>NC_046663.1:147236657-147244581 GCF_010883055.1 Belonocnema kinseyi
CCTTAGGAGTATTTGCATTATAATTTATTTTCAGGGTAGTGCCTCTTGAAAATGTTATCTGAGGGGTTTTCGGTAGTTCCTTTTCGATTAGTTTAGTTTTTTGTTATAACTCCTAGAAGAGCGAATATGGAAAACAGTTAGGGATTTAGAATTAAACAAATATTACTATTATGATTCATTTAATATTGTAAATTTACTTAGGATTTTTTAGCTTACTCAGGCAAGACTCAATATTTTCCAGCCACTCAAGGCTAGACTTGGGATTGTCCAGCTAAGCAAGAAAGTACTTAGCATTTTCTAGCCAATTAAGGCAAGACTTTAGATTTTTCAGTCAATTATGGCAAGCCTTTGGATTTCCCAGCCAATATAGGCAAGCGTTTTTATCGTTCAGCCAGTCAAGACAAGACTTTGAATCGTCCAGCCAGGCAAGGCAAAACTTACGATTGTATGTCCAATGAAATTAAAACTAATTGCTTGTTTTCTTATGGAAACGTTCGCGCTTCATGTCAAACGATCGTTGAAGAGACTTTCGTTTATGACTAGAAGGGTCATTATCATTTCTTTGCAAAGACCAGCAATAGTCGGCCATCGTTCTTAGATTGCATCGAGCTTCATAATGTTGCTCTTTTTAGTGAAAGTCTTGATGAAAGCGTTCGCCCATTTCTTCACTGAATGCTCTAACATTTTCTGGAAAATAATCCAAATGAGATTTGAGAAAATGTAATTTAATGCTCATCAAATAACCTAATCTTTGAAAATTCTTCAATATACTAGATACGATAGCTCTAAACTATGGATCTCGATTGTTCCATAAAACTTTCTGTACAACATCTTTGAAACTCAACCATGCATCCTTTTCAATAGATGTCATGGTTTTGATAAAGTCATCATCTTTGATAAGTTTTCTTATATCAGGTCCAACAAAAATACCTTCCTTAACTTTGGCATCACTTAAATGTGGAAATGTAGATCTGATATAATTGAAACATTCTCCTTCGGTGTTTAGGGCTTTCCCAAATTGCTTCATTAACCCTTGTTTAATATGGAGTGGTGGCAGTAATTCTTTCTGTCAAGAAGACTTTCATCAACAACATTATATTGACCAACTGTCCACTCTAATCTGTCTGGCCATTTCTCCGTTACCCAATGTTCATCCCTTGCATGACTGTCCCAAAGGCAAAGAAAACAAGGGTATTTAATGTTTCCTGATTATAAACCTATTATAAGATTTATCATTTTGAAGTCACCACAATAAGCCAATTATGGACATTGTATTTTATTCTTATCAGGAGTAATTGGAATGTATCATAAGATTCTCTCAGTGTAGTTGAGTGTCCTACTGGGACTTCCGACTCCGCCATGAAAGTGTAAAGTAGTGGGAATTTTTGATGCTGAGTTTTTCTGATATTGTGGTGAAATTTGAGGTGAGTGGACTGTGGAAGTGTGTAGAAGGGTGTGGAGGTGAGAGATCTAATTGAGGGATTGTGAGATTGCAAAGGGGAGGTAAATGTTTTGGTGGATTGAGACAGATTTGTGTGGAAGTTTGTTTGGAGATTTGTGACAGGGTGGGAAGACTGTGTTGACGGATTGGTAGTAGCAGGTTTGGGTAGCGACAAAGAAAGGCAAGACAGGTGCTAGGCAGCGACGGTAGAAGCAGGGAAATATAGAAGGCGGGAAGGTTTGAATTTGATTATTGGCTAGCGAAGCGAGTATCTCCGGGAAAGAAATCGAGTTCGAGCAGGAAGTGTTCAGTACGCCGAAAGAAGAGATAAAGGAAAGAAAAGCTAGGGGGAAGTATAAAAAAACTAAAGGAAAGGAATTACTAGGAGCAAAAATCGTAGAGTCAATAGAGGCATTTATCAAAAGGAAGAAACGGGCGGGAGAAGACAGTGAAGAGAAGCAAGATATCGGGGTAAGTGTAAAATACCATAAAATATTTAGATCGCGGCCGGAAAAGCAGAGTTTGGTAAGGAAAAGCGATAACAGTAAGGGTGCTGACGGTAGCGGAGATGAAAATGAAGTGTCGATGAAAGAAGAAACACTAAAGAAAATTCGAGAAGTGATGATAGAGATTATGGGGATTTATGAAGAAAAGCAGGAGAAAAGGGAAGAGGAATTAAAAAACGAAATTAGGCGGAAAATGGCTGAAGTTAAGAAAGAAATGAAAAAATGGTAAGAAATCAGGAAAAAATTAGAAAAGAGGATGGAGTCATTGGAGCAAAAACTAAAGAAGCAGGAAGAAATTAATCATACAAAGGTAGAGGAGATAAGAGGTAGGATGAAGAAAATTGAAAGCTCGAACGGGGATCGCGGTGGGGGCGAGAGTGGGAATAAGGAGATGGAAAGGCTGAGAAAAATGGAACAAAGAATAGAAAGGAAAGAGAGGGAAGAAAGAAAATTCAACATAGTGATAAAGGGTATACGATTAGAGGGGAAGGAGCTGAAGGAAAGGGTCGACGACGTACTAAAAAGTGTTGATCCTCAGGTAGAGATAGAGGAAATGCGAAATGTAGGAAGGGAAGTGAAAAGAGGGGAGATAATGGTACTGTCAAAACTAAAGAAATGGGAACATAAGAGGGAGGTGATGACAAAGAAGAGGTTATTATATGGTAGTCCAATGAGAATAGAGGATGATTTGACATGGGTAGAAAGGAAGATGCAGTATAAATTAAAGAAAATAGCGGAAGAGGAAAGAAAAAAGGGAAAGAGAACATGGTTTAAGTATAAGAGAATTCAGATAGATGGAGTATGGTGCGATTGGGATGAAGAAAGGAAACAGATAGTAAGAAATGAAGTGCAGGGAAACGAGAAGAGAAAGGAACGGGAGATAGGAAAATAAGAAATATTAAGAAGGAAAAAAGATAAGAAACGAAAGTAGGGAAGAATGGAAGATTTGTTACTGGAATATAGCAGGATTGAAGAGATTGAAGAGATTGAAGAGAAATAGATGAGGAAGGGGACATATCAAGGGAAGAAATAGTTGAAGTTTTAGGAATAATGAAGAATGGAAAGGCACCTGGTATAGATGAGGTTCCAAATGAAGTATGGAAATATGGAGGGGATGAACTAGAGGAATGTGCATAGATAATCTGTAATAGAGTATGGAGAGGAGAGGGGTGGCCAGAGTTATGGAAGGGAGGTGTAGTTATACCAATAGTGAAGAAAGGAAAAGGAGAGGAGTTTGAAGATTATAGGGGGCGGGTGAAATTGATGCCAATACTGTATAAAGTATATGCAACTATTTTGTCGGAGTGATTGAAGATAGAAGTTGAAAAAAAAGATCGAGTCACCGAATAAGACACGATTTAGAAGAGGAATGGGGGTAATGGAAAACAATTATGTTCCAAACTATCTAATAAATAAGAGAATTAAAAGGGAAAAAGGGGCAATGATAGCAATGTTCCAGGACTTAAAGGCGGCGTTAGACTAATTGGACCGAGTAAAGTAACGAAGTAGCGCATTCTAGTGGAGATAGAACAAACTACAGCTCTATTCAGGCAACCCCTCCACATCGCTCCTCCAACCATTTCATGCAAATTATAATATATTTTTAAATTGAGATTTGCAGGAAGAATAATTTACGTAAACAAAACATTTTATGCAATATAGAAAAACATAAAATAGTGCACGATTCAAAATCCAATGAGTTTTTTGATATTATATGAAATGGTTTGCTTGTGAAAATTATTCTTTCAATAATTCTAAATAAAAAAAATTATTAAACAGAGGAATTAAGCCCAACACTTGAGTACCACTCCGAACAGATCGTTCTTTTCTTAATTTAAAAATCAAAAGAATGTGAATTAGTTTCAAACAGAAAATTTAAATAATTTGGAGACAAGATTAATATGTATAATCACTCACTCGTTATTTACATTTCCGCCATATTCCTATATTTCTGATCTTCCCCTTCTACGACACAAGCATCAACACAGACGCCACCTAGGGGAGATAGAAATCATTACAAATCGTTTACATTTTAGCCTTCAGACTGTAACTAGTGTGGAGCTGTGAGACAAAGATGTCCTTCGAGCCCACTGGATTAGAGAAATGCTTAGATGGGAAAAAGCTGAATGTAAATGTAGAAAAAACAAAGATAATGAGGTTTAGAAAAGTAGGGGAAAGAAAGAAAGAATGGACAGGGAGATGGAAGGGAATAAAGTTATAAGAAGTAAAAGAGTATAAATGTTTGGGATATATCTTGCAAACGAATGGAGATTATATAGATCATATAAGAGAAAGGATAAAAAAAGCAGCAGCGGTAATGGAACAGATATGGGGAATAGGAAAAAGAGAGTAGAAAAAATTGGAGAATAAGAATGTTGTTATTTCATACGCTGGTATGGCCGGTATTAGATTATGGAGCAGAGATATGGGGATGGAAAGATAGGAAAGATATTGAGAGTTTACAAGAAAGGTATATAAGGTAGACACTAGGGGCAGACTGGAGGATGCTAGGATATATGGTGAGAGAAGAAGCGCAAAGGGATAAGTTAGGTATTACAGCGTGAAAGAGGGCATGGAAATTTAAGACGAAGCTGAGAGAGGGTAAGGGAGGGGAGTTGGCGAGAAAGTATTTGATGAAGATAGAATAGAGGAGAGGGAGGGCGATCGAATTAACGAGATGGAAAGAAGAAAGGAGGAAGTTCTTTAATGATAGAGAAATAGAAGATGGGACTGGAGTAAACTATAAAGAGTTGAAAAAAAGGGAGAGGGAAAGACAATTGATAGAAAGATGGGGGATGATTGAAGAATCAAAATACAATAAATGGTATAAGATGATGAAAAAGGAAGGAGTACCAAAGTATTTAGAAAGGGGATGGGGAGGGAGAAGGTGGACCAGAATAGCAAGATTTAGATTGGGAAACGAGATAAGGGAGGGGATGTACTGTGAAAAAGGATAGAACAGAAAGCGTAGAATATGTGAATAGGAAGAGGAAACATAGGAGCATGTATGGGAAGGTTGTAAGAAAGGATTGGAGTATAAAGAAAGCTGGCAAGAGAATGTGACTAGGATTCTAGGAGGGTATGGATTAGGAGAAGAATGGATGAAGGAGTGGGAGGGTGCTAGAGGAGCCAATGAGAGAGAATGAAAGAATGCATGTGAAAAAAGGCAAATAGAGGTATAAAAAAGTGAAAGAAAAAGGAAACGGAAGTCGCTCAGATTGGAAGCGTAAAGATTGTAAGTAATGGTAAGGTAAAAGTTAAGTAGACCAAGCTGCGTTTGCGTTTTCATGCCCTCTCTTTCGCTTGGACTCTCGCTTTCGCTCGCTCGCTCACTCGTTTGCTAATAAGTCCTAAATTGCGCTATCGCAGGAAATCGAGATAAGGAACTAGATATAAGTCTTATGTAAATAGTTGTAAATATTTGTATATATAGAAAGGATAAGATTGACAAAAATATAGGTGTAAGCGGAAATGTTGTAAAGAATGAAAGTCATTTAAACCCTTAGGGGACAAATTATGAATAAAGAAGAACTGAAAAAAATTTTAAATAAGAAGATCGGGTTTACAATAGAATATTTAAATTTTTAATCATGTAGATGGATTTTCAGTTGAAAAAGATACATTTTTTATCAAAAATGGAATGGAATGAATTCTTAAAAATTCTTAAAAATTTGTAAAAGGGATATGAAAGAGTGTGTCGAAAATTTTTCAATTTTGCCATGTTATATAATTGTAGAAAAAATAAGGAACTTAATTCTTATGTGTAATTCTTTCTATTTGAAAAAATGTAATTTATAGGAAAGTTAAAAAGGTTTCTAAACATATCAAAGGATTTCATAACATTTATAAGAAGAGTGTTGAAGATTTTAAAGCAAACTGTTTCAATTTGGTAACATTAATAAATTAAAAGCAAAAAAATCGAGTAAATTCAAGAAATATTTAAAATAATGGAAGAGATTCTAATCGAATTTTAAACTTGGATTCTGTTAAAAATTTAGATTTTTAAAGATTTCAAAAATAAATGATATGTTGGGGATTTTAAGATGAAAAACCGAAAATTTATCAACTTGACCTCATATGCTTTCTTAATATATGAAAACTTTACGAAACCTTTAATGTATTAAGATACTTATCTCATTATTACAAAATTTAGCTTTTGCAATTTGATTTTCATTGTAAAATTATTGTAATTGTAAATAATTGTAAAATAAATTTAACGAATTTTATTTTATGGTAATATGTTGCTTAGGGAATAGATTTCAGAAATAAAGTTATAAAAATATCTCCATTAATTAGTAAAACACTATGTAAAATCACCTTTCAAAGTATACACAAAAAATTCCAAAAATGTTAACAAACGGCTGTACAGATTTGGCTTTAACCTTATGGACCAATTACAGAAATATATATTTCTAAATTAAAATTTAGGATATTTAAATCAGAAAACAATCCAATGTAGAATCCCCTTTTAACGTCCAATAATCAAATTGATGAAAAGAATTCCTGAAAATAAAACCAAGAATCTACCGACCAAATTTGGAAAATCACCACAAAATGTTCCCATTGGAATCTGAAAAAAAGGAAACACCTCTCCCCCTCCTTTACCCCTAAAAAAGAAGAAAAAAAATTATTCATCCTTACTCTGGACGAAAATAAAAAGGAAGAAAGAAAAATGAGAAGGCAAATACATCGAAAACCATGGTTTGAATATATTTTTCACTAAATTTTTACTTTAAATGCGGCTTTGAAAAGTCTAATAGCTCATTAAATGCCAAAACTCATTGTAAAATTAATTAAACAAGATTAAAATTTACTTCTGCAGCTTAGAAAGAGTTTATCGTCACTAACAATACTACCCCGGGTTTTTTGCACGTCGCTGATCACGAATCCGATGTAACTTAGTGCTCCGAGGGGGTGCTAGGGGGCATTAAATAAAGTAAATTTATCGACGTTTCTGAAAATTTCTTCTTTAAACACAACTTCGGGAGTTCTTAAGAACACTGACCATGAATCCGAGATCAGGGAAACACCCACATTGGCTATTTATTCTAAATTCAACTTCGGATTCGTGATCTGTCTAAAATGTCATTATAAGAATAGGATATCTCCGAAACTACTATATTTCTATTTTCATAGCGGCCGCCGCATAGGTTCCTATTTCCCAAAGGAGAACGTGTTTTCAATATATATAATTCCTGGTAATTGTACCGATAGATATAGCTCACATAGATGTCTTCTATTTCCCAAACGTGTTCCTATTTTGAGATCATTTATTTCCTTCTCATAAGTTCAGAAAATATGTATAAGAAATTGTTTTAATTCCTTCATGTGGAATATAGGTTTTGAAATTGTAATCTTAATGAATTTAAGTCCACCTCTCTAGAGTTAAAATTATTTTAATTCACACATTTAAATAGATTTCTTTAATGCATTTTTAACATGTCTAAATAAATTATTATAATATAAATAAATATAAATTTGAATATTTTTTAAATTTATAAGTTACAAAAAGATTTAATAATGAAAAATTAGTGAAAAAAAATTCTTCTATTAAATTTTACGAAGTCGATTGAGAGGAATAGGATTGGCACATTTTCTGTTCCCGTGGGGGGATTTTTAGACTGAGAAAAATCGTGTGTTCCTACACAGAGAATCCTTTTGCTGCAATATTTACAAAACATCAGAGTAGCCCGAGTAAAAATACTTTGACTAGAGTTCGACTTGAATTGCCCCCAATCAAGACATGCTGAAGTCGAAAAGGTCGACTTGAGCATGTCTCCAGTTTTAGGACGGAGCCAGGCTTCAATTTATGTCTTGGAGACAAGTTTCTATGTCTTGAATATATAAATTTATATCTTAAGTCAAATTTTTATGACTCCAACATGAGTGGTCTATAACTTCGAGTGTATACCTGTCCTAAAAAAAAATGGTCATTCTGAATGTCATAAAAGCTAATCTTTGTTAATGATTAAACAAT
>NC_046663.1:147244681-147249818 GCF_010883055.1 Belonocnema kinseyi
TGCAACGATTGTACCCGGAATATTTTGTTAAACTGA
This sequence comes from Belonocnema kinseyi, assembly GCF_010883055.1. NCBI lineage: Eukaryota > Metazoa > Arthropoda > Insecta > Hymenoptera > Cynipidae > Belonocnema > Belonocnema kinseyi. Next base: position 147,244,718 of record NC_046663.1, read on the forward strand.
TCGTCCTTATCATCGGCGCTCTTGGAGGTGCCAAGCTTTCACTTGCTAATAGCTTAAAAAGCATCCCTGCGTGTCAACAGTATGTTGGAACACTTGCGCGAAAAATGCAGAAGGCGGTTGTCTTAGGTCGCTCCGTGTTCTTAGAGTGCACAAGGCTTTTGCTGGATCGTCGTATTGATTCCTTTACAGACTGTAACCACCTATCTCACGGTTTTGAGACGTGGTTGTGGCTGAGATTTTACCACGATTTCGCTGGAAGCGGGTGCAATTTTTCAGATTAGCACCCGCTACCGGCTAAATCCTGCGGTTGTCCTTATGACAAATTTTTAATGATATATATTCAATATAATAATAAGTGAATGCCGGGGTTTCAACTTCTTTTAAGTCATTAGGCCTACTTTCAGTTCGTCGTTCATTCTGAAGTCGTTCGCTTTTTGCTTTAAAAAGTGACAGTCGTTCATCATGCAGTATTCACACATTATTTCCATCGACGAAGGTATGTTTGTCTGTCATTTCTTTTGTGAAAGGCCTTGGAAAAAGTGATTTCTTAGTCAAGTTCAAATCTTCTGCGCTTAGCGTTTGCCCATTCTGAGAAGCGCGCTATATGAGTCAACGGTGTTGACTCATATTGTCATTGGTTTGGCTAAACATGTTACTGACTACTTTCTGATACGTGATTTTTAGTGACATCGCTTTTGTCGCTTAAGTTACTAGGATTGGTTTTATTCGCTGATCTTGAGCACTTAGCGTTCAACCCTATTGCGAAGGTTAGAATGTTATTATCGTTATGTGCGCACTAGTTACTAATGGTACTTTGGGTACCATTTCTGCCTTTAAAGAAGTGATTAATTAGTTAAGTTAAAATCTTGGACGCTTAGCGTTTGATCGTTTTGAGAAGCGCGCTATATGAGTCAACGGTGTAGGCGAAAATATGGCAGGCCACGATCTGAACCGTGATTTCTATTTTGACATCGCTTTTCTAACAAAATCTGTTGTAATTCGTTTTATTCACTGATTTTGAGTGCTTAGCGCCGCATAGCGTTAAAACTGCCCATTTTTTTGGATTTTTTTTACGGATATTTCATCCAGCACTTAGAACCTTAAAAATTACAAAGTTTCTGCTAAATCCACCGAAAGCCATTTTTCCATACATTTAGTGCGGGGTCTTTTCGAAATATTTCTGTTAATTTACAAAATGACATTTTAAATATTAATAAAATTTACCAAAGCATAATTAATTAATGTCATCTTATTTTAGTAACAAAAAAATGTCTCTTGAAATCTTTAGATTTAAATTTAATTTAAATTCGCGCTTCCTCATCAACGATTTACCGCCTTCTTTATCTCATAGTCTTTCATCGGTCTTTCAACGGTTTCATCATCGTTAATAATGTAGTTTTTACGCAGAAAAAAGCTTCTATCACTTTATGAGGCTTTCTCTTTTTACTCATCCTCTATAATTGTTTGGAGCCTTACTTTTTTTAAACTTTAATAACGTATAAAGTATTTTTAATCATGACAAAAAAAAATTGACACGCATTGACTCCAAAATTGGAATGATTGTTGGTTCGTTTACAAATCGTTTTAAACTAAGGTATTATTTTCTTAATATTTTTTACTCATAAACAATAACTTTTTTAAAACCATTTATATTCATTTTGATTATGTACTATCTTATTATGTTTATTATTTAGATACTCTGAAAAAGGCACGCAGTGATGCCGAAACGTCTTCAAAGTTTTACTTTTTGTTCTAAAAATAAATGGAATTGAATTGATTGCTCTAAATTGTTTTTATTTTTCCGTGACCGTAAGACAGAAGAAATCATTTTTCTACAATTCATTAAAATGATTGTAGATCATTATAGCAAGGTATTGTTTATAATCTCAGGATTATAAACAATATGTAATGAGTCATGTGATAAGTCATGTGATAGGTAATGTGATACAGTTTGACCGGGAAACGGACTGTGTTTTTAAATTTTAAATTGATAAATAAGATTGTGATATATAATAGTTAGGTTTTGGATGTCAGTTCTGTAATTTATAGCATTTATTTCGCTTTTAATATAAATCATTTTAAGAGTTAATCTTTTTTCCTCATTTGGTGCAATATTTAAAATTTTAATGTCTTTAGTATTAAAGTTAAAGTTGTGAGAGTATAGAGTAGCATGTTTCGCTAAGGCGGTGTTATCTTTATTATTTAATATAAATATAATATAATATAGTATAATATAACATAATATAATATATCATAATATAATATAATATATTATAAATTTGATTTAATATGGATCTTAAGGGCATACCGCCTCCATCACACAAGAAAATTGTCCCACACAACAGTAAATAATAATTCATTCAAGATGCTTTTGTTAACAAGGAGGAGAGATACGCTGGAAGAAGCGGGAAACACTGAGAGAAGAGGGAGTTAGGAAGAGGAAGATTAAATAGTGAAACTCACTCGTGCGCGAAATGTTAAATAGTGTTTGGTATCGCGGATCTCTACAGTCCTGATGTATGGTATACGAGGCATAGTACAATGTGTATTTGTTATGCTTTGTCGGGCACTATGAGCGTTTGATACCGTATCCATACACTTCGAACACCGTTATAAACACTAACCCGAGGGTTTCCGGTATCGTTGATCGCGAATCCGAGGTCAGGTTTGCAGAAAAGCCCCTCTGTAGGGCCCCTAATGGGTCCACTATTTCGATATCTCTGGAAATCGCTGAAAACACTATCCCGGGTGTTTTCGGGGTCGCTGATCACAAATCCGAAGACGGATTTACAATTAATAGCCAATGTTGGTGTACAGTTACCCCTAACCTCAGATTCATAATCAGCGACCTCGAAAACCTCCGCGGTAGTATTGTCAGTGGCTATAAACTCTTTCTAAGTTGTAGAAGTAAATTTTAATATTTTTTAATAAATTTTATTATGAGTTTGGGCTTTTTATGGTCTTGTACACTTTTCAAAGCCGTATAACCGTATAACTGCATATTCGGATTCAGCGTCAAAAAATACGTCAGAAAAAGTTGGCCCGGAAAAAAGTACAGGCAACTTTTTTGTGGGCATGTGGCATTTGAAAAGCTTTTAAACATCAAAAAATAACATCTCAATACATTTAAGGGGTGTTATACATTTTTGAGGGTAAAAATTGAAGAAATTTTAGATTTTTTGAAGGTTTGTAGCAATTATTTTATTACACTAATGTTATTAATTATAAATTGTACATGTTCTTATGAAAAAAAACTAGCGTTTGTTCTTAGAAAAATATAAATAATTAACGGAGTTATAGCAATTCTCTGGAAACCCTTTTTTTTAAAGGGGCTTGCGTTGACCACGATGGAAGTCCAGCAGGTCAACTGAAATCCATATACCAAAAAAATCTCATTAGTATAGAGTTATTTTCAGTTCATGAACGATTATTTAAAAAAATATTTGGTTTCTCTGCATACAGTAAGGATTTTTTGAAAAAATTGATTTTGCGTGCTCTAGAAATTTTATTAAAAAATTCTAATCTGCAAAATCAAAATTGGTGCACAAAAATCGAATCGTTCACTAACTGAGCACAATCATCACGGGCAATTTAAAAAAAAATGAAGAAGATTGGGCAAATAGTTCTTGTGCAATCGCGGTCACAGCAAAGGCACTTTTGGAAAAACACGATTTCGAGATAATAGCATTCAAAGTTTGAAGTTAAGCGTATGTTAACTTCGAAGTCCGCGCCTCAAAACGCTGGTTTCCTGTCGAACTATTGTTCGGATCTCTATGAAAATTTGAGAGAATGTTTTCCAGGCGTTGTACTTTAAGATTTAGCAATACAAATTTTTTCGATTTCTTGAAAAAAGGGTATATAACCCCTTAAGTGAAACTTTATTTTTAGCCAAGTTATTAAAAAAATTAACGATCCGAGATTCTAACCTGAGATTATATTTGATGACTTAAAATGAATTTTAAAGTATTAAGAATTACTTCTATCTAAATTAATAATTGAATTTATGAAACTGACTAACTTTTAATAAATAAACTTATATGCACCAATTATGTCATTTGTTGCATACGAAGGTTAATTAGTTGAAAATTAAGTTTGATAATGAAACTGTTTTTGGTTTAAAATCATATTTTTGTTTGCTTAAAATATGAGCTGTTACATTTTTCGATACAAATTTGTCTTTTTGGCACAACGTTGATTTTTTTGGTCAAAAATTCATTTTTCTCGTAAAAAATCATTCTCCGCTTTGCTTAAAAATTAATCGTTTTTCTTAAAATATCAAGTACTAAATTTTTCGTTAAAAGAACTTAATTTTATTTAAAAGTTGCGGGACACTAGAACAGTGATAGTAGAAAGGGACCACTTCGACCAGACACCCCTTCCACTACTGCTCTACCCCCCTTACCGCACAATGGCGGCGACTCAATCGCAATTGGTTGTGTGTCTATGAATAGATGCCACCCTTCACTACATATGAAGCTAATTATAGCGCTCTAACGGAAATACACTTATCCCTCACCTTGGCTAGATTATGTATATCGGTTAAGAGTGAATCCCCAGAAATATAATTATTTAGCATGGATGGTTTGATGTGATTCTATTCAGAATCTTTTTATAGCGGCAGTTACAAGGTGGCGATCACATCGCAGGTGGTTGTGTGTCTGTAAAGAGCTTCCACCCTTCACTACATATGAGCCTAATTATATTGCTCTAATGGAAATGAACTTTCCCCTCACCTTGTCAAGATTATATTAGAATCTTTTTTATAGTTACATGGGGTAAGAATCCTTGCACTGTTCTGGTAAAATTAGGTCCCCTCCTAAATCGAGTCCCCTCCTAAATCAGTATATATTACATTTAGTTGAAGTAGACATATGTAATGTGACACATTTTCATAACAATACAACATGATTAGTTGAACGTAATTCTTGTAAGTACATCTTTTCATACACTAGAAGTTACATGGGTCAATAGTACACCACCAATCTCATGATAAATAATATTAATATACCAGGTGTATACATATGAAACCGGTATTGCCATCTAGCGGCCAGTAGGCACACTTGTAGGCACTGTCGGAACTTACCATTTGTGCTAATTGGCG
>NC_046664.1:0-14742 GCF_010883055.1 Belonocnema kinseyi
AGAGAGGCAGAGTGGAAACGGGAAGCGGGGGCACCTTAATTGAGGCAATGTAGAGTCGACAGAGAGGCAGAGTGGAAACGGGAAGCGGGGGCACTTTAATTGAGGCATTGGATAAAAATCCAAAAAGTTGAAGCTTTTTCAAAATTTTTGAGACCACTTTTTTCAAAATTTGAAAATTTTATCGAAAGCTATTTATGGTACAAAAAAATATGAACAATTTATCCTGACAATTTTTTTGAATAAAATTAAACTTACCAAAGTCAATGGATTTTCAAAATCCAAAAAACCAAACGAAAATGGACATTTGAAGCAAAAAAAGCGTAATATGGAAAAAAGTCAAGAGGCGAAAAACGCTACTTTTTCAAGGCCTGATGATTATTTTATCACATTCTCATCCATAATGAGAAGAGTTTTATGCGATAAATGATTTTCGCGAATTTCATTAAATTTCGACGTTTTGAGGCTCCTTGAGTCATAAAAACAACTTTTTATATCGGTTTGACGCACAGATTTTTTTAATTTAAGAATTTATGTCATAGTTGTACTATTTTTATTTTTATAATAAATATTTTTCTTCAATTAAATATTTGCAATAAAAGTGTTTTGAATAGATTTTTTAAAAATCTTTCGGGGAATAAAATTAGTAGTAATAGGTCGACAAAGGTTTGTTTTCTTTACCAAATTTGGCTTTCGTCTAAATTTTTCCATTTGTTTTTACTATAGTGCAATTTACGTTTGCATCTCGGGCGAAGAAATCCATTCTATTGTTTGACAAATGTTCTTTGTAAAAAATCAATATTTTTCACAGAAAATTACTCTGAGTGACAGAACAAAATCGGAAACAATAAGAGTTAATTTATTCAGGAAAAAGCTTTTTGAACAAAAATGACCCTGAGTGAACCTGTAATATGTATTTGTTAATTTTTACAAAAATCACGCGTTATTTTCTTACAAAAAAATAGTATATGGGGTGGGAGGGAATTATCAAAAAATAAATAAAATTTGAAGTTGTATGATTTTAATTTGTAACTAAATAATTTGAGAGGTTTCAATCTAAAATTATCGAACACTTATTATTCAAAAATTCAGATGAAATATTTAAATAGCTTTAAATTTGAAATTATTCAATTTATTCTGAAGACTACAAATTTAAAATGTCTAAATTATTAATGCTTTAAATATTTTTGAAATTGCTGTTCTGGATACTAAATAGCACTTATTCTTTTATTAAGTTATCACAAGCAAAATGGTTAAAAAGAAATTTTTAAAAGAGTTTTAAAAACCTTAAAAAATATCAGAGGTATTAATAGTTCAATATATGTGATAGAATCTCTTTAAATATGAAATTAGTCTATACTTTTTCATGTTTGAGCTACAAAAATTTAATTTGAAATGTGTTGAATTCAAGGTATAGTTTAAAAAGAAAACTGAAAGCAAAGGATTGACTTTCAAAAGAAGCGAAAGAAAGTGACTCGCTGGATTGCAAATGAATATGGAAAATGGTGTGTTTTCGCATTTTTAAATTTTAAATTCAAATTTTTTCGCCTTTTACAAGTTTCTAAAAATTTCTAAAAATTCTGAAAATTCAAACAATAAGGCTGTATTCTGAGAATGAAGCAATTTTAACGTTAAAATTCAAGTTCCTAAACTGACGGCCTAAAAATTTGCAAATTTTACAATTAGTGTTATGTAAATTGTATTGGTATCTTATAAGAGAATAAATAGTTCTTAAATTAGTTTTTAAATTTTCTGCAGTTTACCTTTTTTACATACCTAGATGTCAAAAAAGCCTACCCAATTTTTTCAAATTTTAATCACTTACTTTCTAAGAGAAAATCACCCCTGTTTACCAGTCTACTATATACATTTTCAACCAAAATATCTTGTCCAGAAATATATTTTGTTTTAATTATTATTTTAAATTTGAACAATAATGTTTAAATACTTCAAACATTAAAAAAGTTGTTTCTTTGGTATGAATATTTGATTATTTCAATTTAAAAAAAAATTGTCAAAGAAAAATGCTGTCAGCACTTGTATGTCTTGAAATTTCTTTCTATAACACTTTTTTAAAAATTAAAAATATGATTTTTCGAGTACATTTGTTTTATAATTAAAAAAAGACTGTACCGAAAACCTGGATTAAGCTCCAGATCTGAAAAAATTCAGCGATACATACATGTCAAACTTTTCTAACCTCAAAATATTTTTCTACTGCTTTACCCTCATATTTTACGAAAAATGAGAAAACAAGAATTCGACTTCGTAGTACGATGAGGGCAGCACCTCGATAGGGCAGAAAATGTGATGTCCGATATATATATATATATAATCAACCCTTGCCTGATATCAACTTATTTAACCTAACTTTACCCAACAGAACCTGACCTCACCTAACCTGAATTAATAGAAATTTATTGAACTACACGTAAAGCTTTGGAAGCATATTTTCCCAGTAGCAAATGCGTGCTACATCGAATGGGTCGACTCGAGCCGAACCTAGAAATAAATCTAACCTAGCCTAACAGTCTAACAGCAATAAACGCAAATTTCCTCGGTAACAAAAGAAGTCCAGACTACTAGAATATTGTTGCGAAAATGATAAGAAACTACAAAAAGTTAGGTTGCTTGATGAACTTAAAACTTCACTTTCTAGATTCCCATCTGGATAAGTTTCCAGAAAATGTTGGTGATTTCAGCGAAGAACAAGGGGAACGTTTTCATCAAGACATAAAAGTGATGGAACAACGATATCAGGGTAGATGGGACAAGGTCATGATAGCTGATTTTTGCTGGATATTGAAAAGGGAAACGAATGTAGGTCTTAAGCGTAAACGTAACCCTTTGCATCGTTCCTTCGAAGAAACAAGGATACATTATAGCAGGCAAAAAATAGACTGAATTAGGTCTATAAATCAATTTAATTACGATAAGAAGCAAGATAAAATAATCGAAAACAAATAAATCAATTTTCTATCAAATAGTTCGTGTTTTTACTAATACAATGTACAGGATAAAATTTCAACCAAAAATAGAATAGTTTAAATTCCAGATAAAAACTGTGATGAAAAATTGAATTGAACAAGAAAAAAACGAGTTTTCAACAAAATTGTAAAAATTTTAGGGGAATGTGAATTTTCGACCAAAAAAAATAATGTTTTTAATAAAAAAAAAGATTCTTCAACTTAACGAATTATTTACAAAAAGTTCAAATTTTTAAGCGACATATATGAGTTTTCTTCAATCAAAGAGTTGAACTTTCAACCAAATAGTTAAATTTGTTAAATTTTCAGTTTCGAAAATGTATTTTCAACGGAAGAGATGAATCTTCAAAGAAAAAAAAAATACATTTTAACAATGTAATGGAGTTTTTATCCGAACGAGATGAATTCTAAAATCGCCAATTTCTTTAGTTGCTTTTAAATTCGGATCAAGATATAAATAAGACCATTATGATGTATAGATATTTATATCATTTGTATTTTATACTTGAAATAACGTAACCTCAAAGTATACGCATATAAAGAGGCGCGCGAAGTATTCAAATCATGAGAATTGCCAGCATCGAAATCTGGAAATATTAAAATCCCAATCTCTTGATTTTATTTCAAAGCAGTTAGCAAGTAGAGATATAAATAGAACCGCCGAAGTGTTCCGACCGGCAATCGTGCACCTTCGAGTTTTCAAATTCAGAAGAGGAGAAATGTGTTGCGCGCGCAACCCAGTCATGTACATCGTCTCCTACTATATTTCCTTTACGTTAAAAAGCCATGTCAAAGCTTAATGGTCTGTTTTTATTATGAGTTGACGTCCGAGAAGATATTGATGAAGCCACTTAATTGCCCAGACAATTGCTAATGTTTCCTATTCGGTAGTGGTGAAATTTAGCTCAGGTTCATTCAGAGTTCTTGAGATGTAACAAACTGAGTGTCCCTGTTGCGACAAAATTGCCCCCAGTTTCACTCCGTTTTCCGTGATCGCGTGTTCCAGATATTCTAATTCCGGTCGAAGAAACTCACACGCGTCTGGTTGAAGTTCAAGTCCAGTAGCCCAGAAACGTTTAAATAATATAACCAGATTTTCGTTGTGTTCTTCATGTCTGTTACCAAAGACAACAATGTTGTCCAGATAAGCAAAGCATATTTTTTCTAACAGTCCTCTTGATGCTGTGTCCATCATTCTTTGAAATGATGCTGGAGCATTTTTAAGTCCGAAAGTCATGCGGTTAAAGTGAAAATGTCCTTCAGGTGTAGAAAATGCAGTATATTTTTTCGAGATTTCGTCCATGGGAACTTGATGAAATCCTGAGCTCAAATCAAAGGCTGAAAAGAATTTTGCTTTTCTAAGATGGTACAGAATATCGTCGATTAGAGAAAGTGGGTATACATCTTCCTGAAATCAATTACATGTCTCCATTTAGGTTTTCCCGACGCGTGGCGTTTTTTCACAAAGGGGTGAATTAAGTGGTTTGTCCGAGGCATTTATTATTCTCTTAGTCAACATTTCATTTACCTGATTTGAGATATCTTCTTTGTGGCATTCCGGATGTCGTGGTTGACGTATGCTAATATTTGCTTCGTCTTTCAGGATGATTTTATGTGACGCGAGACTTGTGCAGGATAGGGGATCTCCTTGCGGTGAGAAAATGTCGTGATAAGAGATGGCTATCTTTTGAATCTGTATTCTGTGTTCATCTTCTATGTGTTCAAGCTTCAAATTTACATTTAATAATTTCAATCTAGAATTTAATTCATTCTGCGTAATGCAAGCTACACGCTCCTCTCGTTCTTGGGCGATATTGATATACTTGTGCTTTATCTCTTCATCACTTAATCTCAAGTCTGATTCGGTTTCGCTACTATGGGAATCATAACCTGTATGTCAACAATACGGTAAATGGAATTTGGAATGTAGAATAGGGAATGTAGGGAATGTAGGGATGAAGACAATAAATTTTATTCTATTGTATATGTAATTGTAATATCACATACTTAATTATATAATTTATTTTCATTATGTACAATAATATACACAAAATATCAAGTATACAATATAATGAACACGATATAATCTGCAACAGAATATTAATCACGGTATTAATATTGTGACATTGCATATATATTTTTATTTTTTAATTGTGCGAAATATTCAAATATCATTAAAATCGCGAATTTCTTTAATTTCTTTCAAGTGCGGATTAAGATATAAATAGGACTATCATAATATAAAATAACTATAATATTATCATTTATATTTTATACTTGAAGTAACGTAACCTCAAAATATGCGCATATAAAGAGGCGCGCGAAGTATTCAAATCATGAAAATCGCCAACATCGAAACCTGAAAATATTAAAATCCCAATCTCCTGATTTTATTTCAAAGCGGATAGAGAATAGAGACATAAATAGAAGAGCCGAAGTTTTCCGACCGGCAATCGTGCACCTTCGAGTTTTCAAATTCAGAAGAGCCCTGGCATAGTATTGGACCACATCTCGTTTCAGATCTGGGATCACTGTACTATACAATATATTACGGCATGGCATGGCGGGACAGAAGCGGAACACAAATGTCACACTATACATTTCACGGATAAAAAATTAAAAATTAGTGAATGGCTCTTTTAATGTAGTTCGTTTAATTCCAAGCGGCTTAAAAATCAGGAATACAAATAGGTCAGTCAATTTTTCCTGAATCTAGGAGTCTTTCTCATTCTTGCATGAACGTTAAATCAACTTTCAATTACGTTAATGAAAAAATATTTGACCACACAAATTTGCTCTGTTAAATATTATTATACATGTACGAGTAAAAAATTAATATTACTAGAAATCATAGTGCCTGTTTCACAATATCAGTCGGGAAAATGAGCTCTTTCACATTTCAAAAAGGAAAATTTACTAGACTGTTCAATACAACTTTAAACTAAAAAAGAAAGGAATAATAAAAATTCGTATTTTACTTTGTAATTTTAACTTTCTTTACTATGCTTTCCTAAAAGTTCACAAAGAGCAGTTATGTACGTTTGAGCCATTTGAAGTGTTTCAAATTTACTAAGTTTATGTTCAGCACCAACATTTGGAACAATTTGCCGCAATTTCTCGAAGGCATCATTTAATCCATTCATGCGTTTTCTTTCCCGAGCATTCGCTGCTAATCGTCGTCGTTTCAAAATAATTGGTGAGGTTGGCACACTTGACTTTTTACGTCCTCTGTTCTGCTGGTAAGTGCGGTTTCTTGGAGATGCGAGTATTTCCACGTCCTGTGTTAAATTAAGAAAATTTATTACAATAAAAAATTACACATATGTGAAACGCAAACAAAAATGTACTGTAATAATGTAAAACTTTATCCATGCATTCAATCTCTACAATCTTCAGTCTTTGTTCTTAGGAGAGATGATTTAAAAAACAAGAAGTCTTTGTTTACGATTAAACATGAATGGGATTTACTAGTTTAGGAAAGAAAGTGGTTAAATTTGTTAAAATGTGTTCTTACTGAGAAAATTCAGAACGCCCCCTTTAAAATGCCATGCCTTTCTTGCAAAAAAATTTTTAATATCAATTTGGAAATTCTAAACCAATATTTTATTCTGAAATAAGTAAGGGTTTTATGTGCAAGAATGATATTACTGTTAAAAAATCCTAATAATAATACATATCATTTAAATTTTATGAAGAGAAGCCGTGGAACAACGGTGCTTTGGCAGAAATTGCCAAAATTAGAAATTTCATATAAAATTAATAGAAGCATATAGTTAACTAAACTGACTGAAAAGCAATTATTACTATATATAATTTTTGTATAATAATACATTTTAGAATGAGAAGTATTTATTTCAAAAAATATTTTTATTCGTATGATTTGTTGTGTTATATAATGTTTTTTGTTTGAAAATATATTTTTTTATATTTGTAAATTTTTTTCGCAAAATTGTTTTTCGTGTAATTTTTAGTGAGTCATTTTATTACCTTTTTAGATGTCTTCGATTTTCAATTGCCAAGATTCAAAGAGTCAGTCAGTGAGGGAATCGATGGAGAGGTAGATAATAGGAAGCGTTACCCTCGAAGCGTTACCCAGTTTTGCGAGTTTATGACATGCTATAATAAGCTATCACATTAAAAAGATGTTGAAATTAACAAACACAAACAGTGCTCGAAAGTTTTTACTTTATTCAAACCTTAGAGGTGAAATGCGTGCATGTGATTGGTGGAAAAGATCTGGGAAATGAGACAACAATCAACTCGAACGATTTGTCGAGCCAAGGAAAAATACGGTGCGCAGATTTTTGCAGATTTTGATGAATGGTAATAGAAATAACATTATCGAAAATACCTTCCCATTTATATCCTATTTTTAAAATGCTTATTTTCCATTTATTTCGAAAAGATGGACAGAAAGTACAAAATTTGTTACCTGTAAACCTTCCTGAAGACAACAGGAATACGTGTTAAATCATAGATTCTTTCTTATGTATCATGGTCCGCATAAATTAAAATGAAACTGGTAAAAAAATTTCGAATTCAAAATCTATTTGATTAAATACTTCTTTCTCTATGCTATACGTTTGAGTTACAATGCGTACCTTTTACAAAAAGTTTGAACCTGAGTTATCGAAGTTTAAATTAATCAAAATATAAGATTAATGTTTGATTCATGAGTGAAGTTTTAAAACAATAAATATAGATCCCCTAAAACCAAATCCAGATACGATGGCTGTTTGATAAGTCAGTGACTTTTTGAATAAGAAATTTTTTTCGGCAAATAATCATTTTATTTCGTCAACGCCATCTATGAATAGACTCTTTTTAATTCTTGAGTAAGCTGGGTCATTTAGTTTGTGTTTGACAGCCATTGAAATCTCATAACCTCGTGAATTTGAACGAAAATGGAAAAAAGTACATTTCGTGTCCTGATTAAGCATTATTTTTTACGAAAAAAAACTATTACTGGAGCGAAGGAAAGGCTTGATAAATACTATTTGAACTCTGCACCATCAATTTCAATGGTCAAGAAGTGGTTTACTGAGTTCCGTTGTGGTCGTACCAGCACAAGTGACGCCGAACGTTCAGGTCGCCCAAAAGAGGTCATCATTCCAGAAATCGTCGATAAAATCCATGAAATGATATTGGACGATAGGAGAGTGAATGTGCGTGAGGTGGCTGAGGCTGTATGCATCTCTACTGTGTGGGTACATCACATTTTACATGAATATTTGGACATGAAAAAACTATCCGCGAGATGGATGCCGCGATTGCTCACACTCGACCATAAGCTCAACCGTGTGACCACTTCAAAGGAGTGTTTGACGATATTCAGTCGCAATCCGAACGAGTTTTTGAGCCGTTTCGTAACCGTGGACGAAACGTGGATCCATCGCAACACAGCAGAGACCAAGGAACAATCGAAAAAATCAACAATCAATATTATTAAGAGCTTTTGGACAGATTCGATACTGATTTGAAGAAAAAGCGACCGCATTTGTCGAAGAAAAAAGTGCTGTTCCATCAGTACAAGGCACGGGTGCACACTTGTGTAGTTTCGATGGCAAGAATCCATAAATTGTGCTACGAACTGCTACCTCATCCAGTATATTCTCCAGATTTAGCCCCCTGTGACTATTTCCATTTTTTAAACCTGAAGAAATGTCTGGGCGGTAAGTGATTTGGGTGGAATGAAGAAGGCATCACCGAAACAAACGCCTATTTTGAGGGACTTAAGAAAACCTATTATTTGGAAGGAATAAAAAAATTGGAAACACGCTGGACTAAATGTCTCGAACTAAAAGGAGATTATGTTGAGAAATAAAACGCTTTTTGCCGAAAAAAACTTTCTTACTCAAAAAGTTACTGACTTATCAAACAGCCCTCGTATTAATAACGATGATATGCTTATGCTTTACTAGACTTCAGATATGTAGAACCAACACTAAGGCATTCTATACCCAACATGAACATCACAGAGGATCTGCGTGCACTAATAGAACACCTGAACCGCAAGGTTTCACCTACGTCTTTGAACGTAGCACAGTCTACAGTAGAGGTGAGAACTCTTACATACTGTGCAGCTGTGGCAACCGTTAGTACTTTGGGCCGCAGAACTAGGCCTGCAAATGCAGTCTTCGTTCCAGAATTTCTTTTAGGGCATCAAAAAGTGTGCCACTGGTCGATTTGATCCGTTCATTTGTTCGATAAGTATCGTGTCCACAGACGGACGGCCGGACGGTCGTACGGATAGAGAGACAGACCGACGCCATCGTAAAAACTTTATTTTCCGCTTCAGGGGGTCTCGAAACGTTGGATCCGTTGAAAAAATGTGGTGTCAAATTTAAGACAAGTCTAATACTTTCTCAATCATAAATGAGATGTAGGAATGAAATAGGCAAGAAAATCGATCTTTTTAGACCGATGAAAGAAGGTTCTATAGTGAATTAAGTGTAATGGTAAGCAGCCAGCAAGAAACCTTGATCCGTCATTTGAAAGTCATGACTAACAACTGGTCAAGTGTTTGGGGAAAAATGAACACATGCAATTTGGACACTGCGCGATTCAAACTGGAAGAAAGAAAGACAAGCAATGAGACTAAAATGCAGCTTACAAAATGACAGCTTCAGATGTTTCAGCGTTTTTGAAAATGGCTAGTAAATGGAATGCTCCAGGTCCATATATGGTGCACAACTTCTGATACAAGTGCCTGACGAGTGTGCATCATGCGTTTGGTGAGGTGTTTTCAGAAGATCATTGAACACCCAGATCTGATGTAAGGGTTTATGCTCCGAGGTACTACGTAAATGTTACCTAAAAAACCAGACGCTCAAAATCGATCTCAATTTGACCGTAAACCTGTCTTTCAACAATTTATAAATGTCTTACAGCTATCATTGCAGGTAAGGTATTAAAGTAACTTGCAACTGGCATACATTGACTACAAGCAAGCGTTTTCTTTCCTGCATGTTTCGTGGGTTCAGAATACATGATAATGAGGATGGTCAGCAAGTGACCTATCTTCTGTACACGGATGACCTGAAGCTGTACGCTAGTTCAGCCCAGAAACTGCAGCAGGTGATCGTTGTCGCAAGGCAGTTTTCTAATTTTATCCACATGGAGTTAGGACTCGATAAATGCAAAGCAGTATATTCAGCACAAAGTAGTTAAGACAAGCCTAACGACTGCCTTCACACCGTGATTCAAATTGATTATGTAAAGTTTTGTCAACTTGGCAAGCAAAGTGAGGGCAAACAACACCTATGCCATCCCTGCTCTCACGTACTCCTTCGGACTCATCAAAGGGTCTAACACGGACCTCGAAAAGTTGAAAAGAATGGTCCGTGTAGAAATGACGAAGCACCTAATGCACAAAATTAATTCAGCGATTGAAAGGGTAGTTCTATCACGACATATAAGGAGCAAGGGCATCGTATATATCCAAAAACGGTCTAAGTCACAAGTTATACAGTTGCGAGACTATTTAAACAGAAAACGAGATTGTGCACCATATGCCGGAAACACTACCCCGTATGTTCGAGGATAGAGAAGTCGGCTAAATTGCACCCGTAATGCCTGTCAAAGGTAATTGGTACGCTGAACGGCATGAGTCTGTATAAAGGTCATCCGGAAAGTACCATGGTTAGAAAGTAGTAAACCGAGAGCTCATAAAGTACTGAAACAATCCGATACTAGAAGACATCATTGACGAATAGGGTGCTTGGAAACTGGCCATGGTCATGAGTTGTCGTTCGTTAGGAATAGTTATAGGCCTTTTCCCTCGGAGTAAAAAGGGGTATAAGTACGTGCTAGTGAAGTGGATAGATGGTCGGGGGGGGGGGGGGGGGGGGGGGGGGGGGGGGGGGGGGGGCTCAAGCGCTGGCCTTGGATCCTCTCCATCGGCTTGTGGATTCGATTCCCGCTTTGCACTCTGGAAGAACATCGGCGGCCCATGCGGTGCAAACTAGCCTAACGAGGGAGTGGCTCATCTCTGGAGAATCGTGTAAAGAAATAGGAAAAAATGTACTAGAAAGATGTAAACCTGTAGGGGATACATAGAAAAAAAATACCTGCTAGACTTGCAGTACTTAGGCTCAAAATGAATCGAGTTGGTACATTTCAATAAGGTAAATGCGGAAAAAATTTATGCAGCTTTTTTAGAATTAGTTGTCACAAGGTGGGGAAAACTCAAATTTCTAAATTTGGACAGTGCCAACGAATTTAAAAAAAAAACGCAGTGAACGACCTTGCTGTAAAGTTCGGCATCCAGTGCTCGTTTACACCCTTGCATCATCCTCAGGCCAACTCTTTGGAGAGAACCAATGAGATTCTGAAGAGCATGAACCGGTTGTTCGTTGATAAAGATCACAGAAACTGGAATCTCCACTTGAATGAAATCCAAATTTTGTCTACAACTCGGCTGTACATAGCACCAATCGAGTGATCCCAAAGTTTTTATGCTTCGACTTGAATTGCCCCCAATCAAGACATTCTGAAGTCGAAAAGGTCGACTTGAGCATGTCTCAGTTTTGAGATGGTGCCAGACGTCAATTTATGTCTGAAAGACATGTTTTTATGTCTTAAAGACATAAATTTATTTCTTGAGTCAAATATTTATGACTCCAACACGAGCGGTTTATAACTTTGAGTGTATACCTCTCCTAAAATAAGTTTGTTTCTATGTATTTCTAACAGGTTAGGGGATCCTTCTAGAGAGTTAAAATTTTTATTTTTTTGAAGAATATTTTTAAGGTTTATACTCGTTCAGACCCACAGATTTTGAATTTTTTAATTAAAAATGATTAATTTAATCATTAAAAAATTTTCAATCCTTACTTTTTTAATCTCATTTGTGAGCCAAAAAAGGTTTGTATTACGGCAGGTATACTTAAGACAAGTAAATGTCGTCTTAGCCAAGGCAAGGCTTGACTTGAGACAAGTGAACGCCATTTTACCTGTCGTGTCCATAAAAGTAAGACGAAGGCTTATGTCTCGACTTAGTTTTGAGACGCAGCCAGAAACTTCACTGATCAGCAGCTAAATTTCACTGTTTTAGCAGCGTATATACGCTGATTGGATAAGCGGTGTACTTATCGCTGATTCGGATTTAGAGAGTACTGTCCCCTAGAATAAATATTGGTTCTTTGTACCAGAAAATATTACAAGAGTGAAAGAAAATCCCAATCATGTGTCAAGGATTAATGAAAAGAAAATGTAATGAATTCTAGTCATTGACGTTCATTATTTATATGAATTGGTACAAACAATTTACCAAGAGAACTTTAGAAAAATGAATTATATTATGAATGGCGGATAAATATTTCGCAACTATTTTAAGCAATATTATGACACTGGTTGGTCTGGATAATTTTTTATTAATAAATGAAGAGTTTAAACGATTTCCTTTTATATATAGCAATTTTTGAACAACAATTTTCATTTTTTTTTTCATTTTTTTTCATTTGATCAGAAGATTTCTTTTGTCTTTTAAGAAATCTATCCTCGATATAGACAGTGTACAATAGGTTGGTCCAAAAATGCATGGCAAAATTTTTTTGCATGCTAGATGACAACGACCCCCCCCCCCTCTTTTATTCCAAATCCGAAAAAAGAAATTCCATAATTTTTTATTTTTTTTTATTTTTTATTTTAACAGGTGTGGGTTTTGACTTGAAGTATCCCATGTAAAATGCATGAGGAAGAGTCACTTTTTGGAGTTTTTAGTATAACTTTTTGTGGTTTGCAAAAATGTGACGGAAAAGTATGGGGGCCTGTAAAGAATTATCCAACGAAGACCCTGAACGAGTACTTGAAAACTACCCTTAAATCCAAAAATGTCAATTTTTCATGAACTCGACCTTTTGAATACTGTATTCTTGTAATTTTTTACATAAAATTATTATTATTGGTCTAGTGGATATATTTATTATCATTGGTTAATTAATTTTCAATTATTTAAATAAATAGAATTTTTTAAAATAATTTTCTTCTCGAAAATTCGTTTTTACTCCTAAAAATTATTACTATTATTCTGGTAGAATATTTATTAACGTTGGTTAATTATTGTTTTATTTTCAATTGTTTAAACAAATAGAATTTCTGTGAATAATTTTTTTATTCGAACGTCGATACAGAAGACTGAAAATTTTTCTCGATACATGTAAGCGATAGTATGGATACCAAACTTCTCAACGTTGATTAATAAAGTTGCAAATTTGATTGCATGATTATGCGCAATATTGTAAACTAAAACATTTTGACATATAAATCGATTCTTTTTCGCGTGGGATCGAACTCGGATCGGAATCGACCATATCTAAGAATCGATTCTTTTTTTGGAATCGCGCAACACTATCCCGCACACAGCACGCGTGTGTTTGTAACTGGCTTTAGTTTCGGATCTGAGCACACTGCAATGAACATAACGCAAAAAACAAAATACGGTGCTGCACGTCATCAAAACAAGCAGGCGCCAAAAACAAAACACTTATTTAAGCAACTTGTGTGTACAAAATCGAAAATTTATATAAGATGCTGCCAATTTTTGTACCAAAACATTCTTTTATTTGGGGAAAAATTTGTGACATGACTTTGTCGAGAACCCCCTCCCCTCTATGTCACAAACTGTCGCAGATGCTCTGACCCCCTCCTTCCCCTAAGACCGTGACATCATTTATCGAAGCCCCTTAACTCTCTACAAGCCTCCATACTTTTCCGTCCCATTTTTTCAAACCCTAAAAAATTATTTCAAAAACTCAAAAAGTAATTTTTCCCCAAGCATTTTACATGGGAAACTTCATGTCGAAACCGGCACCTGTTAAAATCGAATAATGAAAAAATGAAAAATTACGGAATTTCTTTTTTCGGATTTGCAAAAGGTTCGCTGTACGAAATTATTTTAGGGCGCAAAAAGACTTTAATTGTTCTCAGCCATGCAAGAAATGATTTTATACGTTTTTTTCTGAATAAATAATGAAATTGTTGAAGAAAAATGTTTAAACAAAAATTGACCCGGATTTCAAAGACCTGCCCAAAATATTCGTAGTCAGGGGATTTTTCGACCTTTTGAAAAAGGGTAATCTCGGCGACCAATTAGTGCATACAGAAGTGTTTGTGACTACCAGATTACGTTCCCAGAGGCAGACCGCGAAATATATTTTTAGAATTTTAAGTAAGACCATAGTTCGACTAGATACAAGAAGTTACAGAAACACAGGAGCTTGCATTATAAGAAGCATGGTTAATACAAGCCACTAAGACAAATTTAGATATATCTGGCTATTCGGAAGACGTCAGTTGATTTCAAGGAAATTAGATGTATTTAAAAGAATTTAAGAGCGCTTAAAGCATTCAAAACAATTCAAGTGTATGAAAAAATCATTATAAACTTCTTAAATCATTATAAAGCTTTTGAGGTATCTTTTTTAAGTTTTCATGTATCTTTCCACAATAATTAGTGATTACAAAAATTTTCCTGAAAAAATAAAACCATGCCTCTAAAATTAGTATTTTTTGAAGTGATTTAAATGTACAATGAAAAAATTTGAAATGTAGTGTCCTTTTTATAATTGTATATTAGTAATTTGCAAAGCCATTATTTTCTTACGCGCTGTGGGGCGCATATCATAATGATAGAATAATGTCAAGAATAATATTAAATTTAAATTGTTTTTCCTTCCCAATAGAAACGGTGGTGGTGTTAAATATTCATCACATGAACCGCAGGAGGAGTTTCCAGATCGTCGCGGTCTGTCACGAG
>NC_046664.1:14752-17099 GCF_010883055.1 Belonocnema kinseyi
GGGGGGGGGGGGGGGGGGGGGGAGCATCAATTTTGGCTGTTGTCAGCGAAAAAAATATTGTTTACGGTGCCTCTAATAAAACTTTTGGTACTAGTTTTTTGTGGCAGCTAAATCGGAATCTGTTGTTGAATTTGCAAAATTCAAAATGGCGGCTTCATTATGGAAGACATAAATTATTTTTAATTTTAGGAGATTGGTCAAATTTGTAACACTTCGCACATCCGCTACACCGCGGATCTAATATAACAGACCAAATTTAACAAAAATGTCTAGAACTTTATCGGATTGTCCATATTTATGTTTTTGGGGTTTTTGAAATTGAATGTGATGTTGGATATTCAAAATTCCAATTCGCGTACCAAAATTCAGCGACCCAAAAAAAATTAGTATCGCCAATCTTATCTTGATCGGACAATTTCTAATATTACATATGTCGTTCATATTGGATCCCCTATTTGGAATTTTTTAAATGCCACATCAGATTTCGATTGGGTAATGCTAAAAGTACAGAAGTATCACCCATTGAATCACAATCCAAACATTTAAAATATATAATCTCCCCCATATTGGAGCCTCAATTATGATCTTCACTGACAGTGAAGAGGTTAATATAATAAACTTAACTCAGAAGGAATATATGGGATTAGAAATTTTAGAAAACGAAGAAAGAAGTTAAAAAAGTAAAACACTTAATATTTATGAAAAATGTATTGTAAATGTTTAATTTGCTTATGTTTTTAATTTTATCAAATCAAATTCCCGGGAAGTGAATGAGCGCTTCGAGCACACGCCTTTGCTGTTCGTTTGTTTTATGGCATATAACAACTATAAAGAATACTGCGAGAAAATTATGTTTTAGTAAATTTGTATTTTGTTATCACCTGATCAAATTCTTCGCACCAGTAGGATTCTTCTGAATAGGTAGAATAATGATGTGCCGGTAACGATGTGCTTAATTTTTGGTATAACAGCGAATCTCTTTTTATTGTATTATTGTCATAAAAGAATGTAGATGTAGATGAAATGTCTTGCGCATCATACCTGCACATGAAAGAAAATATATTTTAATTTCCGAAATTATCGTCTTCTCATCTCTGCTCTTTTTTTCTTTTAATCGAAAAAAGTCATTAGGATAAATTGTTTGTTCTTTTTAATACTATAAATATCCGTACATAGAATTTTCAAATTCAGAAAAAAGTTGTCTCAAAAATTTTCAAAATGCGCTCACTTTTTGAATTTTAATCAAAAATGGCTGGTTCACGAACTCGTCCTTTCTTTTAGAACCCAAAAAAAGTGTGCCAAAGACGAATTTGACGGCCGGACGGACAGACAGATAGACGTCATCGTGAAAACCTGAGTTTCGGATTCAGGGGGTCTCGAAACGTGAAGATCCGTTGGAAAAGTGTTATGTCAAATTTCCGACCGAATTGTACCGAATTGCACATGAAGGCTCGAAGGAAAGTATGTTTTAAAAAATCAGTCTAAAAAAAGGCATTTCCTCAAGAAATTAAATTTGTGTAATAAGAATGGCTCGCTTTGCTTGCAAGTTTGAACGAGCCTCGGGCGCGCGTTAGTTAGATCTCGCGCTTCGCGCTAGATGATATATTACTTGGAGATCATTTTGATAAAGCTTTATTCAAGCAGTTCAGGTGCAAAGAATAAATATCCGAACCTGAAGCGCCAAGTAATATATCATCTAGCGCGAAGCGCGAGATCTCACTAACACGCGCCCGAGGCTCGTTCAAACTTGCAAGCATATATATACTAGGCAGTCTGATAAGTACCTGAAAATTCTAAGAGATGGCATTAGTATTCACTAATGTGAACCATTTTCGTCGAGCTTGATCCTTCAAATGACGCCTGTCAAAACTTCAGCCATTTATGTTTACGCATTTACAAGTTACAGCACTGAGAAGCGACTAACCTCCGAGTTTTTTTTTAATATGGAAAAATCTGAGTTTCGTGTTTTGATCAAACACTACTATCTTCGCAAGAAAACGATATTCGAGACCAAGGCCAAGTTGGATAAGTAATACCCGGACTCTGCACCGTCGATTGGAAGAATTCATAAGTGGTTTACCGAGTTTCGTTGTGGCCGTACGAGCACAGTTGATGCTGAACGATCTGGGCGCCCAAAAGGGGTCACTACACCAGAAAATGTCGAAAAAATCCATGATATGATGTTGAATGGTCCCAAAGTGAAATTGAGAGATATAGCTAATGCTGTAGGCATATCATTGGAACATGTGGGCAATATCGTGCATTAAGTTTTGGGCATGAAGAAGCTCTGCGCGCGATGGGTGAAGCGTTTGCTCACAGTTGACCAAAAATGAATTCGTGTGACAAC
>NC_046664.1:17199-32431 GCF_010883055.1 Belonocnema kinseyi
TTATTTATGATCGAACTCTTATTTCAATTTAAGCCTCTCTGCTTGTTATTTATGATCGTATTTTTATTTAAATTTCGGAAAGGACATTTTAAAACCTTCAAATCATTCAAATGAGATATCTGGACCATTAAATATATCTACCTGAGTGCCTGCGGAGATATAAGCCAATAAGCTGCTACCGCAGTTTATATCAGCAATGAAATTTTATAACAAATTTCATGCATCACAGGAATAATACTTAATGTTTATGTGGAATGCAAATAATAACTAAAACATTAACTTATAACTAAAAAGACACCAATGTTACACTAACTTTACTCAATATCAGAAAAGTAGCATTAAACTCGTTGCACTTCAACACAAAACAGCTGTACAAAATGTATAGGCTTCCAATGTTTTATGTGCTTTTAAACAATATATGGTTTAAGTAATGTGGGATTGAATGAATTATGTACAGGTTTATGGATGTATTGGGTCTTCATATTTATATTCCTAACAAAAAACACAAATTTTCAACGAAATACGGGAATTTTCTAACAAAGAATTCCATTTTTAACTAAAAAAAATCAAGTTTCAATAAATACGATAAAATGTATAAAAAAAAATAGAATAATTCAGTTTTTAGTATATAAAACTTAACATTCAATATAAAAATGAAATTTTTTACAGGTTATTTAAAATTTTAACCCAAACAGGCGAATTTTACAGCAAATAGTAAGAGTTTTAACAATTTTTTTATAGTAAATTATGCAAGACGTTTTTTCTGATATAAGAAAAAAAAATAGAATTTGGACATCTATGTTAAGAATAATAAAAAACAGATTAATTCTTTAACCATAAGATAATTTTTAACAAAAAAGATGAAGTTTCAATTAAAAATATCAAATTTTGAAGAAAAATAGAATATTTCAGTTTTTAGTTTATAAAAGTTAATATTCAATCCAAGAAATGAAATTTTTTACAGGTTATTAAAAATTTTAATTAAAACAGATGAACTTGACACCAAATAGTAAAAGTTTTGACAAAAAAGATGAAGTTTTAATCACCACGATTAATTTTTGATTAAACAAAATTTTCTAAAAAAAAATGAAAGAATTATCAACTAAATTAATTTTCTATGCAAGAAGAATATTATAAAAAGAATTTAAAATAAAATAGAATTTACTTAGAACCAGGCTGTTTCTACACATTATTTAGCAGAATCTCTCATGGATTAAAATTAGCAATACATTGTTATTGCATTAACAGATTAATTTTTTACCCATAAAATTATTTCTCTACAAAAGACGATTAGCTTTTAACCAATAATGGTATAATGAAAATTTTTGCTTAAAGACATTAATACATAGTTGAAGTTTGAAACAAACAGATGAATTTTCAAACAAGAAGATTAATTTTATATAAGAAAGACGATGGTTGAAACCAATAATTGATTTTTCAACACAAAAATATCAATTTGTAATTCAAAATTTCAATTCTTTACCGAAAGTGGGAGAGTTAAATTTTTAGTTGAAGAATTTAATTTTTAATAAAAAAAAACGGAATGTGCAACTTAATAGTTTTGTTCTTAATCACAAAGATGAATTTCAAAACGAGAAGACTAATTTCCCAACACAATAACGAATTTTCATCGAAATATGTGCATTTTCAAATCAAAGGATTGAATTTTCAACTAGATAAGATAAATTTTTAATTTTAAATATCAATTCTCTACCAAAAATGATGTAATCCAATTTTATTTTACATAAATTAATTTTTGACTAACTATAAAGCAATGGTCAAAATAATAATAATTATATTTGTAACAAAAAAAGATGAATTTTTTTTAAATATCATTTTTCTATAAAAAATGGTATAATTGACTTTTCTCTTAAAGAAATTAGTTTTTCACCAAAAATCTAATTTTTCATGTAATAATAGAATCCTCAAAACAAAGATGAAATTTCAATTGAGAAGTTTATTTTTCTATCAAAAATAACGAATTTTCAACAAAATTGTGAATTTTTAAATACTGCGTCAAAACAGATAAATTTATTTCCAAATAGTTCAATCTTTAACGAAAAAGGTCGATTTTAAACCAAAAGGATTAATTTTCTACCAAAACATAAAACTTAACAAATTTAATTCTTAAGTACAAAAGGTCAATTTTCAATTTAAAATATCAACTTTCAACCAAAAATAGTAGAATTGAAATTTTTTGTAAAGAAACTTGTTTTTGACAAACTGAAAAGAACTTTTTTTAAATAACTCAATCCTTAATGAAAAATATTAATTTTCGACCAATAATATTACGTTTCTACAAAAAATTACGAATTTTCTACAAAAACGTTAAAGTTTTAAACAAATATATGATTTTTATCTAAAAAAATATCATTTTTTAACCAAAAGTAATATAAGTAGATTTTATCATTATAGAAATTAATAAAAAAAAGAAATTTGAAGAAAATAGTTGAATTTCCAATACAAAAGGTTCCTTTTTGAACGGGAACAGATGAAGCCTCAATCATGAACTCAATATACAACGAAAAATTAAATAGTTCAGTTTTTAGTTAAAAAAAAAAACTTTTCACCTTAAACAAGTGCAATTAAAAAAAAAAATAGCTGAGTTCTCTACCAAAACAGATTGCAATTGAAAATATCAATACTTTTTTAACAAAAAATGTAAAGTAAAATTTTCACCTTAATAAATTAATGTTGAAAAAAAATAATTGTCAGAAAAATGGTTGAATCCTAAATCAGCAAGAAGAATTTTCAAACAAGAAGATTAATTTTATACTAAAAAAGACAAATTTTTAACAAAATCCATAAATTTTTTAACAATTAGTTAGATTTTGAACTAAAAAGATTAAACCTTCATTTTAAAAAAATACTTTTTCACCAAAAATGTCATAGTTTAATTTTCGGTTAAAAAAAATGACTGAACATGAACACAATTAAAATGGATCCCTTTAAGTTGAAAATTCAACTGCTTTTTAAAACTTGCTTTTTTGGGTGGAAAACTCAACAATTTTTTAGATATTTTTATTTTTTCTTTGTTCGTTCTAGAGCTTTGCGCTCGATAATATATGCATATATACATCTACAACTGTAATTTGGTAGTTGTGAATTATCTTTTGTTAAATTTTCAACCTACAAATATAAATTTTAAATTGAATGGCCAAATTTTGAAACAAAAAAGATTAATCTTTAACCAAAAAGAGTTGCACTAAAAAAAAAAAAAATTCTCAATGAAAACGCAGTGGTGGATATCTTAAAACAAAAAGAAAAGATTTTCAACAAAATATTTAAATTTTTAACCAGAGTTGAATTTTCGAAGCAGCATGTAAATTTTCAACAAAGTAATTGACTTATTTTCGATAGAAAATGTAACATTTGATATTTCGACTAATGCAGATGCTGCCAAGAGATACTTTGTAAAATAAGGAATCGAATTTTCAATCATAAAGATTAATTTTCTATAAGAAACTCGAATTTAAACCAAAAGTAGCAAAGTTACTTTTTTACACAGACAATTAATTCATTTCCGAAAAAAAAGAATTTAAAAAAAATAGTACATTTTTTAACCAGAGATGAATTTTTGACTAAAATTATAAATTTTTCAATTAGAAAGACGAATTTTAAACAAATAAAGAATTGCCAGTCAGAAAATTAAAAAATTTGTCCCACTTCTCAAACTTTTAGATGAAAAGACTATTTTTCTGTAAAACAGTATCAACACCTTGACCCACCATCTACCACCATCAACCAAATTCTTGACAACACCTTCACCCCACATGATAATTTTTCAAATAGTTATTTGTTGAAAGTGTTATTTTGAATACAAAATTTCATTAATTTCAATGTAATTTGAAATATAATAATTATTATTTTAATTTTAAACAAAATATTTATGTTTTTCATAAACTTTAATGTGATAAGTCCAGGGGAAAGTGGGAAACTTGACTGAGCCCAATAATCGTAAATTGGCAGAAATTTGCCTTACAAAGTAGTGCAATGATTTCGTATAAATCGGAATAATGAAAGAATTATTACTAAAAATTTTAGGACATTGAACGCATGAACTAATGTTGGGGAGACTTGACCAAGATTTTCAGGGAAGAGTTTACCAAGTGGCAACAAGCTCATTACATGTGTTTTTCAACACAAAAGCGTTCAATAATTATTGTTTATTACTTTAAGTGATTAATACAGAGCATGAAATTATCATTTTTTCATTAATGCAGTCATTTTTTTAAATACTTAAATTTTTGTATTTAAATTATTATTTTAGGAATTTACTTGTGTAATTTTTGTTCAAGTCGAAACCGTAATTCCATCTAGAAACCATCTAAAATCTAATCATTCTTCATATATTCGAATTGTTAACCAACTTTTAAATGGCGAAAAGACTGGTAATATAGGTACAATGCTTCAAGTGCAACACGTATAAAAGCTAAAGATCGCCAAGATAGCACCAGTCTGGTATGCCGTGAATATACAGGCATGATAAGTATTGAACTGGCTTTAACATTATTTAAGACTGCCACGACTCTTTTGTAGACAGGATACGTGAGCCCGAATCAGATCATCATGATCACAAATCCCGAGCATTCATTCCAGCCGATCATCAAAATGCCCTTTATTTCGGTATCATTTTTGTGTGCTTGCTGTGCAGCGCAGTTTAGAATATAAAATAAATAATATTTCAGGATAATATGTTAAAATTATAACTTACATAAAAGAAGAAAAAACTGTTTTTTAAACATTAGATGTTTGACTTACTTTTGTGGTATAACAGATACTGTGTCCAATCGTCCTCTCTTGTAAATTTCCAAGATTCCTTTCTTATCTTTTCTTCGTGGTAAAATTTTTTTACGATCATCGGGAAAGTAATCGTTTTGAAATATGCTCATTTGTGTTGAGTTGTATCCACGATGAATGTTATACTGCTTCTGGTGCTGCTGTTCCTGCTGGTTTGATAACAATGCCATATTTTTTTTGTCGCCCCAAGTACATGTGAATTAATTTTTGGAATTTCAAAGAAATATCACACGTGTATTTCTCCCAGTGTTTTCTTTTTATCATAAAATTTTTCCAAACTCTTTGCAAGAGGATCTATTGCTACATTGTATTCTCGGGAATTAAATTATATCCATATTGCAATCTCATCCGAATTTTACATTATATAATTTTGAGAAATAATTAGGTAAACAAATTTCCACATAAATCTTGTCTTTTTAAACGTAATAAAAGTAAAAACATATATGTTTTTATGGCAAACGTCCGCACAGTTCAAAGGTTCGTTTTAAAATAGATTGGCGCGTGTCTGAACATACCCGAGTAGAAGTAGATCAACATATGGTCCCATCCTCTAATTGTACACCTGGTGTTATATTCAATTGAGTACCACCCCTAGCAAAGATCTTTAACTTTTTAAATGCTTTTTTAATTTTGTTTCAAAATCGACGAGTTTTAAAATTTTTTAATTTCAATTCAATATTTGTAATTCAAATATTTCCTTTATCTAGAATCACATGCATTTGATTGCATCTACTGCCTAGTTTTTAAACACAAATTTCCTATTTCTTTCAACAAGCAACAAAATTCATTCTCTTAATTAATATTTTACTGCATGAAGTAATTATTACTTTGGTTCAATTAATTGATATATTTCGTTTCGATAAGGTCATTTCTTTGCATTGAAAAATAATATTGTAATATTTCGTAAGATCATTTCTTCCAATCAATCACAAGAGTACTCCAATTGTTCTCTCAATTGTTGTATAGAAAGTTATCTATATAAGGATTGTGTTTATTGAAAAAATCATTCTTTCTTCTGCTATGGTGGCTATGGTGGCTATGGTGGCTATGGTGGCTATGGTGTATATTTTTACTTCATGTAACAGACGAAATGTGTTTGCTGTTTATGCTCTGTTGAGCACCGAATTTAACCGATGCAACAGATGATAAGCTTTGCTGGCTGATTGATCTTCCCCCAGCGGCACACACCAAGCCACATTATATATTGGTGAAAATGTTGACAAAAACATATGGTAGAATTTAATCCGTAGCTTATTCATTTATTATTTTATAATTGCATATTACATTCTCATCAGAAAAAATATTAGATTTTTTTTAATTTCAGCCCCTGCCCTCCTTTTTTTCTTCAAATTTCCACGTGTTGAGACCCTCTGAACACAAGATAAAGATTTTCACGAATGTGTGCGTGTTCGTGTGTCTCTAAATTTTCATTTTGTCAGCACAATAAATTTCAAAGGAAATGGCAGATGAGATTAGCTTTTTGTACACTCTTAAATTATCCTAAATTGAAGGTCAAATTCGTTAGCCAGCCATTTTGAAAAAAAAATTTAAATCGCGAGTATTTTCAACATGTTTCATACAAATTTTTTTCCGGATTCTAAAATTCTATGTGCGGTTAACAGTAGTGCTTGAAAATACAAAAATTTTCTCCCAGTAACTTTATTTTTCTTAAAAAAAAAATACTAGAGTTATAGCACTTGTAAAATTTTTTAAAAAATTAACATTTTAAGCTAAATAACGCACGATATTAAAAATGTCAAGAGAAGCAAAAAGTT
Source organism: Belonocnema kinseyi (assembly GCF_010883055.1). NCBI lineage: Eukaryota > Metazoa > Arthropoda > Insecta > Hymenoptera > Cynipidae > Belonocnema > Belonocnema kinseyi. Next base: position 23,775 of record NC_046664.1, read on the forward strand.
GTTTCTTGAAGTCCCTAGAAGGAAAGTGTAACAACTTTTTGAATTATTATAATGAAAAATCTAAAATTCCATTTTGCGGTAAAACTATGCACGATGCGTAAAATATGTAAAGAAACACATTGTGTTCCCAAAACAGATCTACCAAATTATTATTACTCAATTTTTTATAGGACCCGTAGTTTTTGTTTTGTTCGTAAAAAACAATATTATAAATCATTTTAAAGTTTTAGAAAGAAGAAGTGAATTTTGTTTCAATTTTAAAAAATAAGTCGTAAAAAATAGCATTAAAGATAAATTAATTAAATATATGGAAAAACGACACAAGATATTGAAACTAGGTATTCGTATTAAAAAGATATTGAAACATATTGAAGAAAAAATATTGAAAATACGTAATCGTGTTTTTCATTTAAAGAACACGCTCTTTTCACAACACTACTCCGACCCAGGTTGCTGTTCAATCTCACTAGCAATGACCCCAAGTGAAGATCCTCACAAACTCGTCATGTAAGGTTCCCCACTTGGGTCCATTAGGGTTCCAGGTCCTTTGTTTTAGGCGTCACTCGCTCTACTGACAAAGAATTTTATTTTTTTTTTAATCAAAATTGTTACTAATTTTATTAATATTTATGCAACAATGGTGCAATGATTTTCATTTCATAAAATTAACATATTTAATGAAACGAAAAAATGTTAAGAAAGTTAAATAACAATTACGACTCAAAAAATGTTAAATTTTTCAAAAATATTTCAGGGCCATTCCGCCGATTGTACCTCATAGTCGAGCGCTTACGATGTGAATCGGAGAACTTTGTGTTTCCCGATAAGCTGGTCAATATTTACATATGGACACATGTTTTCCAGTGTTTTTTTTTAGGCAAGAGTGGTGATAATTGACTAAAGTATAAATTTTTTGTGATATTCAACTTACAAATTATAAAAATTATTAGTTGAAGATTTCAAGGATTTTACCACTCAGGTTTTAAGCATCAGGTTACAGAGTATTGCCAAAGATTCTAGAAGTTTTCAATATATTTTAAATATTTTAAAATATTTAGAATGATTATTGAACGTTTTAGAAAGATTTTTGAACGTTTGACAAAGATTTGATGGATTTAAACGATTTAAAAATGTCGTACACCTGAAACGGAGGACCTTGGCCACTAATGGACCCAAGTGAGGAACCTTACATGACGACATTGTGAGGATCTTCACTTGGCGTGATGATTGCTAGCGAGATTGATCAGCAACCTGGGTCGGAACAGTGTTGCGGAACGAACGTGTTATTTATATAAATAACACCTGAATTCTGGATCAATCTGCAAATTCTCTGTCCCTTCCCCAAATTCTTCCTCTTCCCACCGAGTGAGTCACGCCTACCCCGAAAGGGAAATGGCTTAATGGTGTGTACATCACTAGTTTAAAAATATTTTACAACTATCTCACAAGGCTTTTAAATATTTCATAAGATTTAAGGGATCTCAAACATTTTAAAAAAGATACACCAGATTTAAAAAATTGTAAAAAATTTGGAAGATTTGAAGATATTGAACTCAGATTTCTAAAAATTTGATGATTTCAACGAATAAAACAAATTCACAAATATTTCAAAAGATTTCACAAAAATTTCCCAAAAATTTTCAACATTTTAGAGAGATTGCAAGGATTTCAAAAATTGGAAAATGGCGTTTACACCATATTTCAAAATTTTCACAAAAATTTCCAACATTTCCAAACATTTTAAAGCTTTCAAGAGATTTCAAATATTTCATAAATATTTCATAATTTTTTAATTTATCTGCTATATCATCAAAGATTGTACCTTACCGACAGCAGATCAACCCTCCAAACCATGAAGGCAGAAAATCTACACAATATCGATCAAGTTAAGAATCTTCAATAACAGAAAATGCTTAACGTCTTAATAAGACTAGATGGAAAATAATATTTCTAAATTAAAATTAAAATTATTTCTTGAAAAAAAAGATCCTACTCCATCTTCACTCCCAATGGAGTGTAGATGGAGTAGGATCTTTTTTTTTCAAGAAATAATTTTTATTTCATAAATATTCCAAAAACGTTAAACTATGATTTGAAACTAACACAAAAGATTTCTCAAACAAATTTTAAACGAAGCAATCATAAATACTTCATAAAAATTTCAGAAAGATTTCAGTTATTTTAAAGATTTTAAGGACTTAAAATATTTTACAAGAATTGAGAATGATTCCAAAAGAATTCACAGAAATTTCAAGATTGCAAAAATATGTTAAGAACTTGAAGAAATTTCAACGCAAAAAACCGCAAAAATCAATAGGAATTATTTTATTTATAACTATTTTTTCTTTAAAAATTGTTAGCCTTGTAATTTTATAATAGTATACTTGATTCATACAAAATTTGTATTAAGTTCGGGGCAGCAACAATTTTTGACCCACCACTGTTGCTTATATTACCAAGCCAAATGTGAGGCAGGAACTAGGTGATTAAAAAAAAAAAAAAATGAAAAAACTATAGATATTTTTTAATTTAATTAAAGGCGATTGTCACCTCATTGAAACAGAATATTTTCCTGTTTTTACTTTTAATTTTGAATGCTTCCAAGTCGAATTATCAAGCACCATGCCGTTTCTCACAATTCTAAAAATTCTCACTACTTAGTATATAAGGAATCTTCAAACCCCTTCTCTCAGCGTGATTTGGGTGCGATACGTCTCTTATATGTATATACTTGCACACTATGTTTATAAGTAAAGATTAAGTTAGTTACATCAGCGAATGTGTATTCTGACATTGCTATGTGTGTGAGTTGGCGGACTTTCACGACTGGTTACGAACTTGTCGTTTTCGTATTTTCGACCGTCACATTTTTTCGATTGACTCGTAATTACATTCTCATCATTTATGATTGAGAAAGTATTAGAATCGTCGGAAATTTGACATCACACTTTTTCAACGGATCTCCACGTTTCGAGACCCCCTGAATCCAAAAATCAGGTTTTCACGATGGCGTTTGTCTGTCTGTTCGTCCAGCCATCTAAAAGAGATCTTTTTGATAAAGCTTTTTCAAGCATTTCAAATGCAAAGAAGCAATATCTGAGCGCGAAGCGCGAGGAACCTATTATCGAGCGCGAAGCGCGAGATTCAACTGTCGCGCGAATATAGTGAATTTTAAAGATCACGTTTTCTTTTACAAGTTTTGTAGAATTTATATTGAGATCCGAAATATCTCTTGTCATTGAAATGAATCACCGCGAAAACATTAAATCTATTATTAAATAATATACTACTTTTTAATATACATATTCGATTTCCTCAAATCGTAAAAGATTATGCTAAAATGTAATATCGTTTTTAACATATTTTGTAACTAAATATCTATGGGTGTATCGCCTAACAGTCGGGAGTCTTAAGGCCCTTTATCAGAGTGGCAATCGCGCCCGAATTTTGAAGCTGCACGTTTGAACATTTTTGTCTGATTTTTTGCATACCTCATCTAAATAACCATATCTCAAATCAAGCAGAGCTGGTTTTTCGATCAAATGTTTATATTTTGTTTAATAATCAAAATGGAGAACAATAGCAGTGACTCTCAATGAGAACTGTACATGCATGTCCACAGCAAGTCTGCTCACCCTTGTAAAGCTCAAGTCAGTAGACTCCCGGCAGGGTGATGAATGACACGGAACGAATGAATGCCGGGCATTTTTACGAGATTTCGGCCAGTTAGAATATCTGACATTATGAAATCATTTATTAATTCAATTTTAATTAACAGAATTAATTTATTTGTATACTTACAAAAAATTGAAAAAAGATTCATGAAAATCGGTTAATATTTGCAGTAATAACGTGGTAGTTTGTAAAAAAAAACGAGTATTCTGTTTTGAATTTGTAGGCCGCACGGTTGAATATTTTTTACTCATTTTTTGCACACGTCATCTAAATTATCATATCTTGAAGCACGCAGAGCCGACTTTTAAAGAAAATCATTACGTTATATATTATGATCTACAGAATATACGCGCCAAAAATGGATATGCGCAGTAAAAAAAAGTATTCAAAATGATACCGAAATCAATATCATTTTGATATGCAACAAAAATGATACCGAATTAAAGAGCATTTTGATCGCTCGAAGAGAATGATCGACTTTTGAGATCATAATGATCTGATTCAGGATCATGTGTGAAGTGAATCTAAGATGGCTGACATTCTTACAGTACTTTAGCTCTTATGCCAGCTTCTCATGGTTTCTGATTGTGCAGGGTACTTGAAGAGTTAAAAAATGACGAAATCTGATATTAGAAAATATCACCTGTTAATTTTAGTTGGCACTTGCATACGGTTAAATACCATGTTTAGATTATGTCGTTATGACACCGGCGAAAATAATTGGCGGCCACTTTGTTTAGTCTGACATATGAACCAAAAAATGAGATCAGATTGATCCGAATGGAAAATCATTATGATCTCGAGAGTCAAATGATCGCTGGAGCAAAATGCTCTGCAACAAAATTCATCCTTTTTTTACTGTGTACAGCTAACACTACGTGTTACTACTACTGTTCTTCCCTTTTTTATTATTAAACAAAATACAAATATTTTATCGAAAAAATTACTCTGCTTGCTTCAAGATATGGTTATTTGGATGAGGTGTGCAAATAATTAGACAGAAACATTGAACCGTGCGTGATCAATATTCAGACGCGATTGTCATTCTGATTTCCGCAATAACGAAAAAATAACACTTTTATTATTATGACATAACGGTCTGTTACAAAACCTGTCATTATGAAACCTTGGATTAATGTAATTTTTATGTACAAAATAAATTTATTTATATAATTGCCAACAAATGAATAAAAGATTCAGGATAATTGTTTAACGTATGCAGGAATAATGGATGTCTTTAGAGAATTTATCCTGAATTTATTAAACAATTATTATTTATTTTCGCAATTGTTTGCCCCTTCAAATCGTAGGAATTCTGAATGATTATTTTCTTCTGAAAATTAGTACTTCAAAAGAAATCATTTGTCTGTCTTTCCGTTTCTAGTGAACAAGCTATTAAGATATATGTAATTATCAACTTGTTCTCTTTTCCCATCATTAAGAGAATGCTGCATATTGTTTTCTCGCTCTTTCCTTTGAACCTCATAATTTTTGTTCTATTTACGTTTATTCTGAGGCCCATGCTCATCATGCTTGTATTCAGCTTAGCCAGCATTCTTTGCTAGTGTTCGATTAATTCTACCAGAACAGCTGACGTTAACCCACGTACCCTCACTGTTTCGAGATCCACACCTTCTTCGTCGAAGAGGGCCATTCTGAATATTGAATATTATATGAATGTATATCATGAATATTATAAAAAGCTATGAAGACATAAAGCAACCGTGTCTAACACCTTGCATGATATCGAGCTAGTCACTCATTTTTCCATTTACCCTCAGAATCGATTTTCTACCAGTATATATTGCTTTTACTGCCTGACGCCGTACAAATAATATTAATCTTTACTTTTATTAGTTCAATGTTTTCAGTCGCATCAACTGCCAGTGTCATTAGCGTCTGTACTGTAGGGTTAATTATGAAATGTAGGATATCTGTGGGGTAGTATACCAAGGGACAGAAGGAAAGCTTTCAGAAAGCACGTCCAGCCTCGCCTCCTGCTGTAGGAATCGAACCCGCGCCAGCGTGGCTGCCAAGGCTGCAGTGATGGAACATAGAACAATCACTGTACCATCTGAGCCATGATGACTCCTTAATATTAATTTTATTGGTGTAAATAATTCATTTTATGATAAAATATGCAATTTAAGATAGACACAGGACTTTGTCTTCTTGAAGAGTGTGCATGTAGTTTTTCTAATTGCAGGGCGAAACTATTTTTTTGAATACACAAGAAAAAATTAGAATGACTATTTAGTTTCTTTATTATTTTGTTTCTGAGTTTATATAAATATAATCTTCTTAAGATTCTGTTGAAAATTCCAAAAGATTTTTGAGGATTTCACGTATTGTCAAATCAAGTTTACAACAAAAAAGTTCATCCTAAACCAAATAGTTGACATTTCTACCAAAATTATATTACAACTAAAAAAAATTGTAATTTAACCCTGAAATTCTAACAAGGTGTGTCGGGAGTTTATACAAGCGTTAGTATTGATATAGTGGGGTTCCATGTTAGTATTTCAAGGTTAAAGTCAAAAAGATTTTAATTCATCCACAAACGGCAGATTTTCAAGAAAATAGATGTTTCCTTAAACAAACAAAAGTTAATTTTTAACCAACAAGGATTAAATTTTTACCAAAATAGACGAATTTTTTATAATATAGTTAATATAATTACAGTCATGGTTGAGCCATAACCTCAAAAAATGACGAAAAATCATGCACTGAGGCAAATAAATTTCAAAATAATGCCAGTGATGCAAATTTTCATTTCAGAAACATGTCGACAACTGTGAAGGATCAACCCTTGCCTGATATCAAATTCAACCACACGTGTAGCTATGTAAGCGTACGGTTCTCAGTCTTGAATGTGTGCTATATTTAATAGGTTAACTCAATCTTAACCTACAAATGAATCTAACTTAACAGAACCTAACGAAATTTCGTTTAACGCAACACAACTTAACTTAAGTGTTCCCGTTGTAACACAATAAAATTCATTTCATTGTACTACAGGTGGCACACGTTTAAGACTGAGAACCGTACGCTTACATAGCTACACGTGTGTTTGAATTTCATTCGGCTAGGTTAGGTTAGGTTTTGTTAGATTAGGATAGGTTAAACCTCTATGTAGGTTAAGCCGAAGCTGAATGAAACGGTACCGCAAACACAACGGGACAACACAATGAATTTAAGTGTGTTACGTGAAGTTAAGTTAGGTTAGGTTAGGTTTTTTTAGTTTAGGATAGGTTTGACCTCTTTACAGGTTAAGCCCAAGCTGATTCAAACGGTACCGCAAACACAATGGACTACACAATCCATTTAATTGTGTTTATTGAGGTTAGGTTAGGTTAAATTAGGTTAGGCTAGGTTAGATTTATTTCTAGGTTAGGCTCGAGTTGACCCATTCGATGTAGCACGCATTTGCTACTGGGAAAATATGCTTCCAGAGCTTTACGTGTAGTTCAATAAATTTCTATTAATTCAGGTTAGGTGAGGTCAGGTTCTGTTGGGTAAAGTTATGTTAAATAAGTTTATATCAGGCAAAGGTTGATCCTGCACAGTTATCGACATGTTTTTGAAGTGAAAATTTGCATGACTGGCATTATTTTGAAATTTATTTGCCTCAGTGCATGATTTTTCGTCATTTTTTGAGGTTATGGCTCAACCATGACGTGATGGGTGATTTCTGATACCGAATTTGAATTCAGCGCCCCAAAATTCATAGGAATACGTGTGTCTTGTTACCAGATCCGCCCACTTTCTTTTGTGTGGCTGTGTAATTAAACAATTTCATTGAATTTTTTTTTTCCTTCTTGGCCAAGAAGTCTTTGTGGGTTTCAAATTCAAATTTTTGTTAAAAATTTATTTCGTTTGTTGACAATTAAACACTTTTGTTAGATTCGTCTTTTTTCAGTAGAAAATTATTCTTCGTTTTAAAAAAATAATCTCTGGCAATCTGCAGTTCAAGTAACAGAGATGCAATTCAGAAGCCTTCGAAACCCATTCAACACAAGTGAATGGATTTATGTTTCCTGGGAATATCAATTGAGAAGGTAATAAATGTAGTCTATGATGTCAATTTTCTTTTTTAACGAGTATATTTACTAATTTTTTGCGTGACTTTGAGAAAATATATAATTGAATACAGCAAAGCAAGTTGTAAAAATAAAAAAAATTATGTTTTTTTTTCATTTTTCAACTCAAATCAGAAGTTACGGATAGTTTTGATACAAATGGCCTATATCGACCTTCACAAGATGTATGCAGCCTCTATTGGAGAAAATAAACCTCAAAATGGTTTAGGAAATAACATCTCTAGAACTTCTTGAAACCCAATATCTCAATTTTCATGTGCTCCAAAAAAAGCTGGCTAGAGAGTTGACAAAAACTGACAGACTCAAGAAATCCATTATACACTTACCCTTTAGTGTATGTACCAGTTACATAAAACATTTTGATCCGAATTGAGATCGGAAACATTATATTTTAGTATTACATTTTGTTTTTAATCAATGCTTGGCCACTAATGGACCCAAGTGGAGAACCTTACATAACGACTTCGTGAGGTTCTTTGCTTGGGGTGATTGCTAGAGAGATTGATCAGCAACCTGGGTCGGAGCAGTGTTGCGGAACGAACGTGTTATTTACATAAATAACACAAAAATTTTGGATTAATCTGAAAATTCTCTATCCCTTCCACACACTGCTCATTTCCCCTACCGAGTAAGTCACGCCTACCCCGAAAGGGAAATGGCTTAATGGTGTATATGTGTATGTAGAGGAATGGAGGGTAAAAAGTCTATTTTATAATTTCTGTATATTGGGCATTGGTTACCTACTGGAGATCCAATGACTTCATCTGAGTTCAATGAGGTAACATTACAGTCTGTCAAGTTAAAGCGTGGGTGGCTTTACTCGCAGTCGGTAAGGTGTATCGACATGATTTTGGTGTCAAAATATTAAGAAGAGCTCCCTCT
>NC_046664.1:32531-43232 GCF_010883055.1 Belonocnema kinseyi
GAGGGAGCTCTTCTTAATATTTTGACACCAAAATCATGTCGATACACCTTACCGACTGCGAGTAAAGCCACCCACGCTTTAACTTGACAGACTGTACCTGTTTTCATGTTTATTTTTGCCATTACGTGACCGCGACCAGAAATGTAGGTATATAAGCCAGGCAGAACAGTATCGGTCTCCAATAGTGCAAAGACGTCATCATCGCATGTTGACATTACAATTTGTTCTTGAGTTGCCGTAGACTCATATGTATGAAGTCCTATTCTCATTACAAGTGTTTTACCGACAGGAAAAGTGTATCTCCGAAGTTCGAATATCCGGTGTGCATTCGCAAGGGGAATAAGCAGAACAGATTTTAGTTTTTCTAGTCCACATCGCTGTCCGTCAGGAGAAGGAAGCCTCGCAGGAGGCACCATGCACCTGGAAAGAGTGGCGCACCTGGGAGGACACCTGGACCGGGCATAAAGAGTAGGTTGAACAGGAGCAAGAGAACTCTGATAAGAATTATTTTTTTCAGAAGTAGAAGAAGGTGTTTCACGAGAAGAATCAGAGATATAGTCGCCATTAGGTAAAAATGTTGACTGTGAACTTAACTCTGCAGCAAGGCAGAGAGAATTACATTTTTTAACGTTAGTAGGATAGACCGGGACAAGACCGACAGGTTAACATTCATTGCACTATAAAAAGTTTTCAAGGCGTGGAATTGGTTCATTTTTTCTTCATTTCAAGTAACGCATTATTGTATATCATATTTCTGTACGTATTAGTTATCTTGATAAAATAATTATTTTATCAGTATTATACCATTAAGCCAAATACCTTGATATGAGAAAAGTGAGGAAGGGAAGCATTAAAAGAAGTATAAATTAGGAGCTATACATTTTACATTAATTTAGAATTCCTGTGTTGCTTATTTAAGCAACGCGTTCGTTAAGCTAAACCGCTCTGACGCAGGTCACTGTGCAATTTCTCTAGCAATCACCGCAGGCGAAGAGCTTCACAAGGTCATCATATGTCAGAAACGATATAAAAATACGCGAACTGATTGATAATTCCGTAGTAAGAGCAAAATTCCTTACTCCCTTCACATCCACTAAGTGAAATTCTGCACGAGGGTCCACTACTATCCAAGAATTTTCATTTTAAGGATCTTATCACATATTGAGGTTTTTTCACGAGATTGTTGTTAGTCGTTTTCATCACAATCGCTTTCATTTATCTATTTTTTTTTGATTTTCGAAAATCAAGTTATGGTATATGAAGCATATGTCTGCGGAACAGGTTTAGACCGGAAACCCTTTAAATATTTAAATATTATTATTAAATATTATTATTAAGGTTAATGCCGTAAGAGTGACAGAGATGGTAATGAAGCACTCTTAGTGCCGCATTGTCCCTCTGGATGTAGGTCGTTCCCGCGTGAGTTGGACACCTAGATAGTATGTGAGCTAAATGCTCGGGGTGTGCATGGCATGCCCTGCAGCTATCATCGGAAATGTCTTGGCTCAAAATGTGGCGACGGTATGTTAAGGTGGAAATGACAACGTCTTGGCATGCAAAAATGAAACCCTCTGTACCAGACTTCAATCCGGGAAATTTAAGGAAAGCAAACGTTAGCTCACAAGACTTTGACTGATCCTTCACATATCTGCGGAAGATACCGTGCATCCTCTTATCGAGGAGCTGTTCATGAAAGTTTTTCTCTTGTGATTTTTTAATCCGGGCTTTCAGGAGTGAGTACTCGAGATAGATGAGATTTGATGCATTTTGCTCGACCCTAATACTGAAGTCAAGTCCGAGTGTTTCAGCAGCCTCCTCCGCTTCTTTGTAGAGAAACGCTCCTTTGCCCACTTCTTTGTGATTCCTGACCATTTTAAGAAGAGGGCCTCTTCCATTTGCAACTCTATGTGCTGTACCCAGAATAATGCTGTTGTGAAGACATTCAAGACTCAATATTCCGCGACCCCCTTGACGGCGAGAGATGTACAGTCGCGGAACGGAAGACTTAAGATGTATGCTTTTGTTCATGTGCATAACCTTTCTTGTCCCGATATCAAGAGATCTGAGCTCGCTCTTCGTCCATGGAACTACTCCAAATGCATAGAATAGTACCGGGACGGCAAGCATGTTCGTTGCAGATACTTTGTTCCTCGTCGACAGTTCAGAAGAACAAATTTGTCGGATGAGACTTTTGTATTTGCTTCGGAGAGTATGCTTTATACTCTTTATGGAGCTTGATGTAGTTGGTCTTTATTTTCAGCATAGATCTTAAGATCATCCATGTAAAATACATAAGGGACTTTGTGCTTTCGATTTGCAGGCTTGCCGCAAAAGTACCCCTGGGAACGGTGAAGTGCTAGAGATAGTGGCATTCTTCCTCAGGTGCGATGAGGGCCTCACACAGTTCCTTGAAGCTATTTATGTTCTGTGAGTCATCGTCCAGTTTATGCTGCACTTCGTAGACTTCTCTTTAAAATACATCGACCTCGTCTGGGTTGGACGGGTGGTCGACAGTAACTGAGAGGTCTTGTAAGGCTCCCGACACACTATGTGTTTTCACCGGACCGGTTTTTCGGGATGCGGCAAAATGGGGCGAGTCCCCATGCATCGCCAACACTTTTCTGTTTTCTCACGATCCGGAGTGGAATTGTCAGTCAAACTGCTTCACATTAACGTGAAAATTATATTTAATGACAATAATAATTTAAAAGTTTATAATAACCACTGTTATAAACAATTTTTTTTGGCGAAATATTAGAATTTGAAATTTTTCAAATTATAATTTCCTTCAATGGCCAGAACGACTTCAGATGTTCCTTAAAATAATAAATATTCAATAATATTTGATAATATATAACAATTTAAATTTTTGTAAACAAATTAGATAAACAAATTTAAAAATTTGGCCCTTTCACATAGAAAATTTGTTTGCACTGGAAATTTTTTAAACTATTGGGCGAATAACTGCTAGTCACAAAAATATTATAAAAGGTTAACACTAAGCACTGTTATTAATAGTTCTTTTGACAAAATATTTAAACTTAAGGTTTTTTCAAATTTAAATTTTCTTTAATGGCCAAGTCGGTCTGTTATTGTCAAAAGCCCTGAAGAAGTGAACTGCAATGTTCACGAAACGTCGACAAAAAAAAATTTGTAGTTTTTTACACGAGTGAAACCCAAAATATCTCTTTTTATCAAAATAAATAAATGATTGATCTGTATAAATGTATATATGATGCTCGGTTCAATTTAAATAAATATATACATTATATTAAAAAATATTAAAACCATTTTCTCATTTATTAGTCTTGTCGTTGACTTTTTAACAAATTATTCCCTAAAACATTTTAATGATAATTATCATTACTTTAAAAAGTATTTTCTTCAAAATTTAAAATTGTTAAGATTTTAAAGGTAAAAAGATTCCTTACTGTGCAACTTAAGATGTTGTCTTACATATTTTAATTATTATTATATTTATATTGGATAAACGTCATATGTTCGTCATTGTTTCCAAAACACTTAGAACTGTTTCATAATCATTAATAATTTAGTTTTTACGCTGAAAAAAGCCTCTTCATTTTCATGAGGTTTTCTCTTTTTACTCATCCTAAATAATTGTTTGCAGTCTTACTTTTTTCAACTCTAATAACGTATAAACTATTTTTAATTATGATACAAAAAAAATTGACACGTATTGACTCGAAAATTGGAATGTTTGTTGTATTGCTTACAAATCGTTTTAAACTAAGGTATTGTTTTTTAAATATTTTTTACTCATAAATAATAACTTTTTAAAACTATTGATATTTATTTTTATTTGGTATTGGCTAATTATATTTTTTATTCAGATACTCTGAAAAAGGCACGCAGTGATACCGAAACTTCGTCGAAGTTTTAATTTTTGTTTTAAAAATAAATGGAGTTGAATTGATAGCTCTAGTGTTGTAAAATGATTTGATGAAACAAATCAATCCTTTCTTCGACCGTTGATATTTATTGATTTCTAATCGTAGATTTTTACGTAGATTTCGTAGATTTACGATTGGACCGTAAGACATAAATAATTTAAAAATCTACGATTAGAAATCAATTGATAGCTCTAATTTGTTTTTATTTGGCCGTGACCGTAAGACAGAAGAAATAATTTTTCTACAATTCATTATTGCATTGTCGGTCGAAGAATAGTTTGATTTGGTGTTACCAAATCTTTACATCATATATCTTTTATTAATTTTTCTGATCATGTATATGTTTTCAATATTTTTGTCATTGAGGTATTTAATATTTTAATTTTGTCATTAGCTACATTAATAGCTTTAACAATAAATATTTTTTTTTAACTTAAACAAATAGTAAAATCAATAATATCAGCAAAATAAATCATATAAATATTTCGAACTGTTTTCAAACTGTATCTCAAAATTAAATTTTATTCATATCAAAATACATATTTTCAACATTTTTTTGTTCTAAATAATTATATTAATATTTACTCTTATTACATTCTCATTAAGAGAAGGTATTAGATTTGTGTAAAATTTGACCCCCCCCCCCCCCCGGTTTTGGTCAAGTTCGTTCAGCCAGCCATTTTGGATGAAAATTCAAATAGTGGGCACATTTTGAATATTTTATAGTATTTTCAAAATTCAAAAAAACAAACTCAAATGAACAATTTAAGACAAACAACAGATGATACGAAAAAAAGTCAGGAGAATAAAGACTTTGCTTTTTTAAAGCCCTGCAGGACTGTGATAACATCTTTTTTAATTTGGTTGAAAAGTTGAACATTTCAAATTTGATCGTAACAAAAATAATGAAAAATCCAAAAATTCCATTTTTTGGTCAAATTATGCAAGATACGAAAAAATGAAAAAGCTCAAATTTCGCGTCCTGGAAAGAAGTACAAACATACAATGAATCACTTTTCGATATAAGCTACGAAAAAAATGAGACAAAACTTGTTTATCCAAAAAAGAGCTATAATTTTTGATAGGACACGTTGTTTTTGCTTTAGTCGTAAAAAATAACATTCTAAATAAAAATATTAAATTTGTTTGAAAAAACGACAACAGTTGTTCACCTAAAAAGATCTATAAAGTTATTATTAAACGTTTTTCGATAGAATGAGTATTATTTCTTTTAATCGTAAAACATAAGATAAAAAATGCAAAAATGAACTTTTTGGAAAAAGCACAGAAAAGACGAAAGAGCACACAGGCTCCTATATAGGGACCTATATAGGTTCCTGTATTAGACCTTATGCAGATGCGCAGTAGTATTTATTTCATCGTAAAAAACAAGATTAAAAATAAAAAAAATTATAAAAACAAGGAAATCAGAATTAGTATGATTCAATTTTTATGCATATTAAGAATTGTAATGATATACATTTATTGAAATGATACATGTTTCAGAGCAGCTTAGAAAACAATTTAAATCAAAATAAGAAACAAATACAAAAATAATCATGATAAGTACAATTTGCTTTTTTATTTTGCAATTTTTTTAGTAAGTAATCCCTGGCAGAGTTACATGAAAAATGTATTATAATTGATATAAAAGTGTTGTGTATAATGCAGAAAAGTTGCAAAGACCAAGTGCGGAGTGCGATTGCCATCAGTCGCGTGCCGTAGGTGCGCTCAAACTCTCGAGCTAAGCTTTTTTCACGAAAGAGAATTCACAATCACAAAATTACGGTGGCGGATGTTTCGAGTCTTAATTTTAAAATGTTTGCGCAAGAATGTGCGAAAATATAAAGACCGAGGGCGTAGCGCTAGGTAAATACGTAATCGTGCGCGAAGCGCGAAAACAAACAGTCGCGTGTCCTAGGCGCGCTCAAACTTGCGAACCGCGCGCGCAGCACGCGATGCGAATGTGCCCGCGTAGCGCGCAGATTTTTTCGTTAAAGAATAAACTATTTGGAAACAAATTTATCTGTTTTGATACAGTATTTAGAAATTCAGAATTTTTTGGAAAATTCGTCATTTTTGGTAGAAAAATAAACTACTTAATTGAAATTTCATCTTTTTTTTCGAGGATTCTATTATTTTGTTACAAATTCCCTTTTTGGTGAAAAATTAATTTATTCAAGAGAAACGACGATTAAATCATTTTTTACAGAAAAATGATATTAAAAGAAAATTGATCTTTTTTTGTTCGCTGTTGAAAATTCATCTTCTTCATTGAGGGTTCAACTTTTTTTTTTAAATTCCTTCATAGTTAGTCAAAAATTCATTTACGAGGGTAGTTCAATAAGTCCTTAGAATGACCAACATATGGCGCGCGAATCGCTCCAAATCATCTGTTTTCAGTCAGCACCACTGCCGACTAGATATATGGTGCAGTCACAGTCCACATCTTCTGAGTTTACGTGTTTTTATAACCAATTGAAAAAAAGACAATTGTTCGTTAAGAAAAATGGAAAAAAACGAGTTCAGAGCGGTAATGAAACATTTTCATTTAAAGGGTTTAACTCCACATGAGATAAAAAATGAATTGGACTCAGTTGATGGCACATCTGCCCCTGCCTTAGCAACGGTTGATAACTGGGTAAATGAATTTAAGTGTGGTCGTACATCAATAAGTGACGAACCAACCACGTTCAGGAAGGCCCGTAGAAGCAAGTACTCCCGAAATCATCAATAAAATCCACAATATGGTGTTGAAGGATAGAAGATTAAAAGTGCGTGAGTTAGCTGAGGCCACAAGGATACGAGTATCTATAGGTGCAGTTGTTTCAATTATACATGAAAAATTAGGCATGAAAAAGCTATCGGCAAGATGGGTGCCGCGTTTGCTCTCAGCTGTAAAACAATCACTGGTGAATATTGTAATACTGTGTACCTACAAGATATTATATACTTTTCACAGATTTAATAAAACTCACTGATGAAGGTCACCAGTGTGTGCCGAAACATTTGAAACAAATTAATTAGTTTCAATTCACCTGATACTAAAGCCAACAACTTATATCAACAATTTATACAAAATTCTGTTATTTATTTTTAAAATTTTCTTTGATAGAAAATTAATCTTTGTGATTGAAAACTCATCTTTTATGTTAAAACTTCTACTGCTTGTTACGTCACGGGGTTAATCGTGACGACGAAAGTATTGAAAAATGTGCATTTCTCTTTATAATTTAAAATAATATCCAAGCCCCTCGAGCGGCTAAGAGACTAGGAAACGTGGGACTTGCGAGATCTAAAGGGTTGAAACCCACCTTGCTTTTCTTTCTTATCTATTAAATAAAATGACAACAAAAAGAATAGTATTATATAATTTAAATTAATCAAATTTTAGAGCGACTTGAGTTTCTTATCCAAAGTGAGATTTACAGGAATTTACTACGTTATTCGATAAACGCGTTTTCAGACTCTAAGGTTCTGCGAATGCCGAAAGGTTGGACCCACAAACCCGCACTTAGAATTATTGAAGTCTAGTCTGCTCCCGAAGTAGGAGAGAAGATTCAAGTAAGAATTTCGAAAAGAGACTAACTTGCCACTCGAGAAAATTCGCAAAGGTCCCAAAAGACTCCCGAGGAGCATCAACCCCACTCTTTCAATCTGGCCCAAGGGGGTGGAGACAATTAGGTGGAGGTGGTAGGAACAAGGGTAATAGTAGAAGGGAGGCAAGGTATGACGTGTCGAGTAATTTTTCAGAGAGAGAGAGAGAGAGAGAGAGAGATTCTTTGCCGAAAAACCCAATATTCAGATTTTACTGCCTTGTTTGCTTTTGAGGGTCGGGGGCAACTGCGAACGACAATTTTCCTAATTCGAAAGGATTTTGGAAGTCCGTTAATCCTTCGAGCTTGGGCTGGCTTGTTATAAAATTTATTGCTATGTTTTCCAATGAGACTTTAGTTGCAACAGGTATTCGTCTTAACGTTTACCGCCCTCAAGATTTTGGGTAAAATAATCCTGAGTAATTTACAGGGTTTTAAAGAACGACGGCTACGTCTGATTGAAGGTTGGAAACAGATGGAAAGAAAGGAAACGGAAAAAGCCAGCGATTTGTGAAGAATGCTCTCAAACGTCCCAAAGTTCCCTGGGAATAATCTCCAGTACCTAAGACATTCTTTATGCTATGATTGAATATATTAATATGGAAGAATCTACAATGAAATTGGTAATTTGGGTGACATTTATGTTAGGAAACATACACACACACACACACACAGAACACATAAAGTGGAACTATAATTATTAGTCGAGTAACTTATATTCTTTCTGCATCCATATGTATTATACATATATATTTATAAAAGAAAAATGTGTGAGCTCAAGACATCCTGAGACATCACACGTTTGCTGTCAAATTCATCTGTTTTAGTTAAAAGTTGAAAGTTCCTTTATGGATAGTCAAAAATTAATTTATGCAAGATAAAATTCGATTATACCATTTTTGGTAGAGAATTGATATGTGAAGTACAACATTGATCTTTTGTTGTTGAAAATTCAACCATTTGTTTGAAAATGCATGTATTTCAATGAAAATTCGTTATTTTGGTAGGAAATTAGTCTTCTTGTTTGAAAATTCATCTATGTGATGAAGAACAAAAATATTAAGTTGCACATTCCGTTTTTTCTTTTTTTTTTTTTTTTTTTTGTTAAAAATTAAATTCTCTAACTGAAAATTTAACTATCCCACTTTCAGTGGAAGACTGAAATTTGAAATTAAAAATTGATATTTTTGAGTTGAAAATTCAATTATTTGTTTCAAACATCGTACTTTTTATATAAAATTAATCTTCTTGGTTGAAAATACATCTTTTTGCTTGGAAATTCAACTACACTAGCCGTCCAATAAAACGACGAACACGGACTTTTACCGTCCAGCAAGACGGCGGCGTGAGGGTCCCCACTATTCGGCGCTGATAGCGTGTGCGGTGCAGATCGAACTTATGCGTTAAGTGAAACATTGGGTCGTGTGGATTGCAAAGAAAAAAGTGGAGGGGATAGAGGTAGGTCGTCCGCCGTCGTTTCGTTGAGCGTTTGCCCGTCGTTATGTTGAGCGGGTCGTCTTGCCGACGGTCGTCTTGTTAGACGGCTAGTGTATGTATCCTCAAATGCATCTATTTTAGGAAAATTTTAATTCATTTCTTGAATTGTATGTTAAATATTAATTCTTTTAACTAAAAAGGAATTATCCTGTTTCTGGTTTTATATACTTATATTTTCAATAAAAAATTTATCTTTTTTAGCTGAAAACTCCACTATTTATTTGAAAACTGATTTTTTTTATTAGAGTTTAACTATTTCGTTAAAAATTGATTAAAAATTCAACTGCACAATTTCAGGATGAAAAATTATATTTTTAATTAAAAATATAATTTTTCATCCTGAAATTGTGCAGTCTATTGAGGATTCAACTATTGTCTTGATTTTTTTTGTTGGTTAACAATTAATGTATTTAAGGGAAATTTCAATTATATCATTGCTGGTTGAAAGCTAATAGTTTTTTGTAGAGAATTAATGTTTTGGGTAACAAATTAACCTGTTTTTTATTATTCTTAACATAGATGTCCAAATTCGATTGTTTGCCTCAGATCGGAAAAAGAGTCTTGCCTTATTACTATAAAACAATGTTGAGCGCTGAGAGATCCTGCTAAATAATGTGTAGAGCCTGCTTGATTTTAAGTGAATTCTATATGATTTTAAATACTTTTTATAATATTTTTCTTGTATTCAAATTTAATTTAATTGAAAATTCTATTATTTGTTTTAAATAAATATTAAACAGATAATTAATGCTTATGATTGGAAATTCATCTTTTTGGTTAAAAGTTTTACTATTTGGTGTCAAGTTCATCTGTTTTAATTAAAATTTAAAATAATCTGTAGAAAATTTCATTTCATTGATTGAATATTAACTTTTATAAACTAAAAACTGAATTATTCTATTTTTGTTTAAAATTTGTTATTTTTTATTGAAACCTCATCTTTTTAGTTAAAACTTAATTTATGGGTGAAGAATGAATCTGTTTTTTATTATTATTAACATAGATGTCCAGATTTGATTTTTTTTGTCTTAGATCAGGAAAAAACCTCTTGCATAATTTACTATAAAAAAATTGTAATTGCTGAGAGATTCTGCTAAATAGTGTGTAGAAGCTGCCTGATTTTAAGTGAATTCTATTTTATTTCAAATACTTTTTATATTATTGTTCTTGCATTCAAAATTAATTTAGTTGAAAATTTCATTATTTGCTTAAAAATTTTTTTTAATAGAAAATTAATCTTTTTGATTGAAAATTCATCTTTTTTGTTCAAACTTTTACTGTTTCTTGTCAAGTTTATCTGTTTCAATTAAAATTTGAAATAATCTGTTTAATTCTGATATTTTTTATTAAAACATGATCTTTTTTAGTTATAAATAGAATTATTTGTTTGTAAATTCCCGTATTTTGTTGAAAAGTTGTGTTTTTTGTTAGAAATATAAAACTTCTCTCGTGAAAATTCATCCTTTGATTGAGAATTCAACTATTTTGTTGTAAGTTCCTTTTTATTTGGTCAAAAACTAATTTCTTGCCGACTATTGGGTGATAATGAAAGAGCCCGTACATCCCCATAGTATATACTAGGCAGTCTGATAAGTACCGTCGATTGGAAGAATTCATAAGTGGTTTACCGAGTTTCGTTGTGGCCGTACGAGCACAGTTGATGCTGAACGATCTGGGCGCCCAAAAGGGGTCACTAC
>NC_046664.1:43332-44532 GCF_010883055.1 Belonocnema kinseyi
TTATTTATGATCGAACTCTTATTTCAATTTAAGCCTCTCTGCTTGTTATTTATGATCGTATTTTTATTTAAATTTCGGAAAGGACATTTTAAAACCTTCAAAGCATTCAAATGAGATATCTGGACCATTAAATATATCTACCTGAGTGCCTGCGGAGATATTCTTAGAGCTTGTCAGAGCCTTGAGAATCTTTAGCATATACTCTGAAATATCTATCGTTAGGGTTAGTATATTTTTAATTACAATTTAGTGTTTAAGTTATTATTTTTTCAGATTTTGAGTTTAGGAATTAATTTTAGAATACAAGAGCGAAATGCTGGTCGCAGAATTAGATAATTTTTACCACTTTAATGTAAATTATCCGTATATCTACAAAAATCTTTAAAAATATAGTTCGCTTTTGAATTTCAAAATGTAATATTAACCTAAAATTTCAATAAGTTGTTACCGTATTTTATATGAGCTATGAAATTTTATAACAAATTCCATGCTTCACAGGAATAATACTTAATGTTAATGTTTATATTGAATGCAAATAATAACTAATACATTAACTGATAACTAAAAAGACACCAATGTTACACTAACTTTACTCAATATCAGAAAAGTAACATTAAACTCGTTGCACTTCAACACAAAATAGCTGCATAAAAGGTATAAGCTTCCAATGTTTTATATGCTTTTAAATAATGTATGGTTTGAGAAATGTGGGATTGAATGAATTATGTTCAGTTTCATGGATGTATCGGGTCTTCATATCTTCCGACAATTTTGCCAAATACTCAATATTTATTTTATAAAAACACAATTTTGAAAACCTCCAGCAATAGATACTAGGCAGTCTGATAAGTCCCTGAAAAATGAAACACGGAGACGTTTTTTTTGGCCAAAGTCGGTTTTATTTTGCAACATACTCTCCTTTTAGGTCGATACAGTGAGTCCAACGATTTTCTAACTTCTTGATACCGTCCGAAAAGTACTAGATCGGAAGGTCTCTAAAACACGCCTCTGTTTCAGCTATGAGCTCCTCATTTGAGTAAAAACGCTTACCGGTGAGCCATCTCTTCAGGTTAGGGAACAAGTAATAGTCGCTGGGGACCAGGCCTGGTGAATACGGTGGCTGAGGAACCAATTCGAAGCCGATTTCATGCAATTTTGCTTGTGCAACTAAGCATGAATGAACAGGCGCATTGTCGTGAT
>NC_046664.1:44632-51399 GCF_010883055.1 Belonocnema kinseyi
CAATGAACGTCACTCAAATCCAAGCAAGCGCAAATCAAGCCAGCTCCGTTGGGATCATTTAACTTCAAGAAAACGCGTGTAACGTTCCATTACTGTCTAACTGATCAACTCCACGAATGCCTCTGTCGCACGCGTGTAGCTATCAAAGAACGAGCAATCGTGACAATTTTTTCGATATTTTCCAACGCTGTCTAACCCACTGACACCTCGTGCCTCACGCATATAGCAATGAAGATCGAGTATTGTGACAATCTAAATCGACAATATCGTTTAGAGATTTTATATTAAGGAATAATGCTGTGATCTAGTAGTCACAAGTTAACAGCTTAGAAAGGGTACCTATATTCGAGTAATAGTCACTAGTACCATAATAATCTGTAATGTGATACTCTGATTGATGTGTCTGATTTTCTTCGAGGTCCGTATACTTTTGTATTTTGACGCGCTGATTACGTATATGATAGTAAATATAGGCCCAAATTTGATTTTCACGGTGAAATCATAAAAAACCCATCAAAATCATAGTTTTTTGGGTTTATCTCAGCTAATATGCAAAATTAAAAAAAAATGTTTAAAATAAAAATGGTAGATCTCATCGAACTACACATTTTTTTCTCGCAAGCATTTTTTATAGGAATTATTATTTCCCAGAAAAATAGTCATAAATCGATTTACATATTATAAAAAATGCATTAAATACACAAATGCATACATCCATTATTTTCGGCTTGGAGCTTACTCACGCTCTGCACCGCGAGATGGTTGAAATATTTTAAGGAGCATTTTTTTTAGATTTTATTATTATGTGTATTTATTTCAAAATTTTTAATGTTTTAAATGTTTTTTTTTTAATCCTTATTATAATAAAAAAATCTTAATTTGTTTTTTCCAGAGTGGCAGATTTTTATTTCTTATATTAACTGAAGGAAAATATCAGATTTCAGTTTTTATACGCGACGCCGCCAGAAAAATTCGGAAAGGTGATCGGCTAAATTGTTTTTCTGAATTCCAATTAGGGTCCAGGCCTGGCGCATATTCAGTTATGTTCTAACCCTTGAGCAATAAAGTCGTCCTGAATTGCTCTCTGCAATTCAGTTGTTAACACAAAAATCCATACGCATTATGTACCACGTAACATTTTGGCGATCCTGCCAGGATCAACTTTTCGTATCCCTACATTCTACGGAATCATTAAAGAGGATATCTCATAAAAGTTTGATCTCTGAGACGAACCTTGAGAATAACAGAATTTCTACAGAAGTCCAAAATTCAGAAACTCCGGATCTACCTACGAGAGACCCGATGACCCCGAAAAGTTAGAAAACTTTAGTTAAAAATAGTTGGTGGATTGAGTAGCCACTATACAACGTAAAACTCTTGTTTTCTGAAATTCACAAAACTAAACGAGGCCCGCAAACAGGCGGAAGAAGCAATGGCCTACCAACGAGAAAACAACGCAGCACAGCAGCAGTAAGAAAACTGACACGTCAGCACCTGGAACGCCCACTTCCAGATAAAAAAGGGAAGGAACTCCATGGTCATCCACTCAACTTATCTAAACGAAGGAGCAAGCTGTAAGTTATTGTCGAATCAAAAAAAAATGTTGTACGCTACGGTGACGTTAAGAACGTCAGAATAGGATAGTTGGTATACTACTGATGTTTCAGAGCACTGCCACCTCCAATAAAAATAAAACCGACTCGAAACTTCATGCGTACTTGCAGTAGAGCGATTACATGAAGCTAGAGTATAAAGGATAAAGTCCAAAATACACTTTTATACGCGAACATGATCACACACCCGACACTCAAAACAAATAGATATAAAAAAAACCTACACACTACACTGGCATTTCAGCGGTTTTTGTTTACGAAGGCATTCCAGAAAATTAGAAAGGAAACCGAGGATAATACTCGGGATATCGACTCACATCTACCTACAAGAAAAAACTTACAGCCACCATATCAACTATGTCTAATTCCTCGTTGATGTAAACACGAAAAGAGTCAGAGAGATAGCTCAGTTAAGACGGAGAGTGAAAATGAGAGGAGAAAATGAGACTGACTACGAAGGAATTCTGACGTCTGACAATGAAAATGCGAGTGTCGATGAACAAAATCTGCCTAACCCAAAGCCAGAGGAACTCGAGCGAGTGGGAACGCACAGCAGGGAGCAAAGGAATGTAGGAACAGACCATCGTGAACTGCCGTATGTCCGCACGAGACAGCCAACAATAGCGGAAAGAAGGAAGCAGGGAAGCAGCTCAACGAGCGGAGAAGAAAACTTGTGCGATGCAGCGCGCAATGTGGGTTGCAACCTAACCGAAAATCAAATCTCGGCTCGTGCGCAATCAGAGCAATAAAGCCTCTGAATGGACAAGACGATGCCACAGTTAAGGAATTCATCCGAAAAGTCTAAAAAATCAGGCAGCAGTGCAGTCAACCGGATTTACTGCTAGATTTTATATTAGCAGAGAAAATACAACAACAAACTGAGAGGGCAATCCGTTTCAACGATATCTACATTTGCAATGACCTGTATGAAGCCCTACAGGAAAACTTAAAGCAAGTAGGCTCTGTAAGTTACTTAAGAAGCAAGCTTGACAGCTGCCGACAAGGAGCGACAGAAACCGAGCAGAATTTTAGCATGCGATTCAGAGGAATAATGAACGAACTAAAATATGCGGTTCAGTCTTCTCATAAACGGCCTGCGAAAAGAAGAATTGCTCTTGACATAGAAGAAACTGAGTGCCTCCAGAAATACCTGGTGAACTTGTGACGGGAAATAGACTTGCAGGTCAATGCCCAAAAACCCACAAATATCGGAGAAGCCCAGAATATGGCTACTGAGGTGAAAACTTGGTTAAAAGACAGTCAACCAAGAGTACCAGTACCTGAACCTCAATACCAACCCAAGAAGGAATTCAGGCCAGCAAATATACAATCCAGATCTCAAGCAGATACAACACCAAGGGTCCCAAATCAATCAATGCCAGTAGCCAGCAGAATGGAGATGAAGTGCCACAAATGTCGAAAACTTGGGCATTTTGCTAACCAGTGTTATGCAAAGCAAAATTTTCAACAGGGACATTTTCCCAAACATTTTCCCATACGAGGAAAACCACGAGATGGAACAGTATACAGTCTATCAGTAGACTCAGGAGCCTCTATCTACCTTATAAAAGAGGACAGCATTCCAGACAACCATAAAAAAATCAAATTCAGAAAAAACTTTTATATGGGAAATGATCGGCACCAGAAAACAGAAGCCGCGTACATTTCATACTTCGGGACAAAACACATTTTCCATATTGTTCCAGCCGATTTTTCCCTACCCGAATCAGGAATAATAGTATTAAAATTCCTCAAGAAATATAAAAGGTACTTGCTAACTGTAATGGTAATGGAGACCCATTACCAGGTACGCAACTGACAGAGCATGAAATTACACTCAATTCAGGAAAGGTAGTGAATCTGAGATCACACAAGTAACGAGAAGGTCACAGAATATTTACCCTAGAGCACACGCAGGAACTTCTGAATAAAGAAATCATACGGCATTCTCAATCTCCGTTCAACTCTCCACTTTGGGTGGTGCCCAAAAAAGGTAACAAATTACGAATGGTCATCGACTACAGGCATATTAACAACGATACTGACCAAGATGCATATCCTTTACCAGTTATCAATGATATTCTCCAATAGTTGGGACAACTGCTGGGACGGACTGCTTATCCAGACTATTTCCGATTACCAGTCCAGGCACATCCAGTATAGCTCTAGAAGACAAAGACAAAGTAGCACCTGACATAAAAATACTCCACCCGCCCATAAAGGGAGATTTAAATACCCTCACGTTGAATAAACCCAAGCCCATAATCACTGGCTACGAGAAAGTCGACAGCAGGATCAAAATTAAAATTCCTGATAGAAGAATCAGCGAGTTCTCTGAGAAATCAAATGAGGAATCGATTGATGAATCAACTGAGAATGAATCAGAAAGTTTAAGATACACTAAGCAGGATTCCAATTTATTCGATAATGACTTAGAGTGGAAAAAAAACTCGGTGACAAAGGAATGGGTTTAAATTAAACCCAATGCAGCCGGAAAATTATGGAAACAAATTGAAAGGGATAATATGCCAAATTACAGCGAGGAAGAATGGCTAAGACACCTGGTTTGGATAATAGATGATTTCAAGCAAAAAAAAATTAACTATTATACGACTACGCTTTGGAGAGCCTACGTTTACACCCATCGAAAGGGAAGAAATATTATAAATGAGCAACTATTTGTCCAACTACTACGCAGACTCCAGTTTCCACTTGTCTTTTAATAAAACTCGTGGTCTAACTAAACATGAAAAGGGAAAGGTAATAAGAGAAGCTCAAGGTGATCACTTAGGGGAAAACAATACCATCAGCAAAGCAAGAGCATAAGCAGAATGGGCAGGAATGGACGAAGAAATAAAGAGGTACGTTAAATCAGGCCCTATCTATCAATTACAAAAGGCAGTTATGATAACAAACCAAGCTTTATGTATTGTTCCCGATATTCCTCTAAACCCACATGAAAAAGTAGCCATGAACAAATATTCGGCCCGTTGCTGGAGACAAAGAGTGGAAATAAGTATATTTTGAGTATCCAAGACAGGTTAACACGGTACAATTTATTACTGCCAATGAAAAACGAAACTTCTAAAAGCATTCTGAATAATTTAATGGAACACTACATCTACGTGTTTGGGTAACCGCAGGTAATTCTGACTGATCAAGGACAGGACTTTTTGTCAGAATTAGTACAGCAGTTTGATGAAATGTTCAAAATTAAACACATTAAAACTACTGCATTCCATCCCCAAGCAAACGGAAATATAGAGAGAATGCATTTAACATTGAAAAATATGATTTAAACTTGAATGTCAGAAAACAATAATGAATGGGATGAAAACATCAAGTTCATAAATTTTGCAATAAATACTACCAGGAACGAGACGACGGGACTCTCACCTTTCCAGATGACCTTTGGAAGAGACCCAAACCTTCCCTCCACACTAGCCCGATAACCTACATTTACCTGCAGCCACCTGATAAGAAAATGGAAAGCTAAACATGAAAAATACTTACAAAAGGCTAAGGAAAAGATCCAGCAACATGTTGAACAAATTGGAACCCAGCTGGAAACGCCCAGGCACAATAATACAAGTACTAAATAACAAGAAATTGATTATAAATTATAAGAGCAAAATGATGAGAGTCCCCATAGATCAAGTTTTTCTGTTTTATGTTTCAGACAATGTTGAAGATAGTTGTGTTCCTGGCCTTAGCGGCAGGGCTTGAAGCTAACTACACAATTACTGAACTAAGAGGGAACGTATTCGTAGAGAAACAAAACAGGGTGCACCTCTTTCATGAAGAATGGCGGCTGATAATAGGAGTCAATATGACGACCACCGAGCAACGTGTCTCACCGATAGATTACACTTTACATCTAGCGAAAACAGCTTGTGGAAAGGAATGCACTCCCGTATACGAGCTACATCTAACGAGAGGTAGATACGACAGGCTTCAATCCAAAATCCAAATTTTACACAAATTGTTGGGCAAACAAAGAGCAAAAAGAGGATTGGCCAATTTTGTAGGTGATATCTCCAAAACATTGCTTGGAACGCTGAACGAGAAAGACCTTGAGCAAATAAACAACGAGTTCTACAGCATTTATAAAGACAATAAACAATTTGCCCAAGTCCTTACAAACCACATCAAAATCCTCAAGATCATACTTGATTCCTCATCAACGGACTATAAAAATCTAAGAGGAAAAATAAACACCGAATCAAATGCTCAGAGAAACCTTGGAACTGGAGTAAACGCAAACACCTTGAATACTTTTGTAAATTCCAAATTAATGTTTTCCACTCTGCTAATTGATGAAATGGACGTTGATATTAACACAGCTATTAATACTATTAATGATGGTAAGCACGGGGTAGTACATCTGCAAATTTTAACGCCCAAGATACTGAAGTCAGCTACAGGAGAATTCGAGAAAAACCATCGCATCCGTCATCACTTTGATAACGACGAGTCAAGCCATCAGCATCTAATTGACATCAGTTATCAAGGGTTATTTATCTACATCCTAGACATCCCAGTTTTAGAAAAAGAGGAAGGATTATTGAAACATATAATTCCAATGCATGAGAAAACTGCCAGGGTGTTCTTATCTATCATCCCCCACCATGAATATGTAATACATTATCTCGACTCTTTAGTACCAATAGACAAAATAACTACAGAGAAATGTAAAATCATCAGCGAATATCTTATTTGTGAACGCAACCAACCAAACATTAAGTTATCAGAAAGTGAAAATTGTGAAGCAAGACTTTTGAGACGATATGTGACACCCACTTGCAATCTTTCTCCCTACCTTCTGCATAAAGAAACTTTTATCCCTACTAATGACGGGTACATACGAGGGTAGTTCAATAAGTCCTTAGAATGAAGTATAAAAACAATTTTTTTTGGGTAAATTTTTTTTTATTTTTCAACATAATCTCCTTGGAGCTCTATACACTTGATCAATCGCTTTTCATTTTTTTTAATCCTTCAGAAAAGTGCGTTTTCGGAAGTTCCTCAAAATAAGCACTTACAGAGGCCATTAATGACGTGTTCGTTGTCTGGAAATCTCTGTCCACCGAGCCATTTTTTCAAGTTTGGAAATAAGAAAAAGTCACTGGGGGCTAAATCTGGTGAATACGGTGG
>NC_046664.1:51499-71190 GCF_010883055.1 Belonocnema kinseyi
GGTGTATCCATGTTTCATCCACAGTCACAAATCGACGAAAAAATTCCTCACGATTCCGACTTATGCGCGCCAAAAGAGCCTCAGAGGCGACCACTCTATTGATATTACAATCAAAGCTTCTTCTTCTCCCCTTATCCTGTAAACGCAAACTATCCTCACCTTTCTTCTTCCTATCTTCAACATTCGCATAATTACTCTATCCGTTTCCTCCAACCACATTTCTACTCTCCCGCGAATCCATTCGTTACTACTGACAATATACCCCCTATCTTTCTTCCTTTTACCTTCTCTTCATTTCTTTTCAGAATCCTTTATCTCTCTTCATTAGCCCAGGTACGTTCGAAGACGCTCCTTTCACTTCTTTTTTCCTTCATTTCTCCCTTTCTTCGTCTTTACGCCTTCTACCTACCTTTGTGAAAGCCCCGTCTTTCCGTCTTCTCCTCCCTCTTTCCTTGCACTCTACTGTTTCTATTACCTCCTCCCTTCTACTTATAGTCACCACTTTTTCGTCTGGTCGCTCTGGTCACCTTCTCCATTCACTTAACTCAATTTTTCTTTCTCATTATCACATGTTCACTCATTCCCAGTTATCTACATTCTGTCTTTCCCTATCCATACCGTCTTCTGTTTCACTCTTTCACTCCATGCTCTCTGTTTCACCATTAACTTTTTTCTTCTTTCTTTCCACGCCATATCCTCCTCTATCATTTCTTTCCTTCCTTTTAAAGCTTTCTTCTTTCTCTAGATATCAAATTTTCCTTTCTCCCTTTTACTATATACTATATCTTCCACATGAACTTTTACCTTAATTTTCCGCATCAACTTATCCAATTTTTTTCTTTCTAATTCCCTATATACATTCATTCCTTTAATCAATTTAATTTTAATTCACTTCATCATCTATTATGCTTCCATTTTCCTTTCTAGCTCTCTTAATCTTGATTTTATTCTCCAATTTTCTAGGACAACTTCATCATTCACTTCTTTTACTTTCTCACCTTCTTTTACCCCTTCATCCCCTTTCTTTATATCCTCAGACTTCCACTTTAGCTTTCTCACTCATCTTTTGCTTTTTCTTGATATCCTCCAACTGCTTCCAAACCTTATCTTTTTCATTGCGCCACCCCAACACCCATTCTTTCCAATTTTCTCTGACTTTGCTCATCTCCTCCCATACCTCATCCCTTCGTCTTATCGCCCTTATCGCTTTTATCCGTGAACCCTCCCCTTGTCACGGTTTAACAAAAATCTTCAGGACCCTAAGCTGCTAGATCTGGATCTATTCATCACCCTTGTCCCTCCCTATTCCGGCAGCTACCGCGAGATCCTGAGCACCGGTGCTTTTGTCTACCTACTGCTTCCCATAGCCGGACCTCTTGCGCTCCTCATTACATACATGCTGGGCTAAATTACTAATGTGTTGTCCCTTAACTCCCATCTCACTTTTCCGATCATCAGCAATTCACCACCAAATTAGCACTTTAAACTTTCCTCCTAACCTGTGAACCTTAAAAAACAGCCTTCCCATACATCTTTACCAGCCCCTTCACTACACTGACCTCTTTTCCCACTTTTCACCTCAGTCACAGATTCACGTCCGTCGCCATAACAAAGAAAAATAGCGACCCGTCACAAATTAAAATGGTCACCTGAGACAACCGCGTTCGCACTACGTTGTCAATCGTAGACACAGTCTTCTCACCGCGTGAGCGTCAGGTGTCGTAAACTGAGCGCTCTTCACAGAGATAAGGACGGTCAAATACCTTGCAGCCATCGGGCGAGATCCTCCTTGTTGATATCCATATCTGTATTTCTCTTTCTTACAGGTATCTTGGGTGACAAACCCTTAATATGTTATCGCTATCGCTTAACTGACTACTTGATTGTTTCGACCAATGTGTATCTTCGTACCTCTGATGTATGCTTATTGGGTCCACACTGCGTACAATCCCATGTTAAAATATATGAACTTGCATGGAGTTCTTTTTATATTACACGAAATCGTTTGCTTGTACAATTATTCTTCCAGTAATTCTAAATTTGAAAAATAAATAAACAGAGACATCAGGCACAATACTTAAGTAACACTCCGATCAGTTCGGTCTCTTTTTCAATTTAAAAATAAAAATAAACTAAATTTGTTTCAAAGAGAAAATGTAAATTATTCGGAGACGTGATTATAAATATCATCACCTACTAGTTATTTACATGTCTCATTAGGTCGACCGGTTCTTCGGACCTGAGCGACTCCATGTCCTCTTCTAAAAACGAGAGCTTTTCCCGAGAGTTGTCAGGGCGTCTGTTAGGTTTTCGATAATTTGAGTCCTTGTTAGCTGGGTCGGGAAGTAGGGATCATTCGGGGACAGGGGGAAGCTTATAACTTCACGCTACACGAAAACTCTTCTAAACAATATTGGCAAGATACTCCAGGTGGACGAAGTGTTCGATGTCGTTGCGATGGATAGCTAAGTGCAACTTAGGCAATAGGTTCCTATGTGCATAACTGACCTCCTCATCTTCTGACACTCGGGGTCTTAGTTTGTCAAATATGGCCCGCATACATGTCAGGTAGTCAGAAACAGATTCCCTTTCACCTTGAGTTCTGAGATAAATCTCTTACCTCAATTCGAACTGGAACAACAAGTTAGCGTCGCTTACCGGTACTATGTCTCGACCTTCCTCAATTCGCATCAGAAAAGCATCAGGGTCATCGTTGTGCGTTCCCGAATATTTAATGTGCCACTTGCGCATAATCTCGTACGCATGCGCAGGCATACAAGGGGTTGTACCGCGACGGTAATTTCGAGAGGGCGTGCGAGAGTGTGGTAGGTGGACAAAAGGGTTATCTACCTCCGCACCTTCGTAAGTGTGGAAGGGGTCAAAGGGGAAGGTGTGGAAATCATCTTGCGCATTGAATGATTCTCTACCGGTATTTTCGTGTCGCGCTCGACTATTGTCGCTTGGCCCAGGTTTTTGTCTATTCGATTGACCTCCGGAATAAACCGCTAATTGACCAGCTTCGATAAGGTCGTCCAGCATGAGGAAGTAGAATGAATTTAATTCTGTTTGGGTAGAGGCGTTAATTTTCTATATTCCTCCTTCACCGGCTGTGAATGTTAAGGGTTTGTCGAAAGAAGTGTCGGTCCTTGTGCGAACTGCTCTCAATAATAGTTCTTGCAGGACTGCACAAGTGATAGAAATAGTGAAACCTCTATTTTCTAGTTCATGTATGAGTTCAACCTTGTCTAGGTTATAAACCCACGAAACCGAAGTTTTCTCGTCCGGAATCTTATTTCTGAAATAAATAAAAGAATAGAAAAAAGAAAAAGGGTAAAGGAAACGGGTAAATGAAGAAAGGAGGAAAGGGGAAATGGTTCTAAGGGAAATGGGAAAGGGGAAATGGGAAAGGGTTAAAAGGGGGAGGGGAACAGCTGAAAAGTCAAAAGGGGAAAGTGGAATGAGAAAGAAGAAAGGAAAATCTAAAAGGGAAAATGGTGAAAGGGAGAACTAAGAGAGATACAGAGGGTTTACTCGATCCATACCCTGTCTGGTCGTGCGCGCCAAACTTCTCTTATCTGTTTCACATGCTTCTTTTTAAGGAGGGTAGGACAACACGTATAGTTCTGTACCAAGGTCGTAAGGCTATTTTGCCTCGTGTGACCTCCGCCTTCGCTTCACTCGGGCGGCAAGAACTCACGCGTCAAGGTAGCCTTGCTTACACCCTCGATACACAATGCACTATTAAGCGGATCCTACATCCCTAGCGCGGTGTTTATAACTTAAGAATTCGATTGAGTAGACCAGTCTTCAACTGAATTCGCGATGGCGAATTAAGGCGAATTGGAGTTGACTTGAAATCTCGCTATTTTCTTAGATAGAAATTCCTCAGATATTTCTTCTTTGCATTCGTTATGCTTGAATAAAATTTTATCAAAAAGATTTCTTTAACATCGCAGTATTTATTTGAATCTTCATATTCTGAATGTAAGATTAAGTTTCTCAACGCACTGTAGGCTTTGGGGTATGATAAGGGGGGCAACGCCAACTGGTGGGGCAAAGGTGACTTTTCTTATATCGTCGCTATTATTCATCCATTTTAGCTCTACTTTGCATTAAATAAATCTATTTTATTATGCAGATAGTGCTACTTACTAAAATCTTGAAAATTGACATTGTAAAAGAAAAATTATACAGAAAACAGTTTTTACCACGAAAGAATAGAAGTTTCACTGACAGAAATGTCCCGGTAATAAGCGTTGACTAGAGAAAAATTAATATTTTCAGATTTCAGCGTAAGAGTGAAGATTATTTTATTATTTTGAATGCGTGATTTTTTCATCTGCCTAAAATGTCATTGTAAGAATAGGATATTCCAGAAGCTTATTTTTGCTGTTTCCATAGCGGCCGCCGCATAGGTTCCTATTCCACAAAAGAGAACGTGTTTTCAATATATTTAATTCCTAGCTAATGTACCGACAGATACACTTCAGAGAAATATCTTCTATTCCCCAAAAGTGTTCGTATTTTGAGATTATTTAATTCCTTCTAATAAGCTCACAAAATATGTATAATAAATTGTTTTAATTCCTTTATGTGTGATATAAGTTTTAAAAATTTAATCTTTATCAATTCAAGTCCGCCTCTCTAGAGTTTAAATTATTTTAATTTACACATTTAAATAAATTATTGAAATATAAATAAATATAAATTTGAATATTTTTCGAATTTATGAGTTATAAAAAAACTTAATGATGAAAAATAGATTAAATAAATACTTTCATTAAATTTTACTAAGACGATTGAGATGAATAGGATTTGAACTTTTTCTGTTCCCGTTGGGGGATTTTCAGACGGAGAAAAATCGCGTATTTATAGGAATACAAATTCATAATTTTTCTGAATTCAACGCTTATTACTGGGATAAAGCTTTCAACCTTAATGACAATACTTACCCTGGCGAACCGAAGGAACCGAATGGAGCTTCTACAAAGTGTGCGTAAAGACCCCATTCGGTTCCTTTTAAAGAAACTCGAAAAAACAGCAAAATCAACTTGTGAAATTTTTAAATTCGGATTCTATGTTGAAATTCCCTATAGAAGGTCATGGAATAATCGCAATAGTTTTTTTTGCAACGGTAAAAAGTTTTAAAAAATATAAGACGTATAACGCCTGTTAACTGGTACACTTCAAACGCATCGCCTGTAAGTAGCAGTCAACAGGCTTTATACGTCTTTTTTTTTTTAACTTTTTAACGTTGCAAAAAAAACTATTTCGATTATTCCATGACCTTCTGTAGGGAATTTTAACGTAGAATCCGAATTTCAAGAATTTAGAAGTTGATTTTGCTGCATTTTCGAGTTTTTTTAAAAAGCAAACAAATGGGGACCCGTGTTTACAAACAGGGAAAGTTCGACTTGCATAATACATATTGTGGAAGTAATTATCTCACATTTGGTTCCAAAAAATTGTGAGCACATCGTTCTCTCGCGGAATAAACTGAAAAATAGGTTAGCATTTACGAATTATTGATAAACCTTTGAGTAACTTTGCCATACTTGAGATTATCTCATGTGAGAAGGAAATTGTCATAAGACATAAATATTATTATGTCGAAATTCTTTTATTAGCCTCATAGCATATCATGACTTTTTGCATATCATGACAAAGCATATCATGACTTTTTGCACTTTAAAATTTCCTTAAAAAACATAAACCATTGACGGCAACGTAAATAGCGAGCGGAACAATTCTCGGATGCCAAGCCGTCGCGGTCGTGGTGGGGGAAGAGCTCGGCCGAAAGTTAGGGGAAGCGGCAAGGTAAGTAGCGTCGACTGTATGAACAATAAATTGTTTTAATTTCTTCATGTGGAATATAAATTTTGAAAATTTAATTTTAATCAAGTCAAGTCCGCCTCTCTAGAGTCAAAATTATTTCAATTCTCACATTTAAATAGATATCTTTGATGCATTTTTCAAGACGTTCAAATAAATTATTGAAATTTAAATCAATATAAATTTGAATATTTTTTCGGATTTATAAGTTATCGAAGGATTTAATAATAAAAAAATAGGTTAAATAAATGCTTTCGTTAAATTTGATCAAGTCGATTGAGAGGAATAGGATTTTCACTTTTTCTGTTCCCGTTTGGCGATTTTTATACGGACGAAAAATCGCGTATTCATAGGAATACAAATTCTTAATTTCTCTGAATTCAACACTTATTAACGGGCAGGTTTTGGTCAATCTTTTTTTTTCGCGTGACTTTGGACGTTGTTCCACAATTTTTTAAATTTTTTTTACGAATAAAAGAAAAAGTATGCGTCTTATCAAGAAGTGATTCTTGACGAAATTGTAGATCTTTTTTGGCAATACAATTTTTCTTATTTCATCTTTTTTCGTATCCTGTATAGTTTGACCACAAAATGAAATTTTTTATTTTTCATTATTTTTTGTGCAATCAAAATTTGAATTTCCGATTTTCCAAGAGAATACAAAAAGTTGTTATGATAATCTTGAAGGGCTTTCAAAAAGCAATGTTTTTCTTCTTCTGACATTTTTTCATATCGTGCGTGTTTGAGAGAAAATTTTGATTTTCGATCGATTTAAAAAAATTTGAAAATGCTATAACTCTGAGAATTTTCTTTTTAGCGAGAAAAAAGTTATGAAGATAAATTATTCATCTTTTTTAATGCTAGAAATATCCGTACATAGAATTTTCAGTTACAGAACAAAGCGGTCTCAAAAATTTTTTAAATGCACCCACTTTCTAAATTTTTATCCAAAATGGCTGGCTAAGAAACCCATCCTTACTTTCAGGATCTAAAAAAGTGTGCCAAAGATCGATTTGATCCGTACATTTTTTCGAGAATTATCGTGTTTACGGACGGACGACCGGACAAACAGGCGCCATCGTAAAAACTTTTTTTTCGGAAGCAGGGGTTCTCGAAACGTGGAGATCCGTTGCAAAACTGTGGTATCAAATTTTGGACAATTCAAATGCTTTCATTATATTGTTTTTATCCAATTTTCTTGCAACATAACTTTAAAAACGTAAAATTATGGAAAATCTTAAAAAAACATTCTTTCAACAAATAATTTGTTTCCACAATTTTCTTTTTGTTCATTATGTAATATTGGATTATTTTTAACTAATGTTACTCTATGAAACTTATGCGATTTCAAACATTTTCATGTTTTTGACGAGGACCGCCGGGAATGTCAAATAGAAAAATTGCCCATTTTTTTCGTCATATTTGTTTATTTATAGAAAAATTGAAAGCTTATTTTAAAAATCAGACTCAACAAATCGATTAGAAATCTTAAAATGTTTTTAAATTTTTCTTTGTCCAAATCGGTCAATATTTGTGGGCTGTATATTTCAGGACCCGCCCTTTGGAGGGTTTTGTCTCTTTTATCTCGAATTCCGCCTGGCAATCCTTTCGTGCAGGGCCATTCCAGGTTCAATTTTATGGTAAGAATTCTGTTACAAGCTATCAGCGTCATCAGCTGTCAGTTGGCTTTCTCAAAATTGACGTCGTTGCTTCAATTGTGTCCTCCCTGGCTCTCTGGCAGTTACTGTCTTTTTGGCTTAAGACGATCTCAGTGTACTGCAGCCTGCTTGATCCCTCGGCGACCCTTTTCTATTGTTCAGCGCTGGACTCGGTCTCGAAGCTGGACGGTTCTCAACCGGCGGCTTCTGCATTATGTTACAGGGGACACTTAAACGGAATAGAAGTATAGTGTATGAACTCCTACCATGGAGGTCGAGTTGAAGGCGCGCACAGTGGGAAAAAATGCACTTTTTTCTTTTAAAAATGTGCAGTGCCTTCAATTTTGGTCCGATTTTGAATTTCTCCGTTTCAAATTAAAGTACATTAAATTCCAAAGAGCTTGGCGCTCCAAAGTTTTGCTTCACAGAAAAACGCTGGTGTTAAATTTGTTGCAGCTCAAATTTCATTGGGTTCCCAATGATCATTTGAGAGAGTTTTCAAGTCTCAAATGTATTCCTCTGAACGTAGGTGCCCATGTGGGCATCTAGGGGAAAGTATCATTTGGAGACTGAATTTTGGCTCATGCAGAGTTGTGGAGTTCTGAATCGCGCTGTCAGCCACCTGAATACCTGCCAAAGCAACTATTCGCTTTGCGATATTAGCCTAAATAATTGTTAATAAGGAAACCAATTGAAACAATATTTACCTAATTTTCAAATTTCTTTTATTTAATAGGGCATACCAATCACTTAGAATAAAATTATAACTTCCTAATGTAACTTCCAAAAGTTAGGTTATTCATGCCCGTCGACATTTAAACTAAAGCCGGGATGTATAGAAAAAGTCATGACCGTCTACATATACAATAAGGTATTTTGACTCCAATCACTAGCTCACTTCACTTCGTTGAATACTGAGGGGATAACAATTGACCAAATGCATGGGAATCGGTTAATTTTTGCTCTATTTTTCTAATATCTTCGTAGAAAGTAATTTTTCTATATAAGTACAATTAAAAAATAGTTTTTTTTTTAGGGACTGTTTAATGCAATAATAAAATAATAATTTTCATTCATGCGTGCGTTAGGGCTGAGCGCTGGTTGTCTACCCTTTGAAGCGCGAATTAAAATTACATTGAAAAACAATTCTTGTAATTTAAATGAATTATTATTAAAATATACACAAGAATGTATAAAAATTGTGTAACTTTTGATTTCAGACAAGAAAAAATTTATAACACATATATTTGATGAATAACAGTTTATTTTTATTGAATTTGAAAGACTGACTAATATTTCTCAAAATATTTGTTAATAGATACATTTTTTAAAATACCATATGATATTTCAGCACCTTGATATATAGAAGCTAATTGCAGAATATAATAGTGATAATATTTGAATAATTCTAAAACAAAATTTCAGATTGTTCTTTTCGATTGAGACGTGACAAAACGACGCTTGAAGTAAAAAAAAAGAAAGCATAACTACAATGCAGTCGTGATGATCTATGTATTTATAGGTTATATAATTATATGAATTCCCAGAAAAATACATACAAAATATTAAAAACTTATAAATAATTATTTTTAATCACTTTTCCAAGAAATTTCTTTTTAAATTAAATGTTTTGTAAAATATAATTTGGTCTTTTGAATTGACTAAAAATAAACTGTTATTAATATAATATATGTGTTGTATTTTTTTTGCCTGAAATAAAAGTGACACAATTTGTATATATCCTTGTAGAAATTTTAATAATTATTTACCTAAGTTACAAGAATTGTTTTTTAATGTAATTTTCAATCGTGCGCCAAGTGCGGCCAATGAGCGGTCAGCCCTTACGCAAGCGCAGTAGCTCAGGGTACCAAAATTGGCATCATTGCTCCAGAGTATAAACCGGAAAAATAAATCAAATCAGCCGACAGGAAAAAGTTGAGATATGAAAGCCTCAATAAGGTATTTTCATTTCAACCATCAGCTAACTTCAATTTGTTAAAAGCTGAGCGGGAAAAATGGATCAAAACTTTATTTCTGTAATATATTTGTAATTAATCATCATTATTATTATTTTAATATTTCATTAAATAGTAATTAAAAAATAAAAACTATTTTTTAATTACACTTATATAGAAAAAATTACATTTTACGAAGATGTTAGCAAAATAGGGCAAAAGTGAACTGAATCCCATACATTTGGTCCCTTATTTTCCCCTCAGCAATCTACGAAGTGAAGTTAGTTGTTTATTGCAGTGAAAATGCCTAATAGGCTTTTATCTTATCAGTTTGATTGTTCCCGCCGCTATATTTGAAACATTGCAATGTTTCACGAAACTCCCAATGTTTCATGAAACTTTACATCAGGCTAAAGTTTCATGCAAATTTACATCCCCACTCATCACGGAAAACAAATTTCTATTTTTATTATACAATTGTATTTACCTTATCTTTCATGTATGACACTAGCCACTGCAAGATTAGATATCTAAGATACCTTTAAACTTCCGCAGAAAATCTAGTGGAACTTTGTTCAAACGATCAGGCATCAATTTCGATGCAGATGGTCACGACTTAGTTTGTACATCCCGGCTTTGGTGGTTTGAATGTCATATAGTAGGTTTTGACTAACCTAACATTTGGATACTACATCACGCCAAGTACTATTTTTATTCCAAGACTATTTAGTCGCTGGTAAATGAGAGGAAATAAAAAGTTAGGTAATTATTATTATAACTTACCTGCTTATTAACATCTGTTTCACTCAAATAACGACCGACAAAATGATCTTGACAGGTGACTTATAGTTTTGTAGACGACACTTCACGTTCCACTGGATGAGAAAAAACAGTGTCTAAATGATGCTTTTCCCCTAGATTCTCCAAATGAACCTGTATGGTTCAAATTAGTTGCAACTCTATTGAACACCGATTTCGGTGTACATTGGAGGATCGGCGATTTTCTTTGTTCCCCTATTTTTTTAATAATCATTTTGTTACTTAAAGTATGGAGAAACTGACATTGTGTACATGGCAATTTTTTACGCTTTTAAATTTGTCTTTTTTGGTAAAATATTATTTTTATTTTGGTTGAAAATTAATTGTTGTTTAAATGTAAATCAATTTAAAACAAGATTTTTTTTTACCAAAAAAGGCAAATTATGAGAATACTACAAACTACAAGTTAAAAACTACTGTAAATCATAAACAAAGAAACCCGCATGTTTCGTTAGCAATTAGACTCCATACATAATTAATTTTGTACAAATAGTATTAAAAGTTCTTTAAGTAACGTACGTTACAATGCACTGCAGTTGCCCAAACATTTTAACACGGCAACGCGCCTTCAACTCGACCTCCATGGTAGGGCGAAACAGAATTCATACACTGTACACCGTTTAAATGGCCCCTGTAACATAATGCAGAAACCACCGGTTGAGAGCCGTCCAGCTTCGAGATCGAGTCCAGCGCTGAACAATAGAAAAGGTTCGCCGAGGGATTAAGCAGGCTGCGGTATCCCTAGATCGTCTTAAGCCGTATTTTTTTTCGAAAATCCTGATTTGCCAAATGTCCTGCCACTGCGAAACCCCTTTTCGAGGTCTAGAAAATTTTTGAAGCGAACTTTGAAAACCTTAATCCCGATTTATCGCATCTTATTGGTTAGTTATAACTGCGTCACAAATTTCATCTTTTATTTAGACCCCGCACCGACAGCTTGAAGAACGTAAAATGCTATAGCAATTTGTTAATTAAGCTCAGCGTATTTTCGGAGATGCCTGTGTTTTTATGCTTTTTCATTGTTTTAAAAAATACTTTGATTTTTCTTCGTAAATCTTCAAAACGAAAGGTCGAAAGTATTTAGAAATATTTTTGCGACAATTCGAAATCAAAAAAAGCAGAGTGGTAGATGGGATTTTTTTCTTCAAACAATAAAATTTCGTTCTTTAAGATGAACTGTTTTTCAGAAATCTTTTACATAAAATTTGAATAAAGAATAATTTTGTTCCAAGCCTACAGCCGTTGGGCAAATCTTAAAAAATTTGGGTATAAGTGTTCAGGAAGAAAAATAACAATTATTTTTTTGCAAATCTTTTAGGTGCGGGCAAGTATGAGTTGCAAGCAAATATTGTTTTGAACAATGTAATTAACAAGTTTACAGAACTTTATCAAATAATGTTAGAAATTTTTGTCCTGTAGTAATTTGAAGGCATGAAATAATACCTGTTTTCTAACGCACGCACGAAATGTTCGATTTTCGACGCATGCATTGCGTGCGGGAAGTGACCAATTCAGAAACCGTGTTAAAAAGCAGTTATAAAAAGACTTTCTTTAGCTGCTGCGCTTGCGCTCTTTGAGTAAGATTACTTTTTCTTGCTGTTGCACTTGCGCATTTAGAGAAAGAATTACTTTCCAGGACTGTCGAAATCATAACCTCACTTCATTATGATTTGACGCTTGAGAGACTGATTGTGAGTAGTGAATAGTTATTGGACATACTCGAAGTGATAAGTTTCTATAAATGACTGATAAATTCCCAAAAACTACCGGAAATTTTCGAAACTTTTAGATATCTGAAATTGTCGGTAATATTCTAATTTTTCATAAATTTCTAAAAAAATTTGATATTTAGCCAATTTTCTATGAATTTTAGGAAATTTTTGAAATTTAGCAAATTCTCCATAAATTTAAAGAAATTTTTGAATTTTTGCCAAACAGCTTCGGATATACTAAATTTCGATAAATTTTCGGTAATTTACAAATTTACCAAAAATTTTACCATAAATTTCCACAATTTACCAGAAATTTTCAAAAAATTGATTTTTATTGTTTCTCAAATTGAAAATTTCCCGCATTTGTTAGAAAACATATCATGTGCTACAGGAGCTAAAAGTAGACAGTTGAAACTTTTGTGAAGTTTACAGTACTTGCCATCGGCTCATCTTCAGGTTGTTTCCCGCTCGTAAAGCAACCTTCACACTCGTGTGCAAATGCCTACTTTTCGCACTTGTATCACAATATACTATTTTGTGTCTAACGCTTTATATAATTGTTATAACAAATTTATTCAAACAAATACTTGGCGGTTTCAGTTTCTTGGGTAAACAATCATAATGTACTAAAATCGTTGTAATTCTTTGTTGGAATTGACTTTGGTACAATTTTTGTAATTTATTTATATTTTCAAATTTTATTTTATTAATGCCCACAGGTTCATTTAATCTATAGGCACACATCTAGGAACAGGCGAGAAATTAATATTGGAATGGGAGCATTAAAGAAATTTTTAAATAATTTACTATCTTATAAATAATTTGATTTAACAAATGGAATTATTTTCATATCCTTTTGTAGCGGGAAACATTTACTTGCCGTTTAATATTTATACAAGCAACTTGACAAAAATTAATAAAATCCAAAAAATTATTGATATGAGAATAGGAAAATTAATAGAATTTTTATGACATATGCATGATTTCAGCCCTTTCGAAGCCTATGAAGCGGGGCTAAAGCTCTACTTTTTCCAACCTAGGGAGTGAAAAGTGACGTCAGAGGTAACTAATGAAAGTTATACATCTATGAGCTTGCAATTTACGACACTCAGCCCACTCACCGTAAAAACTCGAAGGAAATTTTGGTTGCAGATAATAGAATGTTGCTGCAATTCGTGGAAAGTTGCCATATATAATTTTAAAATTGAATGTTTGGTAATTTATCTCAATAACATAAATGACCAAAAATGCCATTAATCTCTAAAAATACTTAAAATTAAATTTTGGATAATTCATGGTAAGTTATCATATTAATCTGTAAAATTACCATAAATTTTCGCAAATTTATGAACACTTGTAGATATGATTTTCAGCATTTTATCTTAAGTTATCATACATTTCCGGTAATATTACCATAATTCATCAAGAATTTCCTAATTTTCCGGAAATTTATAAAAAGGTTTAAAATTGAACTTTTGGCAATTTATGGTAAGTTGCCTTTAAAATCATGGAGAATAGACATAAGGATACCAAACTGGTGGAACTGAAAATGAAGACTTTTCTGTTGCTAGAAGTGCGCACATACACATGTGCAAAATTACACTCACGTGTAGTTCAAAACTTCCCGAGCGTGGCGTGTCAACCGCACTTAAAAAAATATGGCCTCCGATGTAAACGCGAGTCAAATATAAGTAAATAATGATTGAAAAATTAATAGTTTGTGAATAAAGGTAAGGATGTTAAAATTAAAAATCGCTGTATGAAAGCGAAAGTTTCCAATAAGTGTGTTTTTAAATGTATAGTGTATAAGACTTTCAGAGTGGTGTAAGTTTATTGTTTTTTTACGAGCGCGTCGAATATCTCTCACACGCATAGTGTTGGTAAAAGTAATTTCATATTTCATAAACATACTATCTACCTCTTTCATGGCGAATAATTTTTTATACCACAAATATTTCACAAAATCCTGTCTGATTATTAATTATTTAATTGTTCAAGCGACCTGTCAAAACAAAACAATGGAGGCGGACATATTTTTTTAAGTGCGGTTGGCACGCCACGCTCGGAAAGTTTTGAACTATACGTAAGTGTGATTTTACACATGTTTGCGTGCGTACTTCTGGCAACAAAAAAATGACCGTTTTTGGAGAAGTCCATGCATTACAGATTGGTCTCCTTATATCTATTCTCCATGTTTAAAATTATTGTAAATCATGCTTTCTTTATTTGAAATCTAACGTGGGCTGAAATCATGGCTGTAACTCGAGAAATGTCTGAAATCATCCATTTGTTATAAAAAATATCGTATTTCATTTAGACATGCAATAAATAAGAGTGGAACTTGGCTTAAAACTACGGAACATTCAAAGATAAAATTTGAAAATGTTTTTTTTCTTTGTTTTTGTAAAAGAATACAAGATATTTCGTAAATATTTCAAGGGAAAACAATTTTTTTTTAAATGTTGGGAAAAAAATAAATAAGAAGTAAGGAAAATATAAAACCTGCTTCCATACAATATAATACTCCCACCTAATTATACGTAATTTTGTTTTCAGGTTCAAAGAAGCAAATACTATTTTGCGCATTCATTTATTTGCACAAAAAATTTGTCAATTTGTATAAGATTCCAAACGTAGAAATGCTTACAAGTGTTTTACATCACGCGAAAACTGATACACGTCGATAGGATGGGATAACTTTTCATAAAACGATTCAATAATTAACATAGAACATCTGAAACTATCG
The DNA here is from genome assembly GCF_010883055.1 of Belonocnema kinseyi. Lineage (NCBI taxonomy): Eukaryota > Metazoa > Arthropoda > Insecta > Hymenoptera > Cynipidae > Belonocnema > Belonocnema kinseyi. The sequence goes on from NC_046664.1 coordinate 66,222, forward strand.
AGAAAAATAATCAGATACTAGCTCTGAAAAAAAATTCGTATACATACAATATTGAAAAAAAAAAAACTTTTTCCAATAAAAAAAGTTACTTCGCCTTCCAACAGAATTTCTTTCAGCACACACAGTACAAGTAAATCTTTCCACAATAGAAATCTCTACTGACAAAATAGTTGATTGAACGAACGAATCAGTCAGTATAGCTGAAGAAATTAATCACTAGAAATGACTGATTTTCAGTCAAAAGAAGTGTCTCATTGGTCTCTCATATTTTATTCCAAGATCGCTCACTATTGCGGATTTACTGCGAGTGGATCAGGCAAAAGAAACTGATCTCATCAGCGAATCAAATTACATGATTTGAAAAGTAACGTGTAACTGATTTGTCAGTGAAATCCGCATTACTTGAATCCGTCAAAATTGACTGCGAATCAGTCACTTTGTACTCATTTAAATTTAGATAGAAGCCAAAATCAAGTGTTTTTTTGTTTTCTTTTTTTGTTTTTTGTTTAACAAGTTGTCTTCGCATCCACACATGATTATCTGTATATGTAGTTGAAGATATAAAGGAGAAACTAACAAATGACTGATTTGAAAAGTCACTTTTGACATTAGTAGTACTGTACATTGGCAATACTTGAAGAGAAAAAAATAAAGATATTTTCGGGTTTTTTTCACGCCCACTTTCTACAAAATACTACTCAGTTCTGTAGTAATTACATTCCTCTCCCTCACACTCACTCACTCACTCGCGCACACACACACACACACACACTTACTTTTTCTCTCGCAGTGTTTTAATATTTTATATGTATATGTATTTCTCGGTCTCTTATTCTCGCGCACGTTATGGAAAAAAAAATTTTTTTAAAATGATGGCACATGGCGACTGATTCGGCTCTAAATTTAAATTGGACAACAACAGATATGGCTGAAGCAAAAAAACGATCGCATGAACTTGATGATTTTCAGTCAAAATGTGACTGCTTTGTCTGTCACAATAAAATCGTAAAGTTGCTTGTGAATTAAAATTCATTTGATTCCTAGAAAATTAAAATTGATACAAATCACTGCACAAGACATTGAGAGTTTCGGGTCAGACCATTTAACAAGAATTACTTAATTAATGAAAGTTACGTACATTTCAGATAATTCAAAATTACTGATTTGATCAGTCGACGACACTGTTTAGATCATTCAAATTGAGTGATTCCATCAGTGAAAATAAGTGTTTTCATCGTTTTTAAAGTACTGATGTAAAGCCACTTGCGACTGATTGTCTGCCAGTCGAATACGCATTGTTTGAATCAGTGAGAATGTACTGCGAATCAATCATCACTCTCGACTGATTAAAGTTTAGAGTGCAGTGGAGTCAATTTTTGGGTCAGAGCGTAAACTTCAAGTCCTCAAGTCCTGAAATCTATAATAATACATATTACAGATTCATTGTGAAAAATGAAAATCTGCAAATAACTGTTCTCTTTTGCTCATTTTTGTTCACTCTGATAAATAAAATTTCGAATCTGTCACCATTGCTAAAGACATTTGAATTATCGTGGTTCAATACACTGACAGTTTTTAAAATTTTACAATGACATTAAAAAAATTTCCGAGTCCAGGACAACAACTTTTCGTATCGAGGTCAAATTCTAATTATTTATAAATATAATTAATGTTTTCGTATTTATAAATAATAATAATAATAATAATAATAATAATAATAATTTTTAAAAAAACATTAAATACTATCTTTATTATTTACCACAAATGCAATGCTGTGCAATTTGAAATAAAGACACTTTTGATAGTCATCAATAAAGAATGTAATTTTTCACTTATCGAATCAGTCATTTTGAATCTGTTTCGAGTTGTTTGATGAGGGTCTGTCAGTTACTCAGCCAGCCATTTGGAATGACCTGATGAAACGACGACTCTTCTGTCAGTCAGAGGCTACTGATTTCTCATTCAGAGCCTACCTACTTGATGAATTGATGAATAATAATGAATTGAGTCGTAGAGTGCTGACCACTGATTAACATTTAGAGTGTGTCTAAAGCTCAAGGAAAAGCTTTGAGAATTGTCTTGTGTAAAATTTGACACAAAAGCCTTAAATCTATTGCTATGAGGGCCTGATTTGCTTGCAGAACGCCACCGGACTGGATTTACATTTTCGGGGATTCTTTTTTTTTTTATTTTTCTAACTGGACGAGGGACAGTAATTTTGACTCGGCAAACACTCGAGAGTGGTCACTATGCTTGAGCTGGACGTGCCACTTTTTCGTCTCGTTTCTGAGATGCTCTCGAAGAGGTGTGACAGCACTGTAGAGGTACACACTTGAATTCAGATTATTATTGCAAGTTGGACAGAGGGAGAAAACGGCCTTCCGTGTCCATTTCGTCCTTTTCTCAGCGAACAGCAAAGGAAGGAAGGAAGGAATGAGTGAGTGAGTGATATATTGAGATGTGAATAATTGATTATTCAACTGAAATACATTTATCGAGAAAAAAAAGTATGAAAATTCCGAACCTTAACTAGAAATAGATAAATCGCTACGAGAATGATCCATAGTGTCTAAAAATCACAGGATTGAATTTTTTTATTTTAAAAAAGAACACTGACGTGTATTTCCGATTCATTGATAATCGCCTGCCTCCTTGGAGTTTTATTTTGTTTTTGTGTAACCCGCCAACCAATTTATAGATAGATCGATCGATCAATCAATCAATCAATCAATCAATCAATCAACCAGTAGCTTGTTACACTTTATATCCCCTCCCCACCCCTCCTCACACGCGAGTTAATTTCGATTTCTTACCTAAAGTAGTATCTAAGTACGCATTCTATCTCACATAATAATTTGGTATCGCCGAATTCCCTTTTTACAATGAATAGAATCTTTTAATAATAAATAGCTTTTTTACAACATAGAAATAACAATTTTTATAATAAGAGACTATTTTTTGTTTTTATGCGCGCGCTCGCATTCGACGAACACTCTCGAAATACACGTCGTCGTCTTCGTGATCGATTACAAGTGGCAAATTTATATAAAATTATAAAAAAACATCATCGCGATTTTGCTTCTTTCACAGTTCGAGGTTGCGAAAATTCGACTGCTCCAGCAGCGTGCAACACTACTGCAAGCAATATTTTAGCAATACAGTCACAGCAGCAATACTGCTCGCTGCTGGGATGTGTGCTTTTCTTCTCTTCTCTTCTTTTATCTTATTTGTTTTTCTTTTTTGTCTTTTTTCAAAGAATCGTCCTAAATTCCTGCGACCACATTAGTCGGTTCGTATGCGCTTTATTTTACAATTTCGTATACGTCACACGCACATATCGACCATTACACTCTAATGAAAGAGAATCGAATTTTTTTCTTTACCAAAAGACTTCTCTCTCTCTCTCTCTCTCTCTCTCTCTCTCGCTGCCTCTTGAAATCGCTGCAAAAGGCCCTTGGACTTGAGACACTTGCACATGTTTGCGAGCAGAGTCAACTATTCAAGTTACTTCAAGTTATCTACATTGAAAAATTCTTATTCCGCAATATTTGTAATACTATGTACTTTAAATTACGCACAAATTTGCAAGAATTTTGTCAAATTTGACCTAAAACGAGATCACATGCTGGGTTTGGAACAATTTTCAATATTTTATTCGCGAGTCAAAACTAAAATGGTAGGCCTTTAACACTGAATTTACATCGAGGTAATTTTTTAAATGCCACTCGCGATAAGTGTCAACTGCGTTTCAGTCAGATCATATCGCGCTCTTACCTCCCAGTCATTAAATATCGTCCTCGAGACCTTTGACGATTGGAGGGAAAAAATGATTTATTATTGGACCTCAAGGCTGCAGCGACTATTTTCAGATATATCACGACAAGTCTCACACATGGAGAGGAATAAGAAGAAAAAAGAGAACAAATTTGCCTTATCACAGTGTATTCTCGTGTTTCGACAATACTATTATCAATCGAAATTGTCTGGATTTAAAAAAAGAAAAAAAAAAAAAAAAAAAAAAAAAAAAAAAAAAAAAAAAAAAAAAAAAAAAAAAAAAAACAGTAACACGGATAAATATACTTCATTTGTTATTTGTTATCAGGACGGAAAAGCGCGATAAGATCACTTATCCTTCCCTCTCCCCAACCCCCCTCCCCCTCCCACCCTCGTCCCTCTCAATTCCCCAACAGATATCGTAATTTTTTCACAATTATCTTACGCAGTCTTGTGCGAATAACGTACGCGTATCTCCAAGAGCAAGCAGTACTGCAGCAATGTTGTGTTGGGAGCGGAAGTAGACACACAGATGTCTAGCAGCAGTAGCAACATTGTCAACGGTGTAGTGCAATATTGCGTGCTATTGCAGAAGCTACAACTGTACCGTACATATAACATGTGTAGAAATTGATACACGCAGAGTACAATTATAGATTAGCGTTGTTTCACATCTATCTATCGTAACGCCCTAGGAGATATCGGTATTACTTTTTCCCTTTAATATTCAATTGCATTCTCACTCTAATCTAATCTAATCTGATATAATATAATATAATATATGATATAATATAATATAATGTATTTTACGAGCATAGGGTGAATTAAATTCTTACTCTCATAGCTTAGAAATAATGTACTGCAAAACGCATGTTCTTAACTGTATTTAAAATTACAATCACGCATCTTTCTTTCCCACGTCAACATCTTCACTGTCACTACATAATAAAGTATGCATATCATTGGGCTGTACACTGGATTGAATCGACGAGTCACCACTCAATCTCACGAGGCTCAGGCATCACGAAATCGCGAAATTGCGAGCAATTGATCGCTGACTGAAGTAACAATTCTCAGCTCCGAAATTGACTTGCGCCAGATTTCACGGGAAAAAGATCAAGAGATTGAAGCTTGAATTTTGTCTCAATTTTAAGAAAAATAAACGTGTCAAGATTGTTGATGTTTTCACGAAAAA
>NC_046664.1:71290-78834 GCF_010883055.1 Belonocnema kinseyi
TATCGCGTCCCATCTTATCACTTTCCCGTCCCTATCACTTCCCCTCCCCAAATTGTATTCCCTCTCCCCATTTCCCCGCCGACCCGAAAAAAATACAACGGATGGACGGACGGACAAACACCCGCATGATGCTGCAAGGGTTTCTGTCCGAGGTCACAAAATCCTGAGAGAGACAAAATCTGGTGCACATTGGGGTGCCAAGGATCAGAAAATGAGAGAGAAAAGTGACAGAGGCCAATCGGACAAATCGCCTGTATATTGTACCTGTGTTTAGTGGAGGAAACAAGAGTCTTGACATGCCACATTTGGCACAGATTAAAGAAGACGATCTCTCGCGTATTTGGGGGTGTGCTGTTGCCAACATTGGGGAGCCAAGAGTCAGAAGATGCGAGAAAAACTGTTGTCTGCGAAAGGTGTCACTTGAAGGCTGATGAGGCGGCACACAACAAATAATGTTCAAGTCCGCAGGGTCGCTCGAGTCTCCACTGGGTTCTTGTCTCTCAAGATCAAAATTTCAAGAGGGCACTTTGCAGAGGTTTTTGCAGAGGTTTTTGCATCGCAGAATCTACATTTCAAAAAATGTGCAACACTTTTGCGTCGGAGGGAGGTCCAATGTGAGTCTAACGCCAGTGTTAAAATCACATACACTTACTGCAGAAAAATATTTGTGAGAGAGGACGGGACGGGATGAGATTGGGGAGGCGAAGGGGGGTTAAACTTGGCACAAAAATGAGTCACGCATTTTTTACACAGCCCCAAAGCGATTTTGCTGCGGCAAGGACTGCAAGGGCTCAACCTCCTATACGGCGTTTCGAAGAGAAAAATTAAATAAAATATCAGCTGCAAAGCGAGAGTGGAAAAGTATGAGAACGAGAAGAAGTCGACAGGAGTGGAATTGCACAGTGCACATGCCCTGCCAACAGTGCCCATGTTTTATCACCACACTTTATAAACTGCACACAAAAGCCGGATTCGATGCAACAAACAGCAGTAGAGCGGTCAATTGGATGAGACGTGTGGACCAAGTTGTGTGTACGAGCAAAATTCTGCATCATGGCTGTCTTCGGATGCTCGTACCAGCTGGCAGAGTCAAGACACGACTGATTATTTATTGTGTAGAATTTGTTCGTCCACCCAGATCCACGCCCTTGAATGCGTCAAAAAACACAGGATATACGGTGAAAGGAAAAATTGTACTGGTTGCCGCACCCGGCCCGAAAAAACTGATTGTGCAAGTGTTGCTTTCTCTTTTGCTCTCCACGTGACTGCACTGCCACTCGGTGCCCTGTGCCTCTAGTTCCCCAATTTTTACACTTTTCCCCTTTCGCGTGTAGCAAGCATTTTCACTTTTTACCTCGGAAAGCCACACGTCCCAGGCCCAACTTTTGCCACAGCAAAAACTCTTCCGAGGTAGACAAAACTTTCAAAAGTGCCTCTCCAAAACATTGAACCTGGGAGATAAAAGTTGATCAGGGACAGTTTGAGCAAACAGACAACAGACTTGGATGGTTTTTTGTACCCTGCTCCATCTGCCGCAAATGAAGAAAAACGTCAAGCATCTCAAGGCGGAATCTTAACAAATCAAAGTCAATCATTCACATATATTTTGATTATTATTTGCACTTGTTTCTAGTATGTAGTTACGTCGAAGACATTGAGAAAAATACACACACACATGCGCACACACGCCGCAACATCTATTCTCACTCACTCACTCACTCACTCACTCACTCACTCACTCACTCACTCACTCACTCACTCACTCACTCACTCCTTACTCACTCACTCTCAAATAATTAAGATTATTTCCGTAACAATATAAAAAAGAAAACGTAAATATATTATAATACATCATATACGATACGAGTACAAACTAGAAATATTATTGTGGTAATCTTCCCTTGTAGGCAAAGCCCAATTATACTCGTCTAGGAGAGATACACACACACGCACACTAACACACACACTCTCTCTCTCTCTCTCTCTCTCTCTCTCTCTCTCTCTCTCTCTCTCTCTCTCTCACAGCTTTCTTTTAGATCTCGGCTCACAACAAGACACATCTGACGAAATTTGCGAGATTCGGGTTGAGAAACATCGAGAAGATGATTCGCGGAAGTTTATGTACAAGAAGAAGAAGAAGAAAAAGAAAAAGAAGAAAAAAGATAGACGTAGTGGCTACGGACTTGGTCCGTATTAGCTGATTCTCAACTCAAGGCCTTTGTTCTCGGAGATGCTCCAAACGACGGATGCGTCTTGCGAATTGGAGCTCTTGAAAACTAGTAAAAAAAGACTTGTTCTCCTTCGGGGGACTGTCAGCCGATTAAAGTCTCAATCGCAGAGTCTGAGGAGAGACTTGGAGGACCCTTGCAGGATCCTGGGGTTTGAATTCGCGAGGAGAAACTACTGCGCCGCCGGTTTAAATATTGAGTTTCCGCCCAAGAAGACCAGTTGCGAGTCCCTTTTGCGGCTAGTGCTTCAACTGCTTCGACTGTTTCGAGTGCTTCGATTGCTTCGAGAGCGAGGCAGCAACGGATCACGAGTGCTTGACGACAATGACGCCAGGTCGCTGCTGCTGAGTCTGTTGCTGCGAGTGGAATTGAAGGAAGTTGTTCACTTCAGCGTGAAGAAGTCGCTGCTTGGTCGAAGACGCCGACGCAGCCGCTGCTGCCGCCTGTTTATTCGTCAGAGCCAGAGGAACGTCTTGAGCTGGCTCATCGCTGAACAGGTGGTCACCCTCCAGGTGGCGAATCGCCTCCACTATTGTTTCCAAATTCTGTCTTGAGGTGTTCGCCAGATAGAGCCTCGCCTGCGGAGTACCGTCGTCCAGAGAATTGGCTGGCGAGGGTAACCTGAAAAAAAAAAAAATAATAATAATCAAATGTAAATGCAGTAACTCGGATTTACAGTGGCAGAGAGTGATCAAGTTACTCGCGCATCGTCGAACTCTTGGGAGTTTGTGGCGCCACGATTAAAGAGTGCCCAATTGTGATTCAAGGCTCAAATTACAGGACGAAGATTGGGCATCGTTCACAAACTTACGTTACGCAAGCGTCTTCTTTCTGTTTATACTGCTACTGTACAGTGCAACAACTTCAAAGATATTTAATTATCATATTTATTTGAGCTGAGAGTTTCAGTATTGACCCAAAAGCTATAGATTATATTAATGAAAGTAAAATGAGAGACTCCAGAGAGCGTTACAAATCCTAGCCTCATACGCTTCAGACTCAACGGTGAATTTTGAATTCAAGTATCAACTTGCGCTCAACGATGATTGCGCGAATTTTAAACGATCAATAGTTTCGCGCACGCTATTACGTAGTGGTAGGGATAACGTGGGTCCGCGCGAGTCCCGAAGTCAGTCGAAAAGATTGGAGAGTTCTATTCCTTTTGGGAGCTCAGAGGGTGAGCTACGTTTGGGGTTCTCTCTGCATTCCGAGGATATCAAGCAGGAAGTTACATTCTCTAACAACGATTTAAAGGAAAGCAATAGAAATTCCTAAACTTGAAAAGTGTTCTAATGTTCAGAACATTTAACGCGGGTTTTTTTTTCTCTTTTAGTTTAGTGAAATTCATCAAATAATTTGGTCATTAAATAGGCATTAGTTGACGTTTAATTTTGTGATAGCTTTGTACTTCATTTCATGAAGACCTCGCTGTGCAGAATTCAATATTAATTTCGAAATCCAAGGGTATATAATTTGGAGCTGTTTTCTAAAAATAAATTCTTTAAATAAAATGTGAGTCAAGAGAGGATTTATCTCGTGACAGCTTTGCACCCTGTCCCAATCGAAGGAAACCTCACTGTGCGAATTAGTATTCAATTGTAAGCAATCATGTCTCGCTTGAGTGATCCCAACATCCTTTTGAAAGATAGAGTAGTTTATTAACTTATACACTAAATGGATACCATCAGTTTCTCTATTTCGAGTCTCCTGCAATAATTAATTATGGATCTCCAGACAACTATATCTCACTTCAATTTCTAGTTGCAAATTATATAGGAACCGATCTTAATTCCAAGAATTGCATTATTCGTTAATTTTGATAATAAAGTTGTCAGGGCTATTTTTAATGTCCTTCCGGCACTGGAACCGACGATGATAATCGGTTACGATCTGCTGATTGGGACACAGTAAATGGCAAACTGAACAAATTTTCAATAATTAATCGTATTATTGAAACTGGTCGATGTGCGACATTTATATTGAATAAAATTAATGTCACAAATTTTGTGAAACCCTCAGTTTTGTGAGATCACTGTGAAAGCATTGGTATTCAATTGATAAAAGAATTATATCAGAAAAGAAAAAAGTTACAAAGCAAAAGAAGAACGCTTGACGCAAGTTTATGAACGACCCCTCACAGAAAACGCTCGAGGCAAATGCTGCAGTCACACGCTATTTTTTCAAACAACCACCTCAAAAGATGCACTCCAATCTGGCTTGTCACTTTGAAACTTTGAATTCTCCGTGAGTGTGCAAAGTGACTTTAGCGATTTGAGAAAACCACGCAACTCACATCTAAAAGTAGTACGTTCCTTCAAAACTACGCGTGCTCTACTCTTCCAATCGTGCCGAGAGGGAGCCACCTTCAGAGTGAGCATGCGACACGGAAAAATTTCAACACAATTTCGGGGCACAAAAAATCAAAATGTAGCGGTGGCTGCTGCACAGTAAAACTTGGATAAATTCAGTAGTTGAGACACACAACAGTACCTTTCCACTTCGACTTTTGGTTCCGCATTCATCGCAGCTTCCAGTACGCTCGGCAGCCGCTGTTTCTCCTCTTCCGCCCCTTCCTCTCCATCTTCCACAACAACACCACCCTCTTCCTCACCTTCCTCCTCCTCACCATCTTCGTCCTCCTCTTCCTCTACTTGCTGCTGCTGCTGCAATTGTTGTTGCTGCTGCTGCTGCTGTCGCAACTGTTGCTCCTCCTCTTCCAACTCCAATTCCTCCTCCTCCTCTTCCTCCTCCTCTGGCTCCTCCTCGGGAGAAAACGATCTGGCTGGACTACCGGTGATGTACTGAGCGGACGAGTTGCCAGATTCGGTCGCATAGGTCAACCTCGTGGGAGAGAACGAGTCCAACTGTTCCTCAATCAGTGGGAACATCTGACTCGCGAACGTGACCATCTTGGGACTGCTGGGCTGAGAGTTTCCTTCCTCCTTGATCTCCTCCGCGACAACCTCCACAGGTTGAGGCGAGAGGGGCGGCGAACTCAAGTCTGGGGTCGTAGTTTCGACTGTCTGCGTCGATCCCACTGGAGGTAGCGACACCACGGAAACCACTTGCAGAGCCGCCACCGCTTCTTCCGTCTCTTGAGCCAGCACGTTGTCCGTGTGCTCAATTACCTGCAGGGAAATTTAAAAAATTAATTTTTTCATAATTAAAACTTACAAGGATGGGTCCCAAAGTGCGAGACGCCACGCCCATCCGGCTGGGGCTTTTCACATTTTAAGTATACCAAAATTCACCAGATACGTATATTCTCTTTCAATCATCCAGTGGGTCTCAGTTTCCGAGACATTAAGAAAATACATAGAATTGCCTATTTATCTCTCCCCAAGACCACAGAATGAAATTCCTAGTCAAGTGGAATCCAATAATACCGTATCTCATGTATTTTCATGCTCTTTTACCCTGCAAAGCCTCAATCGAGTCAGCGTCCCACATCACGCAGCAACCCTCTCTTTTTCATAAATGTAACGATTTCTGTTTGATTAATCAAATAGACCCCACCCCCTACTTGCCTCGTGAGGTTGATAGGCGATTAGTTGACTGTCCCTGAACCTGTCAGGGTAGAGTTGATTTTGAATGGCTCGCATTTGCTTTTCTAGGTGACTTCTCGTTTGACGCTCTCGCTCCAGCTGCCGCCTGAGCTCGATAACTTCACTGCTGCTCACTACAGAATGTCCGTCCGCGGAAACCGTAATAACTGATAAAGGTTCTGGCGACATGCTCCCCAAACCCTCGTCACCGCTCTCGTTCACGTGCACCGGCAAACTCACGACAACACCTGAAAACCCAAAAGACAATACAACAACAATCAATTAAACACTCCTGTTCTTCCATCAGAAGGAGATAACCAATACGATAGATAGGGAAAAGATAGAATAGAAGGAGGAGGAGAAGGAGAAGAAAGATGATGGTTTGATCCAATTCAGGAATCTACATTTTAAATCCGGGAACGAGGACCCTGATAGTGTTTATCGATATTGTCTTACAAATATAAATATATCAAATATGACGGCTTTACCTTGAGATTCAGCTTTACGCTTCTTGATCGGCACATCACCGCCCTCATGTTGATTTACTAACCGCTTCAACTGACAATTTTGAGACAGCAATTGAGTCTTTTCTTGCTCCAGTTGATAAATGTATTCTGCAGTCTGTTGAAGGATAGCAGCCTGAAACCAAAAGAAATACACTATTTAATCCATTTTAATAACGTGAAGCATATCAAAAAAATTAATTGTAGATGAAGAAAAATCATTTCGGAAAAAAACCAAACACTCTTAGCAAAAAAAAAAAACAAAAAAGAAACCGTAAACATTGCCCTGCAACATTGAGGACGAAAGTTAAAGTACATATTTTAACTCTGCAGACAATAAATACAAAAATAAAGAAAAATTGCAGATAAGGAAACCTCTTTCGGCAAAAAAAAAAAAAAGGACAAAGATCCTACAAAAATCATCAGAAACACCTTAATATATCATCCCAACTGATCCTAAAATAAACAATCAATTAGGACAATTTTGTTGGCTACTGGTCTTTGGTTTGGTTCGTAACAAACGTAACACTTTGTGACATGATCTAAAATCAGCGGCACCTATTAAATGGATCCTTTGAAAAAGATCAGTTCATATGAAATGAACGAAAATCAAGTAAAATCAGCAAAAATCTCTTATGCGCATGTGACACACTCAAATACCTATATTGTCGACCTCACTTTATTAGTTCACTGAATACTTTTGTTGAATTTATGAACTTTTCTGTAAATAAAATATGGGACTGAAACTTTGGAATCTGTATAGGAAGACAATAACTACGTTTTTGTACTGTGTTCGTGTATGTATGTATACCTGTGTGAAATTTGATGTGAAAATAATAGACTCTCGGGCACTACAATTATGGCAACAAATGAAATTTTTGTAATGCTTACAAGCTTTAACTTTTCCAATTACATTTCTCTTCAGGATTTCGAACGTTTCCAATGGTTATTGTGGTTATACTGTTACTTTGAAGGTTTAATTTTAGTAACTAAGTTATTAATTCAATTTCTAAAGTTTTAACAGTCTTCTTTCAGGTTTTTTAGGAATCTGGAGTCTTTTCTCGTAATATTGGAATTTTCGATTTTGTGCATACTACTTTCGATAAAAAAAAATTACGAGTCCTCTTGAAAAATCCATTTAAAAAATTTGTTCTTGTCATTTTCAAAAGCTACGAGGGTAGTTCAATAAGTCCTTAGAATGAAGTATAAAAACAATTTTTTTGGGTAAATTTTTTTTTATTTTTCAACATAATCTCCTTGGAGCTCTA
>NC_046664.1:78934-81064 GCF_010883055.1 Belonocnema kinseyi
AATCCCCATTTTTCTCAAATTTAATTAAGTTAAACGACGCTGGATAGCGCTGGCGTCGTAATTGTCGCTGCTCCTCGAATAAAAATGGAGCGTTTATAAGGCCAAGGATTATCCTGGCAAGGTTAAAAATCGAAAATTATCTTCGATTCATGTAAAGTTTATCTGGTAAAGTTAATTTTTGTTCCTGTAAATCTTTCAACTTTATCTTTAATTTTTTCTGTGATCGCTTGCTGACTACTCGAACCCTCGCGAGATCACAAAAGAAGAAATACAATGTGATAGCGTAATAAAATTAAATTCTTACGTTATTAGATTGTACAATTATGCGGTATATAGTGTAAAAACTTGAAATGTACGATATCACGATTTTGCGCTATTATAATGCGATAATTACGATATATATTGTAATTCATGCGATATAGTTTTCTCGTTGTAGGGCTTTTTTTGTTTATTGTACATAAATGTGTAAAATATACATATAGTTATATAAGTAAATTTAAAATCTTTCAGAGGGGAGATTGTAGATAATTAATCTCGGCAGGTGTTTTGGCAGGTTGTCGCACAAGAACGACTGTAATGTTCAACATTTCCTGTTTACCTGCGGCACCTCACTCGCTCATCCTAGGGGTGCCCATAAAATTTATTCATGATTTATCACACGTTTTTTTATATACCTACTACCAATTGCGAGAAGGTAGTAAACAAGAAAGTCCTAGAAGAAGAAGAAGAAGAAGAAGAAGAAGAAGAAGAAGAAGCTTGACAAAACAAAATGGATAATTGATACCAAGCAACCGGGGTCTGGTGTACGGTTCGCACCTGCGCCGGCAGGTGGCCGGCGAGCAGATATCAGGTTCAGCTGAACAGTCAACATGCATCAAAGTAAACTGCAAAGCGTCCTCCCCGATAATCATTATTTCTGCAAATAGTTATTCTTTTTTATCTTTGGTACTTAAAAATGCTTTCCATAAACCACTAATATGCCAGGACACAAAAATCGTGGTGAAAGATAATAATTCATAAAAAATGCATGGTGAAGAGTGTCAGTGTAGTGAAGGGCATCTAAAACGATAAACCTTGGATGTTAAATGACCCGAGTGGAGAGCAAAATATACACAAGTATCTATCGACAGAACTACACTCAAGAGCTTGCCACCAACCGCACGCTAAATATCAAGTCACACTCGTCCCAATACATTTTGGAAATCAACAATTTTTGTAAAATACATATTTTGATACCTCAAACAACATTTCCACAAATTAAAAAAAAAATGGTAGATAAGGAAACTTCCAAGCGCACGAAAAAATAAAAACACTTAACGAATAAAAAATCAAAATTGCCGGAAAAGATTGTGGAAATCTGAAATAGTTCTAAAACTGGTATGTTGACTCACCGACCAAAATTTCAAAGAAATGTCTCCAGAGTCTCGGAACTGATTTGTCTCTCTGCTATTTCTCTCCCTGTTGTGTCACAATTGAGTGAACACCGAGAAGCCATTTACTTTGAAATCAGATGAATCTTTGCGGATGATTGCATTTAATTTCACATGAGTTCATTTTTGAATTTCATAGGATTTCATATGATTGCTTCTTTCTGTAAGCTAAATGTGATTTCAATAGCGACACGTCACTAATTTGAATGAACACTCTCTGAGAGTCCATTGACTGCTGTCGACTTCCATCTAGACCTGTAGGTAGACTCGAACTGACTGCTCTCGCCTCTGTCTGATTCCATCTGATTTCACGCTGACTGTTCGATGATTGCTCGCACGGGTCGCACTTACGCTTGCCCTATGCAACTTCTCGGGCGTCGCAGCTAGCTTGGGTGCAACTCTCTAAATCTAAATTAGTGAAATTTCACTATTTGATTGTGACATCCTGATCCGCTTTTAGAGCTCTGGCTAACTCTTCCGAAGTTAGGCTGTCGTACTCCTAAAACTTATTGGACGTGGACTTATTCCTCGCGGATAACGCATATACCTCAGGGTAACCAATACCTAATAATAAATTCATTTAAAATCATCAATAAAGTTATAATACAGTCTGTCAAGTTAAAGCGTGGGTGGCTTTACTCGCAGTCGGTAAGGTGTATCGACATGATTTTGGTGTCAAAATATTAAGAAGAGCTCCCTC
>NC_046664.1:81164-83671 GCF_010883055.1 Belonocnema kinseyi
TTTGAAAATTAAAATTCGAAAATTTTTTCTAAAGCCTCCACGGGGACTTCGTTTTCGCACGAAAAAATTTTATGTGCCCTTATTGCATCCGGACCCACAATTGCTGGTAAATGTAACTAATTTATTTGTTGTGACTACAATTACTATCCTCACTAATATAACCTTCATAGGAGGACTAACGGCGACTTGTTGCCGTAGAAAAATGGTTGGTTAGTGTTACCATCGAAGTAGTTATTGTATCTAATACCAACTCTACTAATGAGGAGCTTCTTGTCTTTCCATTCATTTCTATAGAAATAAATGGAAAGTTGAATTGAGATTTTTCTTTAGTAAGTACAGTATCAACATAAATTAATTTAATTTTTAAATATACATTATAGTTTACTTCTATAACTTGTCTTGTAATATAGTTTACTGTTGGGGTTATTGGTTGAATCCAGCCAATATTTTATTTAAATATGGATGGCAATTTTAAGCGTCGTGGTGTATTGTTATTTAATGGGAACAAGTTGTTCGGTCTTACAATCAAATTTAAAAAATAAAAGGCAGGGATTAATCCGAGTCAAAAATTTCTTTGATTGTCAAAAAAAAAAAAAAAAACATACAAAAAACGTGCGACGTTTCGACCACATCTGTTGGTCATCATCATCAGGCAATTATACCTATTAAAAATACATTATAACAATTATTTTGGAAAGTTATAAAACAACATGTCATATAAAAAATCTAGGTACAAAAAATTCTTATTACCTTAGAAAAGACAATAATTAAAGTCGACATGAAATTAGGAAACCTCAAAAATAAAAAGAGGTTCCTAATAGTTAAATTTTTACATATTTTTAAAAAACCTCGGAGCGAACCACTGTAGTCAAAACGATGGATCAACTGTGACTAGTACATAAGTCGTAGGTAATGCTAGAAATTATAGTAACATGTTTTCCCATAAGAGGGCGCAATCAATTACAATGAGAATAGCGCGCCAAAGGCATTAGGAATTTGAAAAAAATCAATTTATTATACTACGGTAACATTGAGTGACATTAAGTACTTCTGTTTTTAAATTTATAGAAAAGTTTTTATATTTATTTTTAAAAGAATGGATTCAAGAATTTTCCTCTTACAAGTGTTATTTTCTCTTGCTAAAATCTTTATATTATCAAAATCAAAATGAAATAAATTATCAAAATTCCATGAGTGTTGTGACAAACCCGTATTTAAATTTCCCGATCTACAATCTCTTTTGTGTTCGGCCAATCTTGTTTTCAACCTTCTACCTGTTTCACCAATGTAAATTTTATTGCAATCTTTACATGGTATTAAGTAAACTACATTTGATAAATTTTCAATTTTTTCAGAATCTTTTTTATTTAAAAAACAATTTTCTAATTTATGGTTATTTTTAAAATAAACATTAACATCAAATTTTTTTAAAGGCTTTCTTAGTCTTTCTGAAAGACCTTGTACGTATGGTAACGAAACACGAAGATCAGTTTTTTTATAACTGTCGAACCAATTATCATGTTTTCTAGAACTATTATAAATTTCTGATATTCTTTCTTTAATAACACTTTCTATCAAAGGTAATGGATAATTATTTTGCTGTAATGTGATTTTAAGTTTCTTTAAATTATCTTTCCTAAATTTGACATCGCTCAGTTTGATGCATCTGTCTATTAATCCTTTAATTAATCCAATTTTTTGATTGGAAGCAATGGGAGATAATGGAGATCCCATAGGACAACCTGATATCTGTTTATAAAATTTTTGATTAAAAGAGAAAACTGTATTATTAAAAACTGTTTTAACTGCTATTAAAATTTCAGAATTCGATATTTTTTGTTAAATTTTTGTAAATTTGTAACTTTTCCTCTATACAATCTAAAAGTAAATCTAATGGAATATTGTCAAACATAGTAATAACATCTAAAGAAATTAATGAATGAGTACTAGGTACCTGCATATTCTAGATTTTTTCTTTAAAATCCCAACTATCTTTAATAAAGGAGTGAGTCGTACCAGAAACAGGTTTTAAAGTTTTTGCTAAAAATTTTGCCAAATTATAAGTAGGTGAACCAATGGAGGACACGGTTAATCTCCATTTTAGGCCAGGCTTATGAACTTTAGGAAGGGCATAAGCCTTTGCAACAACACTACCATGATTTTTTAATTGATAAGTTAAATTCTCATTTATATATCTTTTATTTTCCCATCTAAATATAATATCATTGCATTTTCCTTCAATAGTTGGAACTAAACTGGTATTAACTCTTTGATATAAAATATTGTTTTTTAAAAGATTTCCAACTGCTACTGAAATATTTCCCTTATCTGCTTTTACCAAAATTAAATCTTTGCGATCATTTTGTAATTTTTTAACTGTTTCAAAAACTTAATTATTTTAACTTATTATAACTTACAGTCTGTCAAGTTAAAGCGTGGGTGGCTTTACTCGCAGTCGGTAAGGTGTATCGACATGATTTTGGTGTCAAAATATTAAGAAGAGCTCC
>NC_046664.1:83771-85671 GCF_010883055.1 Belonocnema kinseyi
ACGGAGAAAGGGTTTGAAGGCCAGAGTGAGTGAGGCTCGGAGGCACAAGTTGGGTAATGGGTAGGTCGGGCTGAGGAAAACCGAGGCCGATTCCCTGAAAAAACGGCACCACGCTGGGCTCTCGCACTTGCTTTCCTATTTAAAAAGCTGACTTGAAATATCGCAATTTGTACGAAGACAACAAGAAGCACATACTTACTTCAAATTGTAAATTATTACAGATAGTTCAAAATTAACACCTTTAAAACGAGACCTTTTTCATTAACCTACCATTTTTTCTTTACACACTTATTCAATGTCTAAAATCCAAAGGACTCGAATTTTCTCGCCGATAGTAGACTTATTTATATTGAGTGGAGGAGTTGAGTTTAATCAAACCTCCGTTGACAAACTTCTTTTAAGGTCTTTTAATTCCTATTCAGTTATTCAACTGCTTCCCTACTGTTTGTCTCTTTAACGTCTCGTCGCTGGCTAATTTTACGAAAAATTCCGTACGTTTAGTCACTGCTTTGAGGTACACATTCTCATCGTGACACTCGCGCTGCGCGCTCGATTTCCGGCAGACATTTGTAAACAGGTTTTGTTAGATTTTTTTCTCGTAATTTTCGTCGTTTTTCCACACATTGTTATTTTATTTTTTTTATTTTTAATGTTATTTTTCACAAATAAAACAATAAGTACGCGTCCTATCAAGAAGTGATTCTTAACGAAATTGTAGATCTTTTTTGGGATAACCATTTTTGTTAATTCACCTTTTTTTGTATCCTACATAGTTTGTCCACAAAGTGGAATTTTTTATTTTTCATTCTTTTTTGTGCAATTCTGAATTTTAATCAAAAATGGCTGGTTCACGAACTAGTCCTTTCTTTCAGGACCTAGAAAAAGTGTGCCAAAGATGGATTTGATTCGTTCATTTTTTCGAGAGTTATCGTGTTAACGGACGGACGGACGGGCAGACGGGCAGACAGACGCCATCGTGAAAATCTGATTTTTGGATTCAGGGGGTCTCGAAACGTGGAGATCCGTTGAAAAAGTGTGATTTCAAATTTCTGACAATTCTAATACTTTCTCAATCATAAATGATGAGAATGCAAAAAGTATTGAAACAAATTCCTGTTGAAATTTATAATTATACTTCTTTCACAAAACTCTATTTTGTCTTGGAATCATCAGATCTAACGTTATTGAACCAGAACAAAAACACTTAATCCCCCCAACCAACACAATTTACAATTTACCAACGACAATTCTCTCAATTTAGTAGTAATTCGTTGCATTAAATTCTCCAGTTTGTGGATAGTATTATCCATTTTTTTTATTATTTCTCGTAGAAAGTTATGCGTGTTCTTTGAGTGACTTCGTCAAGTCTCTAAATAGAAAGATGTATCTGATAATCTATCTAATCAGCTAACAATACGTGTCTTACGAATAAATGCAGGTGCCGCGGCGACAGACGCATTGTGCAATTGACTACTTTCGGGAACGGGTCGAAAATACATTTCTAAAAAAAAAAACTCTGTCTCAACCCGAAGAAGTGTACATCAAGCGAAAATAACGGACGCGTTTTTATTCCCAAAATAAAATTAAGTGAAAATGGTATCAGAGGGCAAAATGGTCTTGTTTGCATTTCACCAAAACTCGACGATTTTAAAACCCCTGAATGAGAGAAAGTAATTCCAGTCGCGACTCCTGTATCTTTTCAATGGCGATTCTACCTACGCCATGAAAAGAAATATCTTGCATACACGGAGAAAAAGAATTCGCACAATGATATCGCAAAACCTCTATATTGAAAGAGAGCACAAAATGATAACGTACAATCAGGTCCCGGATCTGTGTACGATATTATAATGCACTAATATCACAGAAAAAAATTAAGTTAAATTTTCTTACTGTCGTC
>NC_046664.1:85771-90001 GCF_010883055.1 Belonocnema kinseyi
CCCAACTTGTGCCTCCGAGCCTCACTCACTCTGGCCTTCAAACCCTTTCTCCGTGTTGAGGAAAACCGAGGCCGATTCCCTGAAAAAACGGCACCACGCTGGGCTCTCGCACTTGCTTTCCTATTTAAACAGCTGACTTGAAATATCGCAATTTGTACGAAGACAACAAGAAGCACATACTGCCTTCAAATTGTAAATTATTACAGATAGTTCAACGAACTACCTCCAATTTAAATCACTTCATTATCTTCATTATAACTGAAGATAGTGCGGTCGCATATTTATTCACAAAAAACGAACAATTATTTATATTTTGCAAATTTTTCGACGGCAATCTGTTCAGCAATGTTTAATGTACCACCATGAATTTTTTCAGATTTTTCCTATTATTTTTTTTTTATAAAAAACTATACTTCAAAGTTCACTGTTTTTCAAAGCTATCAAATTTCCTTACTTTTTATCAGATTTTCAGATCTGCAAGCTACACATAATTTTTTTGGAATAATACTTTTCGGCTCATTAACGTACAACATTTGCACCTTTAAAACGAGACCTTTTTCATTAACCTATCATTTTTTCTTTACACACTTATTCAATGTCAAAGCCAAAGGACTCGGAATTTTCTCGCCGATAGTATGTGCTAGTAGCGCCGTGTAGTATGACACTACACTGAATATATCGAATAAAAAATATATTTTAATACAATAATCGTAAGCTATGCTATTTTTATATGAAATTTCACCATTGATAATACGAAGTCTTAGTATTTTTTATAGTAAAATCCTGTATAGAATAAATTAGTAGAGACATAATAAAATTATATTAAAGAAGTAGAATTAATAAGTAGCAAAAATAAGATAAAAGACTAAATTTGTAAGAGGAATTGCTATTGTATGCAGGAATATGATTTATACTGCGACACTTTCTATTTTTTGTATTATGGAGTAAGACAAATTCGGAAGATCGCTCTCGAATATTAGTGAGTGACTTATAGTAAGCGAGCCTAGCGTTGGACCGAGTGCAGCCGAGCGTAAACGATGTCAGCCGAACAACGCTCTACTGAAATTCCTTAAATTTATCAATCACTCAATTTGGGTTGATGCAAAAATCCTTATTACAATAAATTAGGATAATTCGAAAAGTTACAATTGAAAAACAAACATTTTTAAATTTTTTTCCAATGAATTTTGTAGTTCGGCATGTAGTTACTGGTTACTACTCGGAGCAGTAAACATTACAAAAGTTCCGCCATGTCCCTCCATTGCAAACTGAAAATAGTAAAATCTAGTCTGATTTTTAGCAAATATTGCAGCAAAAGGTTTCTCCGTGTATGCACTGTGAAAAACAGCCTCATACACGACACCACCAGTAAACGGACTCATTATTGAATGGATGCGTCAAACTTGGATTCGTTTAATAGGTGTTAATTACTGGGTTGATACAGTTGCATTAAACATGGAAAAACTGAGGGTACGAAACGTTGCATGCAATGATTTAGGCAGGGCAATATTCTGTGTCAGCTGATAACTGCCAACTGAGCTAAACTTTCCGTGGTTACAGGCCTGTAACGTGCTGCCTCTAGTGGAGCCTGCTGGAAATGTCAGAGATTCACCGCGGAAAGTTTACCATCATCTTTGGTGTACCCACCTCGTATTTCCCTCAGCGTACCCTCACTATTTTCTGTGACTGTATGTCCAGAATTTTGTCAGCAAGGAATGAATCCTTGCGATTCGAATTACACTTAGATTAACTAAAGATGAATGTTGATTTTGAAGACATTTTTTGCGACGTAGTACAATAGATGTTCGTATTGTTAGATAGGGAGTAGGATCAATTGGCGCAAAGATATTGCTATATTCTTATTAACGATAACTGCAGTAGCTTATACATGAGGTAAAAAAAATGAGACACGGAAACAGACTAATGCACAATTGTCATTGCTCAAAATGAGATGCAACCAAATTCACACCAATTTTCTGTGTGACAAGACTTGCGAGATTTGTAATACACATTTATATTGTTTTCTAAATGTTCTAGTGTTGAAAATGTTTCAATTCAGGGCAGTGATGCCGTTCCTTAGCCTCCGTGCTGAAAGTAATATGATGTTAAAGTTTTTGCGCACATCGCATTATGTCTCAAGCATCTTATTCTTGAAAAGTATTAAAGATGCTTTCAGACTTGACGGATTATGCAACAATTTTCATATTTTTTGGGTTTCATTTATGAATTTAGATTTACGTCTCTCATTATTATTACTTATTACGACTTACCTGTCGTAAGTCGTAACCTATGTGCTAAAGGGTAGTGGGTGGTCTAATCTACAGCCTATCGCCTCTAGATTAGCTTGTTGAATGAATATTACAAAATAATAGATGCTCTTATCACTATCATTGTTCAAAATGAGATGCAAGAAAATTGAGAGGAATTTTCTGTGTGAGAGGTAGGCATCAGAGTCAGATGTCGGGGTGCTCAACTCTTCATAATGGAAATTGCAGTGAATGCATTTGTACATTAGGCGTTGTAGTATAAGTACAATGGTGTGCCAGTCAGTCAGTCAGCCAGCCAGCCAGCCAGCCAGCCACAACTACAGCAGGGTAGTAGTGGGTGGGTGGTCTACAGCCCACGGCTCTGGAGTAGGTTGTAGGTTGTAGGTAGATTGTAGCTGCCGTGTGGCGTGGCGTGGCGCGGCGGAATAAGTGAGGCGCAGTGCCGGGTGGGCGGCCGGTGCAGCGCGTACAGCACAGCACAGCAAATCTGACGCTTGCACTGGGAATGAATGGTGCATGGGTCATGCATTGGTGCAGCAGCAGGGCAACGCCCTGTTAGCCAGCTGACGCTGAAAAGAGTCGGGAGTTATCGAGTTAAGGCGAGGGCGCCCGAACGATGAAATAAGCCGAGTGGCCAGAATAGGTACACCAACACAGACACAATTTTTAACTGGTCACAGGAAGTGCGCGGGTACATGAGGGCTAGTTCACAATCACTGCAAACATCACCCGAGCTTATTTTTGTTTCTTTTACAGGGGGCTCATTGAATACATGTAATTATTATCAAATTTTTTCACTCTTTAAAAGATTTTAATTCATTTTTTTTTTTTCAAATAATAAACAGAAATTCAAGAAATCAGAAAAGTAGACATTTTGACAATAGATTCTTTTTGGTGATAATAATTTCAAACATTTCCTAATTTTTCAGATGCGATGGACTTGGCTAACAGGGGGGATATCGCGGAAGTAAACCTGAAAGATAAATTAATTCTGCATTTGCAAATCAAAAAGATCACTGCGGAGAAATATAAGGCCATTTTCAGAGAACTGGAAGAATAAATTTTGATCAATAAAATTAATGTAGGTAATATTAACCAGTCAAGTGGTGGACTCGAAATCGATGGTTTGTGTCAAAATTGATACATGCAAATAAGTTCAGATTCATAATCAGTGACCAAATAAAAACTAGGATTGATCAAATTTAATCAAAACCCAAGGACTCAACTGGTTAATAAATTCAAATTCCTAACATTTCAAACTAAAAAGGCGAATTTCCTACAAAACAGTTAGCTTTTCAACAAAAAAAAAATTTCTGTTCAACCCGAAAATGTGAATGTGCAACCTAAAATTTAATTTTTAAATAAATAGAGGTAATTTTTTTTACCAAATTCTTGAACTTTTAAGACAAGAAGACAAATTTCAAACCAAACAGTTGAATTTTCAGCAAAATAATCTATTTTTCGACCCCATAATATTATCTTAAAAGAAGAACTTTTTAATAAGACAGTTGAATTTCCACAAAAAAAAATTAATTCTCATCTAAACAGTTGTATTTTTAACTTTAAAAAAAATCAATTTCTACCAAGAGGTCAATTTTCAAACTAAAAAAATAATCTTTCAAGAAGATAGTTTAATATTTGTGGGTGATTCTGAATCAGTCTACCTAGATTATTAAATTTTCCGAGCAGGAAAAGAAACGATCGAAAAAATTGTTACTGCATTTCTAAAATTATTAATATTTAATGCTTTCTTTTTACAAAAATTTAAATGAAAACATTTCTTTGATTGGTTAATTTTGTCTCTAAAGAGCTGAAAAGTGAGCTACTTAAAAGTCTGTTTTTTAACTGTAAACCTTTTTTATGCTCATTTTGCGTAAAATTATTTATGATTAAGTAGATTTCGAATCGTGCTTTTTAATTGTGGATCTTTTTCCTGCTCTTTTTAAAGAGAACTATTTATTGA
>NC_046664.1:90101-96740 GCF_010883055.1 Belonocnema kinseyi
CATCCCTTCTATAACCTTTCCGAGAAATAACGACGCGCCGCATGTAGGTGTAACAGGTGGTGCGCGGGAACTGCGGCTTTCACTCAGGCGAGCAGTCAGGCGTGAACAAGGAAAAGCGGAGCAAGCTATAATGAGTTAGTTGCCACCCACCGTCAGCACCGAAATACGGGCTATAGAAGAGTTTCACTGTATTTCTTGACGGTTTTAATTTAGAAAATCTAATTTTCAGCAAAAAAATTTATTTTCACCCAAAACAGAACAACTTTCAATCAAAACGGAAGAATTTTCTTTTAAGAAGGATGAATTTGCTGCGAAACAGTTCAATTTTCAACGTTTAATCATAAGTTTCAACAGAAAAGCTAGTTTTCAAGCAAATACTGTGAATACTGTGAAAATACTGGGCCGGTTTTCGGGCAGGAGGAGGTGGGGAATTAACCAGATTGAGTGCGGCGCGGCGTCAATTCTCGGAACAACTGTATCAAGGGGCCCCAACTTAGAATTTCACTGTAGTTCGGTTTTTTTTTAAACCGAAAAGTATGACTTTTTAACCTAATTTTTTAATTTTCTAGAAGATAAATTTTCAAAAAAGCTTATATTATTAGAAAAATAGTATGAAGAACTGAGGGTGGTTCTGTACTGATACTAGTGCACTCGACAAAAATTAAAACATGATTCCATTTTTTCACTTTAATTGAACGAAACAATTAATAGTGATTCAAATTCATGATAAAATAATTTCCAAAATTATATGAATCGGGGTTAATTGTGTCGATACATTTGTGTTGCTTGAACTATTGTATAATTCGTAGCTAATTCTAAGTAAAAATAAAATATTTTTCAGTTAAATACAATTTTGTTTGATTGAAACAGAACAGAATGTTAAACCTAATTCTTATTACAGAGACATGTTTTTAAAAAATTTTAATTTCGCGTAATTTTATAATATTTTCGTGAATGCCAGTACTTTTACTGAAATGCTTAACTATAAATATTTTCGATTTAAGCACTCACAGATAAAAAAAAATGTAATGAAAAATTGTTTGAACCTTTCAAGAAAAAAGACCATTTTTCGGTTTTATTCTTGTCTCAAATCAAATATTATGTTTCCTCATTTACGAAAAGCTGTCCTCAAATTTTCCAAATTTTTAAAAGTTGGGTTTTTCTTAGTTTTTAAAAATTGTATAAATTTTAAACCATTTTAGCTACCTTCAACTGATGACCATTGCCACCCACTGGAAGAAATGTTTGTTTGAATCAATATATTATTTCATTGGGTGCAAAAACTAGGTGTATACTTAAAATAATCTCTTGTCTAAATTACGTAAAGTTTTTGTTTACATTGAACATACAGTGAAACTCTTCTATAGCGCTGATTTTGGGGCTGACGGAGTAATACTTGTGGCTCTCAAGTACCTGTCCGAGTACTCGGATTACCGAGTATTGGCAAAGTTAGAGCCCTAATTCGAAGGTATTTATTTTGACAAATTGAGTGACAAAAATATGAATCTACAATACCTGAATTTAAAATTTTATTGGAAGACAAAAATAAAATGATGGAATTTATTATTTATTATAGAAAAAAAATTTGAATCCATTAAAGATGTTATCATATTACATGTTAGTAGATTTGAAGTATTTTAATAACTTTGAATGGTTGTGAGTAATCTTAATATTTAAGAGTTTATTTCTTGGAAAATTAATAATACTTGCAAATACAAAATTAGGTGGGCAAAGTTGACAGCACCATTTAATAATTTCATGATTTTTTTCAAACAAGAATTAAACACTTATTTAGGGTTAATTTAATTTTGTATTTTTCTTTCGGTATGTTAACTTTATGTAGGAAAAAGTGCACAAACAATTTTAGAAATCCAAGATATTCAGAGAGCCTTTTGTGAGCCCGAAGATATCTTTTGATGAAAAATTGGTTTCGTTGATTTTTAAGATAAATTGTTTTAAAAGGATTGTTTGAACAATTTTTTAAGATTTTAAATTATATTTTGTGAGCTTTAAATGGACCGGAAATTACTTTAAAACAGAAATTTAACATTTTAATCCATTCACCATGTTTTGAAGGTAGTGCTGCTAATTTCACGTGAAGTTAGCAGTACCCCCAGTTGTTGTTTTTATTTTTTTATTTAATTCCAGAGCTGGAAATTTGGCATTAGGGCATTTAATTAGTCCTAAATGAGCTCTTAATTCTTGTTTGGAAAAAATCATGAAATTATGAATTGGTGCTGTCAATTTTACCCACCTTAAAAATTACCATAATTAATGTAAAATTATAATATTTTTAACAAATTTTGATACATCAATAAATGTTTAGAGTTTATGAACGTAATTTTTCCAGATTTTTTTCTGAAAATACCAAACTTTTTTCCGTCTCCGCCGACTGATTTTCACTGTTGGACTAGAAAGAGGATTTTTCAAAATGTTTTGAGCCACCCACACCAAAATTTGGGAGTAGTCTAACTTTCTCTTTAAAGTCAATCAACCGCAAATAAAACCGCGACATGTTATGTAAAAAATATGAAAGGCCGACTGATTTCAATTCTTGCCGCTTACGCGAGCATGACCTGCGCAACATTCCACCGTAATGCGACTACGCTAACGCTGCTGATTCAGAAGAAGGAACATACAGAATCGCTTTTTTCAAGTCAGCTAAAAAGTATTTCTCTCGAATTTTGTGTCGCTTATCTGACAAAAACTGGATTTTTAGATTTCTGGAAAAATAAGAAGAAACCTCAGCTTGATCTTACTTCTTGATCGTGTTATTCAGCCTGAAACATTAGGGATCCTCCTTTGTAGCCTTTTTATCAGAAACGGACAATTATTTCGGAGAGTTGGGAACGGCAAGAGTTGTTCTTGGGTGCTTGGGGACAATTTTTTTGAAAAGTTGGACATGCTACATTTGCAATTTCAACATTGAACAAAATAAAAGTCTGTCACCCTAAGCTGAAATGATAAAAGATATACATTTATACAACAACGATGCCCAGAAGTAGAACACTGTGATGAATTAAATGTTTAGCAGTTATAGGGGAAGCCCGCGCACAGTGAATAAATCCTGTATTACTGAACTGATAATAAATTGCGTCACACGGTTGTTTTTTTTAGCGATAGTTCACTTGACCGTGAACGGCAAGAGTTCGAACACTTCAAGCCAGTTACAACAGCAAGCATGATTACTTTCGTGCAAAACAAATATCGGAATTTCTATTTTTTTTCTTTGCGATTTTTCGCCAGATTTATACTGATATTGGTTTGATTTTGAATTTGAGGTTATTGATTATCGTGCATCAACAGTTTACATCTCTTGGCGTGGATTTTTGTTCCAAAATACGATCAATTGTCTAGGTAGATAAAATGATCCACGAGTTCAATGGCCCTCGGATTAATTTCTCGTATATATACTATATATAATATGCAGCAGCAAATTGCTCAGGCTTCTTGCATAGTTCATATGTGGGTCAGAGTGTCTCGGATCTAATCTACCTGTCTGGGAATTGTCCAGGACTCTCAAGAGCCTTCTCTTGCTCAAAGGGGTCAGAGGAGAGTGTTTCGTGAATAATAAAAAAATATAAAAAAACAAGGGGAAAAAATGCACAGTCTCGATAGTCGCGTCGCGTCGCGTCGCGCCGCGACGTCAATCATCTGAGTTGCAGCAATAACGAACGAACCGCTTTATTACTATGGTTGTTTATTGTAACGCACGAGAATGGGGCAAGCAGGATGCCAATTAGCAGGCCGACTCGAGCAACAGGACGTATAAGCTAGAAGTCGATC
This sequence comes from Belonocnema kinseyi, assembly GCF_010883055.1. Taxonomy (NCBI): domain Eukaryota; kingdom Metazoa; phylum Arthropoda; class Insecta; order Hymenoptera; family Cynipidae; genus Belonocnema; species Belonocnema kinseyi. Next base: position 93,888 of record NC_046664.1, read on the forward strand.
GATGACGAGGTGAGACGAGACACGTGCTAAAAATGGAGTGATCGTTAATTGGAAACTGCGAGAAAGTCTCATGTTCAAACGCGACAAAGTTATATGACCTCCATCTGTCGATACTGTTGCTTGTTCCTGCTTGCTCCTGCTTGCTGATAGGTCCCCCTGATAGAAGTGTTTCGAAATGGAGTTGGATCCGTTTCATTCAGCGTGAGTTCAAAGTAATTTTACAAAATTCGAAAATTGAATGCGCACAAGTTCGTATCAATCCGCATTCATTCAAAATGATTGTGTTGTCAGTCGGCAGTTATTGCTCCGTACGAATCCGCACAATCTGAATCAACTTTTCATTCCATTTGAATTAGCACGAGAATTAAAAATATAGTGTTCCGAATGATTCAGCATCATTGTGAGCAAAGTTTTTATTACATCTGAGTCCGCCCTCATTCCGCCATTCGCATAATTTTACTCTCATTCCGAATAAGCTGCGAGATTGTGTATTGCCACTCTTTAACCCAATTCCTTACATCTTATCTTCCTCGTACACAATCATTCTTTCCGTTGTTTTCGATCATCATCTCTTACTTCTATTCTTGAAGACGCGCATTACACATTGGCATTGCATTCCAAAGCAGTGTAAGGACCTCTTCAAGGTAAGCGAGTCGTCAAGACTCCAAGAGAGCTATACAGCAAATGCTTTTCGCATGCATGCGTTATTCCGTCGGAATAACAGAGACACACACACACATATATATATAGGGCAATAAATTAAAGTAAATTAATATATACTCTGTTTGATATCAAACATAATATACTTTCAGATATTTTTAAATTTAGTATTAATATTATTCTTTTTTCTCCAATGCCTGTTTCAGAGGCGATTTAGTAACTAAAATGTTCAATTTTTATGAGATAAACTAGTTTTTAATCCATAAATTAACAAAAAATTCATGCAGTCATTTCAAGACAACTTGAGAAGGGAATTCTATGCATTTATCACAGAAAAAAACTCAAGTTTCCATTGGAACCCATTTTTGGTTCCAAAGGAACTGCAACAAAAATCAACTCCACTTGCTGAAAACAAACCCAAAACGATAAATGAGCTCTAAATGATAACACACTTGGGGTTCGAGAGGATCTCAAATGTAATTGAACCTATTCTTAAAGAACCTATTTTTCGCTTTGCCCACTTGGACATTATTTTTAATTAATAACGCAATATTTACCTTAAAGCACACATGTCATCGAACTCTGATGGACATAGCTTAATGAACATAATTAACTTATAATATTTATTACCGCAATTAAAATAGATATTGTGAATTAATCAATACAATTTGCAGGTTATGTAGCAAACTTGTAAATATAAAGGCTTAATCATATCAGTGCTCCCAATTTTGGGGAATTTTTTGAACTGAACTTGCGTCGCACCGGCAACACGATCGGTTACTGTTGGCGCGCTGATTTTGAATAGTGTCGATATTCAAATGTGATATTTATTATAAATAATGATTAGGAAATGCATTAACAGTTATTTCTTAATCCTAAAATAAAATTTTCAAGTGACGGATATAAATTTAATTCGACTTTTTAGCACAATCAATAATCTTGTCTCTGTCAAGTTTCAAATTTTTATTTTTTTTATTCACAACTATTTGACCTAAAATAAAATCAATAAAACTACTAAAAATAAATTGAAAATTTTGTTTTTTTCTGAACTCAAAATTAAAAACGTTTTTTGCAATTAAATCATAATATTTTTTCATCTGTCACTCGAAAATTCTATTTTAGGATTAATAAATTACTTTTGAAGCATTTCCAAATCATTATTTATTATAAATATCACATTTGAATATTTATATACTTTAAAATGCGCGCGCTAAAAGCAACAAATCGTGTTGCTGGCGCGACGCAAGTGCAGTTTAAAAAGTTCTCAAAATTGGGAGCACTCATTCGTATGCAAGAAAATGATCGTCTTAAAGTCATTGGTCGATAAACTTATTCGCTATGCTCAAATTTATAAACAAGTCATTATCTACAATGTGCAATTACATATGTCACTTTTTAAAAGTACAAATACATTATTAGGAGTGACGTAGACTTGTTGCAAAAACGAATGCAAGAATGAATTTTTCTGAAGCCTCTCTGCTTTTATTTAATTTAAAGCAACTAAAGGCCATTTTAATATTTTAACACATTAATAGCGGCTAATGGGCTGAACTGATATTAATAGTGCTTAGTAAAGACTATGATTCTAAGAGATTTAATTAATAATAATTAATTAGAAAAATTTATTAATTGTACATTTAGTATTTTTTATATAAAATTATGTGAATAATTTTTAAGATTTTTCATAACTTTTAAGAGTAGGTTAAAAATGGGTTAGCTAAGTAATGAATTTTCACTTAGAATCAATAAAAGCGCATTACATTTCCAATTATTAATTGACCAATGATTTTAAATTATGGTAATTTAAATGTGGTGTAGACTTAAGCCAATTTTGTATTAAAAATTATCAAATAAGTGAACCTTAACAAGTTGATGCTGTTGATGCTGTTCTTTTCAAGTGCGCTCTAAAGTGTAGACGAACCCATTTGGGTCTCTACAGGTATCTATTGGAGCTCAAGTTCCAAATGACACCAACTTTCATTTAACCTGCAACATGATTATTGAACCCCTAGTTTTTTCTGTGATGTTTTTCATTTTGCGCGGTTACGCCAATTTTCTCATATTAATTTATGTAGTCCTACGTATATAAAAAGGAAACTGACCTCTAAAGGTCGTCCACTTTACTCAATATCATTATACACATGAACTAGTGAGAGAGAGAGAGAGAGAGAGAGAGAGAGAGAGAGAGAGAGA
>NC_046664.1:96750-98594 GCF_010883055.1 Belonocnema kinseyi
CAAACAACCTTGCAGAAATTATATTCATGATTCTTTTTTTATATTACAGATTGATGAACACGAAATTTATGCTCATACACACACTTGCACCGAGAAAACTGGATATCTAGCCAGATCTAACTTCGTGCAGGATATCTATGCAAATCTGTTTATAGGACAAATCTCTGAAACTTTTAACCTCCATGTCCCTCATATTTATTGCGTACATATTGAGCATAAATGCAACTCTTTTATTGTATATAATACTCTCTTACTCAATTTTTAATGCAAAATAACATTTCTTAAACAATAATTTAAAATATGCAAAAAAGCAATTCAAGTTTCACTTATTTAACGATACATATAATACTTTTTGTTTTAAAATACTTAAAATGCTTAAGAACGACCCAAAAGTAATAAATAATAAGGAAAAGTTGCAAGTACAAAAAGGCTTTAATAAAATCAATTGAAAAAAAATTATGTTTTTCTATACGAAAATTTTCATAAACCGCACAAGTTTTCAATTTATCGAATCCTTTTATCACCCTTTTCTTTACAAAGATTTGAATATGGTATTGCTTTCCTAAAACAAGAATTTAAAATATGCAAAAAATAATTGAACTTTACTTATTTTACAAAGGGCTCAATACTTTTTTCTTTAAAAATTTAATCTGCTTAAAAACTAGCTAAAGAATATAAAAAATAAAGAACTTTTAAGCTCAAAAACGCTTTAATAACCTCAGTGACAAATAAATATGTTCTGATTTTTAAAAACCTTTGTAAAACTCACAGATTTCGATTTATTTAATTCTTTTATAATACTTTTTAAATCAGTTTTTAATTAAAAATATGTAGATAAAATTGATCGCTATTTTAAATATTACCTATTTAAAAAATGCTCGACACTTTATTTATTTTTTTAATATACAATACTTCGAAATCAGAAGAAACGAAAATTCTGTAAAGAAACGTTCAGTGCAAGAACTTGCAGGTTAAAAGTGATAGTCTTACAGTGGTCGGATGAAAAATATTTGTTTGCTTCCTCCTTGCATTCTCAATTATTTTATTTCAAAAATTTGTAAGGGTCAATTTTTTCATTGTTCCTTTATAAAATGAAATGCATTCTTAATAAACTTTTTAAAAATGTTATTGAATTCTTTTTTCTTAAATTTTTTGCTTTAAAAACGCATACAATTTTTTTAAATTATCAAGAAAATGTAATAATTGTATTTTAAAGCATTTTTTAAAGCTTATAACTTTGTTTTTTGCTGTCATATATTTATTTTTAATTGTTTACATAATATAAAAATTATGTAAGTATATGGATGATCGCCAAAATGCTAACCATTTGTAGTCCAAGACGTTTTCCATGATTAATGAATTCTTCGACTGAAAAACCTAATTTTGTTCATTTTATTTTTAAAAACCTACATCTCTACTTAATTATTTAAAATAGCAACACTACATGCTCGCTACAGTACGCGGAAAGTATTGCATTGTCAATTAATAACATAAAAATATAAAACAAGATATTAACTATTTCAGATAGAGAGTAGGAATATAAAATTGAAAATTATTTTAAAAACTCCTGCCTAATAAAGGAATTTATTTTTTATCAAGGAAAAATTAATTCCTTGAATTCGGCTAGATTACCATTTTTTTCTAAAGTTAAAAAATCTGTTGCCTGAAACTCATTTAGTTTAAATTAGAATAACACATGATCATTTTATATTTTCAAAACTACGAGGGTAGTTCAATAAGTTCTTAGAATGACCAACAGATGGCGCGCGAATCGCTCCAAATCATCTGTTTTCAGTCAGCACCACTCCGGACTAGATATATGGTGCAGTCACAGTCCACATCTT
>NC_046664.1:98694-101137 GCF_010883055.1 Belonocnema kinseyi
AACGCACTTTTCTGAAGGATTAAAAAAACTTGAAAAGCGATTGACCAAGTGTATAGAGCTCCAAGAAGATTATGTTGAAAAATAAAAAAAAAATTTACCCAAGAAAAATTGTTTTTATACTTCATTCTAAGGACTTATTGAACTACAGTCTACAGTTCTTATGTTGAAAAAATTGATGTGATTCTATCACATTCATTTCAAATTAATAATAATTTGAAGGAAAATATTCAAGTATTGTTCTAAGAGAAATTATTTGTCCTGATTCTATTATTTTCTTGATTCAAGAAAATCGGTCCCTAGTAAAAAGAAAATACTTACTTCATTCAAGTAAAATCAGCCAAGTAAACTAGCCTACTTGATTTAATGCAAATTTTTTTTCAGTGCGAGCACCTGAGGGATTCCCCCTAGATGCGGATATCTCCCTAGAAAATCAGATTTTTCGGGTGTGACATTAGACATGATATCCTTCTTTTTTTTTAGTTGACCAAGAATCGGACTTTTGAGATTTGAATATTTCAATAAAGTTAATTTTTTTAAGATACAATCATGTCTCAGAATTATTCAAGATAAAAATGTAAATAGTTTGAATAAATACTTGATAATTAACTTCAAATTCAATTATACTTTTTAATTAATATTAGCAAAACATACCAATATTCCCTATCACTTACTTTCCTATTAAAATTTCCCTGAAAAGGATGCCTAAGAGGCCTCAACACATGTTGGATCCTGGCAGTATAAAAAAGTGGATAAATAATAAATAGGTGAGAGAGGAGCGGTTTCGTTGTCTCCTTTCTTTTCAGTCTTTTTCAATTGTCACACAGCTGTCTTTGATGAGCCGTTTTACAATATCTCTTATTGTAACTCTTTTCGTTCAATTTTTTTTCACAAATGTATTAAATTGAGTATTTGTTTGTTTGTTTTTTTTTTTTGAAAAACTAGTTTTTCAGAAACATAATTCTTTTAAAGCCTTCTTGTGCAATTTTGTTGCCCAATTTTTGTTTTTTAGTTTATGGAGGTTTAAAAATTTACTTTCAGATATACTCTAATGTGTTTTGGCGTGCTGAATAGGGTGGGCCGAAAAATGACTTTTTCCGATTTCGAAATCGGCTTGTAACAGATGCTACGAAATTGAATTTGATTGCTATTTTAAGATATTGGGCAAATATTCTCTTTGCGTTATTTTATACACCAAGTTAGTTTATACACTAAGTATAATTTCTACCAATTCAAATTTAGAGAGACTAGTTTCATCAGAGAGGTTCACTGGTTTTTCAGTGGCAGTGAGTAGTCTTCTGGTCGTACGCCTTGTCGCCTGTCAGCTGGCTAGGCATGAACACTTATCGTACACCCCTACTGGGCTAAACTTTGCGAAATCATATTCTTAGAAGCGTTCTTGACTCTCACAACAATATTTGAGGGCCAGACTGCAATACAATAGGCTGCAATATGTTGCACCTGACTGTCGGAAGGCCTGTCCCTTTGATTGCTACCTGGTCGCGTTGCCCAAAGTCAAACAAAAGTAGCTATGGGCCTCCCCTGTTTCAAGCGCAAAACATTACATCCCCTGCTTGTGGCAGCCCTGCCCCAAATGTTTCTGAGTTCAGCACTACTGGGTAAACAAGAAATTTCGTTTCGACTCGAGAAATTCAAGGACCCGACTGGAGAAATGCGTGCACGAGACGACCAGATTCATGTCTTGGCCCCATGGACTGTGGAATCAGAATTAATCAGTAGATCACTGGTTACTGAACCTCTCATTTGACGTCACTGGTTTATATTTAGCGTAATACTGATGCAATAACTGTTTTACTTGAGCCAACTGTAATAGAAACAGTAATAGTAAGAGCTTGAAAATCACTGATTCATCACTGATTCATCACTGATAATTTAAAATACTGATTCTACCAGTGACAATTAGCCCGGTCCAGTTTCGGAGGGTGATCAACCTATCAGACCTCTCTCTCTCTCTCTCTCTCTCTCTCTCTCTCTCTCTCTCTCTCTTTTCTTTCGCATTTCCCGTGTGGAAAATCTGGTCTGTCCCAGGACTGGCGCTGATCAGCCAGCCAAGAACCAAAAAAAATTCAAAGTTTGATCAGCCTACTTTTTTGACATATTTCAAGAAAGGGTGTTTGAAATGATATAAAATAAGAAATTCACACTCTCAAAACAAGACTTTATTTTAAAATCACCTTGACAGACTGACCTGGCTCAGGTTTTGCGCTGGTCAGCTAGGCAAGATTATCCAATGAAAGTTCGGTCTGGATGGTCTGGCCTGGTCCAGACCTGGCGCTGATCAGCGAGCAGAGAGCAAAACAGAATAAAAAGTTCGATCCGCAAATTTTTTTTAACATTTCGAAAAAATTACACGGCGCCTACAATTTCCAGGTAAAATTTTGAAAAAATTTCAGGTTTACTTTTTTTAATCCGTTAACTGTGGGAG
>NC_046664.1:101147-117979 GCF_010883055.1 Belonocnema kinseyi
ACCCAGGGTGAAATTTCAAATCGGTGCCATTTTCGAACCAAGCACAAACGGTTAACGTATATATTTCGACAGATCACACTTGAGAAAAGTTTACTATTTTTCTTCTATTTTTCTGTACTAGCGAGAGTAAGGTGAATGCACTTATTACTCCTCATAAGTCAAAGTATGAAAATTCATTATTTATTACATTTCAATCAAGTTAGAACGATAATAGGAGCACGAACGATAACAGGTGCATTTACCTTACGATTTCCCTTTATATTATTTGAGTAAGAAAAGTCATGGTTCTCTGTGTACATATTTAGATTAAAAAATAATTTTTTCTTACTAAATTGAAAGGCACACTCTTCCCCTTTTAATTCTCTTTTCAACCATTCAATACATTCATTTTTCTCTGAGTCCTGAATTTAAAAAAAAAACTTTTTTTTTCTATGATTTTGTTTATTGTTAGTTGTATCATCAATAATTTAAAAAAACACATATAGGGAAATTATACCGTTAAGCAGAAGATTCAACCAAGAACCATGAGTTTTTTCAGATTTTTAGGAACACGTTTTCGACTTTTTTTAAACATCGGGTCGAATCGACCCCCTCCCTCACCCTCGGTTAAGTGGTGCCCCTCGTTCAACATCTTCCAGTTCTTTTTGCTTTTCCCATTGAATTCTCCATTTCTTTTCATTTAATTCTTACACTTTGTCTGACATTTGCCTTTTCTTTGAGTTTTGTTTTCTAATTGTCAAATATAAAATTTGCGATAAAATACTAAATTATGAAAGCTTTAAAGTAGAAACGATTAAAAAGTTCCAGTCATTTTTTTTTCTGCTTCAAAATTCCATGACTTTTCCACGTTTATCAAACACTTTTCAAAAATTCCATTTCTTTTCCAGGTCTTCCAGGTCTTGCAGAGCAACCCTGAACAATGAGTCGCGACCAGTAGCGGAGCGATAAAAGCGGACAGTAACCAGAGTGGCTATTTCTATCAGTTGTCAGCAGCATGTGCGTCAGTTCGCTTTCAGTGTTTGGTGAGGTGTCTCGAATTCGATAGTGTTAGATTTTCTTGAATGTCGCTGGCAAAGAGGAGAGGATAATCTGTAAACTGTTTTCCTTTTGCACTACTATTAATTTCTATCTAAAAAAGGAAAGAGTGAAAAAAATAATATGCAACATTGTCCTAAACTAATCGATGAGAGAATAGAACAAATTCATACGAATGTATATCTTGGTAGCCTATTCACCAATGAATAACATGAAGACTTTGTGAGGTTCTTCACCTAGGGTGATAGCCATATATTTATATAAACAACACGGGATTTCTAGATTAATCTGAACGTATGTACCTCCCTCCCCTCCCAGCCTCGCACTGGTCCACCTCAGAAAAGCCAAATGAAAAAGTGCTGACTTTTGGAGATTGTCTCCGAAATAGAACTTCGTCATCCGAACACACGCGGAAATTTTTGGTGAAAGGGACTTAATAAATAGAAAAATTAAGATATTCGCAATTTCTTTAGAAGCTGTAATTAATTATATCTTGGCGTGGAGATTTCTTTAAAATTGCATTTTGGTGTCGCTGGGGTCTAATAATAATATTTAAATATGTCAAGAAAGTAGACGTGAATATTTTTGTCAGGGCAAACCTCCTTCTTAATGAAACGATTGGGCATTTTACGTGTGCATGTGCTTTGAATGACTGACTAATAGAGTGGTCCAAAAAAGCGACTGTTTAAATGTTTGTGGGCGACTGGAAATTCGTATGACCTGGGCAAAATCAGAATATGCGTATTTTCTTTCTTTTTTTGTAGAATCATTTTTTAGCTCGCTAAACTGTTTTAAAATTTTTTGACCAAGCAGTGTAAAAGTGATGAAACTGTGTGAGTCCACTCTAAAGATGCACCTGCTTGGCCTCTGGCCTTCTGCTCCGCTCTCTTCATTCCTGCTATTATTACACTTTTCTACCTAGACACCTAGACACCCTAAAAACGTATTATTTGAGAGTTGAGGTCTCACTGTTCTGCCCCTATCGTTAGGGTCAATTTGTGTTTCGAGACATCAAAAAAATTCGACTCGACGCGGTTTGTGTCACTCGTCATAAAGGTTGACGAGCCTGCGGGCGAACTTGAAGCAAAACGATCACTCTTTTCCCATTTTTTAAACAACTTTTTTTATGGTAAATCTTTGACCATCTGAGTTTGTTCCAGATTCATTCTTATAGGTGTAAACTTTAAAGTACACTCTGCACAGATTTCACTTTATGCAAATTTAGCCAAAGCGTGCAATAAGTCCGCAAATGTTGCAATTTTGATAGAATTCTCCTTGTTGTACAATTGTTACATGATATTTTTGAAATATGAACATTTGAAAAAATTCATGTTGTACTCCCTGAGAACAAACAACTCCTACATTGAAGAAAATGGTTCATAAATTATCATGAAAAATTCAACTTGAAAAAGAAGTTGTATTTGAGCGTATTAAACTTCACACAGAGGAGCAATTGCTTTTAGCGAACTGAAAAATGACTCTGCAAGAAAACAAAAAAAAAATAGGCATATTCTGATTTTGCCTGGACTATACGAATTTCCATTCGCCTATGAATATTTAGACAGCAGTCCCATGTTTGGACCACTCGACTGATTATGTACTCACTTGAGAAGTATGATTCCCTCACATATGCTTTAGATTCCGTTTACTGGGACCTCAGATGAGAGCATCGATCTGGGCGTCGGCCTAAGCCCTGAGGATACCCCCCGCCCTCTCAAGCCCTATCTTACTTCGTCAATTTTAACACTTGTATTTGGCAATGAATAATTAGAATTTCTACTTCTTATTACAACAGTTAGATATAACTCTTTCTCAAGATAATAACATCCCCCGGACATGAGAGAATAGCCTTTAATATGCCACGTAGTAATTATAATACTGCCGTGACTTGGATGAACACCGTTAACTGCATTTTGGATAAGTGCCTTGAGCCACCTACCGTTAACTGCTTTCAGGTGACTTATCCGATTTGCAGTTAACGGTGTTCTTCCAAATCACGGCAGAATACTAGTAAAGATAAAATCATAAAAAATGGAATCAGTGATGAAACGACTGGGCGCAGTTCTCAAAGTGTAAGTCATACCCGCACCAGATTTGATCAACTGTTGGTACATTTTAAACCAAATTCGTCAACAAAAAACAAAATGAAAATAAACTGGAATTGTTTCATTCGAGAGTGGCGCAAACAGTGCGGATTCGTACAAAATAAATAAATGCGAATCTCAAATTCGAATGACTTAAAGCTTAAACTTTCCATTACAATGTTCTTCCACTGAACTTGTTTCACAAAAAAAGCACTCTCCAATTGATATAAATACACGGAGAAAATGTGTACACGGCTGAGTAATCTATATCCAGGAGAAACAGTTATATACGAGATACGTTACCGGACAATATGAGGAAACGGGGAACTTCCGTCGGCAGTAGCCACGGGCTCAGTGCATTTACCTGAAACAAAAATTATTACAGTTACAGTATCCCAGTAGTACCCTTGTAGTGAAAACTGCACATACAATAATTGGGTTGAGCAATAATTATCATCATCGTGCTGCGTTCACAGCAAAAAAATTTAAAATAAAGTTTACATCAATTCCAGGTGGAATATTTACTGCAACAAAACTAACCTTGTCGGTTAAACTTTACATGAATCGAGGATAATTTCTCATTTTAATCCTGCCTCGATAACCTTTCCCCCCTACGATCGTAGTGGCTCCATTTTTATTTGAGAAGTAGTGAGGATTATGATTCCCGATTATTTGTATTTTTTATTACCGATTCTACGCTCTACTCAAATTTGAGGTCCGTCAAACTGACAGAACCATATTGCAAAAATGGACTGAAATGTTGAAATGATCTGCATTTAAGCAAAACAAAAAGATGTCCTCATGCTAACTCAAGGTTAAGTTAGCAAAACCATGCATAGATTTAAAAAAAAAAAACTTTCTATATTTCTCATAATATTGCAACCCGGCCTTTATTTATTTCTCTGAGATGAAATTGCGTTTTTTAAAAGATAATTTTGCAACTGTTAGCACAATAGTGATGAATGACAGGTGTCATACCTAGTCATCCGATAGACGACAAGCAGACGTACGACTAAATGACTACCGGTATTGAGAAACGAGTAAACCTCTGTGATTGAACCGCAGTGATGGAATTCCACTGAGTGAACCAGTGAATGATCACTGATTGCCAGTATCACATGCACTTACACAGGCTTGATTGAATATCTAAAAAAGCTGAATGTGCCACTGACGGTCACGATTTCGATCTATGTCAGTCGAAGAATTGATCAGCTGGACGTGCATAGGTGAGCAGCCTTGGCTTCCCTCATCCTGGAGACCGGTCTCAAGCAGCGTGCTTTTCAACCGGCCGGCCGGCAGGCAGTCGGATCAATATTGCCATGGCTACAACCGAGCAGCGTGGAGGAGAAAGAAGTGTGGTTGAGAAGGCGACTGGCTGTCGGCCGAGTGGCTGCTCGTACAGCCTGTACAACCTTCAATACAACCCGGTTAGTAGGTAACTCGTGAGGTTCAAACAAAGATCTGTGCAATATCATTTCAGTCATTATACTGCAAAGGAAAAGTAGATAATACTCTACTAATTCTGCTAATAGAACTTGCTACTACAATTTCTAATATTTATGTTTGTTTCAGACTCTCTCTCTCTCTCTCTCTCTCTCTATCTCGCACATGCAACCGCCATGCTTATACTGCAATAAGAAATTGTTCGCAAAAAAGCAAATTGAAGATGAAAGTCACCGCATGCAAAATGTAACTTCTAGGTTAGGTGTGTAATTCTTTTACGTAAGGGTCATTCCGAAAATACGTGATACATTTAGGGGCGAGGGTTCTGTCAAAGTATCATTGTTCCTGTTAAGACAATGGCTCGTTGCTTGACAATAATTTTGACAACTGGTATCGTAGGCATCGATGAGTTGATTCCATATGCCAGTATTATTGTGCGCGGGTTGTGACATGCAAGCAGTGCACACTCCAACTGCTTGAGAACCTTAAAACTGGTTGTGGGTTTATATTTCCTATCCTATTTTTGACGCACAATAGATTGGTAAATACAAGTTTATTGTTTGCTTTTTCAGTCATTTTTGTTCGAAGTAGTTCTGGATTAAAACAATTCAGACTCGCTCAAAGATGTATTGTGCAATAACAATTTTGGCATTTTGTTCCTCTTTGTATTTTTCCATTCATTTTTCAATTATCTATTTTGCTTGGGTTAATTATATTGCATGACATGTTTTCTCTAAAGAGAACAACTCTTCGAACTTTAATGGTGGAGTGGTTGCCAGGTTATTCACGTAGTGCAATATTGTCGGTTATTGCGACAATTCTGAGGTTTTTATCCCTGTTTGTTCTATCTAGTCGTCCTTTGTTCTGTGGATGGAAAGTTGTTGTTTCAATGTGTTTAATTGTGAAGAGATTCTGAAAGGATTAAATTACTTCCGAAAAAAAATTGCTTCCTCAACTAGTTGAAATAGGTTTCAGGGATGAAACAATTTAAATAAAGTGATGAAAGACTTAACTGATTATCGACTCTGCCTGTATGTTTTTATCAGAATAAAAAGTAGATACTTCATTTGAACATATATATGGAGATGTTACAAAAGATTTTCTAAAACAGCTTCTCCTTTAAATTATTGTTTTTTTACGGGGTTGAAACTGGGCTGAATTACAGTCTCAGTGGACCTACATTACTTTGCCAAAACCATCGGTCCATTTATCAACCGGCTTTCAATATACGCACAGCAGCCTGAAGTTTTCACTTTTTCAGGTGCCTTTTCACCTTCACGTGAAGGTAACTTCTTTTAGGATTATCCGATTGAACTTTTATTATAGTGCTTTGCAAAGATCTTTCCATGTACTCTAAGACTATTCAGAAATTTATTTTTCATTATTATTTCTTTTTTGAAAATTGAAATTAAAATTCATTTTTTGGAAGAACTATTAGTTTTTAAAAAATTCCTTTTCGGGAAAACAATTTTTTACCCTCTTCAAATTCGTGTGGAAGAAAGAGTTTTAGCTCCGTGTCAACCCAATCATAAAAAAAAAAACAATAATTTTAGGTGGGTATTCCGTCCCATACGCAAAATTTCAATTCTCAGTTTCGTTTTCTGAAAATGTCAGGAGCTCATTCATCTTAATGTTTCGAGATTTGTAATTGGCACTTTTGAAAACTGTGAGTTGTACTGTCATTAAATTTCATTTACTGTTCGCTTGTTCTGCAGAATCTGTTTGCATTGGGAAAATTATTGACAGTGCATAAGATGCCGTGTCTTCTTTTATTTTTTTTTTACATATAATCGATTTCATATTTGCATTCTTTTAAACAATGCCTCCATGATAGAAGTCTTGACGTTGGATCTTGTGTGCTCCGCAACCACTCTAGTTCTTGATGATCAGTTTTTATTTAAAATTTTTTCCCTATTAAGTGGTGCCGCAATTATCAGGTTCACCACAGGAAATCCAAAAGTTCTTTTTTATCTGTTCCACAGTTGCATTCTGATGGATTTAAAGATCGTGAAATGTGTGCACTAACTCTTCTGATCACATTTAATCAAGACTAAAGTTTAAGGCGTCCGCTGTTAACGACAACATTTTACTAAAATTGGGATTAAAAAAAACCAGTGCCGTAAAGGAGTCTGGTCAAAGAACTTGGAAAAATGTTGAGAGGCACCGATTCAGGGATCGAACCCCCAAATTCTAACGTTAAGTCCGAGCTCTCTTACAGTGAAAAGCATGAAGCTGCTCTGTGTACAAGCAGCAGGCGAGCAGCGCTCGGGTGTCCTCCTGTTGTTTATATTTTGTTGAGTTTGAGAATTCTCGAAAAAAATCGGGCGAAATAAAACAAGATGAAAAACTATGTGTCACGTAATTGGAATTAGTTGGCATGAAAAAAAGGAAAAAGACCGTGGGCGGTACCTATATAAGCCCAAGGTGTGAAGAGAGTAAAGGGTAGTCACGAACTCTAGTCGTACGTACAGCAGTAAGTATAGTGACACGACGATCGACAGTCAATTAGTGCTTCGCGGATAAGTAATTCATAGTCACGACACGAACGACAATTAGATTACCCGTAACATTAATTGACGAAGGGCTAATTAATGGGGATCGATCTTTCGCTTGGACGTGTGGGACGAGTGGAAAACAGCAGAGACGGAATCAGATGTGGCCAACTGAAGAGAGTTGAGAAGAATTAATCGTAGGCAGAAGTTGCTCGAGTTGTTTTAATTTTGATAGGGGTGTACGAAATTCAATATTTCTTCTTCTCCAAAATCCTAGGTTGGAAGATGGGTATGGTTAAAAACGGGATGCACAAGAACAATAAAACGGCGTCAAAACAAAATTTTTGCGGCGGGGCGGGGGGGGGGGGCACCACTCGATCGAGTTTATTTCAGAAAAATTCTCACTTTTACAGTCAAGTGTTCTGCTTTCATAATGAATAACTCAGTACCCACAGTAGTTAAATTTTTTTCTCAAGTAATATTTAAATGACCTGAGACTGGTTTCTATTTTGACGCATTATAAGTAGTCTCGCTATGACATGTCGGGTCAATAGTAATATGGTAATTGGCTACGGCCAGTACGTTGCGCTGGCACGCACGCAAGCACTGTGGGATGCATACTTACGCGGAATGGCACAGTCACATGTATGCACACCCACTCAAACTGCATTCATTCATAAAAGTCTCTGCAACTGCAACTGCAACTGCAACGCGCAATGCCCTCTTCTTTGCTATATATGGTATTAGGCTATTTCACAATGACTGACTGTCTGGCGCTTTAAAAAATCACAAATTCTTATCGTCTGCTATCGCTCTCACGCAGCAATCATCATTGATACATTTTTCAAACAAAATATGATAGAATAGCGATTGTTGAATTTATTTCTAGAAAGATCTCAGCTTTAGTTACGAGTCATTTCGCAGTGAAGACCAAGTACATTATAGTGCAAAATCGTCTAAAAAGCTATTTGATGGCAGAAGCTACGTAGAAATGGAACTGTGTTAATAAAAATGATTGATTATTAATATTTATTGTAAAAAACGCTTCTGTGCAAATGAAAAAAGTCTAAAAAGTAAAAAATACTGCATAAAAAAAGACACGCAAAACCCACTGCGCGTCTTAAAATTTGTACAAGGCATGCAATACGTCATTAGCATACAAATAAAAAAGAATGAAAACACCTTTGTGTCTTTTTTCCCCTCTTAAGAGTGATCGAGGGCGGAGCGAATTTATAAACGTAAATAATCGCTTGCTGACTCTGATCAGAAATCTACGGGAAATAAGTCCCGGCCAAATTCGGCCACAAACTAGTCACGATCGTTCGAGTAATTTTGGGCCAGTCGCTGAATAGACAGGGTCCTTTACGTATGTTTTTTGTTGCATTTTGAGGCTAAGCTTGAGCTCTTCGACAGAGGCATCGTCCGCAAGTGACTGTGTACGAATATTCTCTGGGCAAACAGTTTTTCTGAATTTTCTCAGTTCAAGTTAGATTGGATCTGTGTATATTTTTTTAGTTTGTACAGCCGAACAGGATATTAAAAAAATTGCAAACATGACAAAATTGTTTCGTTAGAAATCTAAATCGTTAGAAATAGTACAATTCAAGTTAAAATCGATGACAAATTGTCGCATGTAGCGATAATCGTGGACCTATTGAAAATGATATATTGTAATATATACTTGCAATATTTCGTTAATATTAAATTATTTTACGAGATCAGATAATTCCAACATTTAATTTAAAATGTTTTTAAAATATATATAAAACTTTTGTCAATACTTATCTATATGTTTAAACAGTGACCATCTATCGGATATTAAAGAATTAAACAGGAACCCTCAACATAAGTTCTATTGTAGGCTCAGTTCTGAAAAATGCCAAACAAATTTCACTGAAGCCACAACATTACTGAACCACAGTTTTTTTATACATGGGTAAGAGCACAAGTGCTTAACAATGTAGATGAATAGAGGGGGGGGGGGGGGCAACAATAGGATGCACCTTACAGTACGACGTTCAACGGCTACAATAGCGTTTATTACACACTGACTTATTTGCAATCACTCAGGCCACGTTCTATAAATACCACTGATCAGACTCATAAGGTGCGGCGGGTGGAACGATTACTCCCGAAGAATGAGGAAAAACAGAGGCCTGTTATTTTATTCACTAAGCTGGCACCCAGAACACGAATTTTCCTTCAGACCCACTGAAAGTCATTAACCCTTAAAGCGCCATGGGAGTCGTGGGCGACCCCAATTTTTGTTCGCGCGATTGTAGCAAAGTGTAATTTGTGAATTTATATTTGGTGGCGCCCTCCACCGTTATTTAAACATCTCTTCATCCGATTCAAGACCTCTGTTATATAATATGGGTAAATATTTTTGTGATATTTCATTTTTTTTCCAAGTGAACATTTCAATATAGTGTTACAGTGATGATCGATCTGATGATGCAAATCGTAATAATGCAAATATAGTTTCTCAAAATGCTTAAAACGAAAAGCTTCTGAAAAATCCAGTGACATTAGGGAAACACCACAATTCCAAATTTGCACACTGAATTAGAATGTAGTAAGTAAACAACTCATAAATAAATTGTATACTTGACACGGGCACCAATCTAACCTCTAAATCTCTGTATTCTTTGCACTGACTATTTCCAAAGACGGGCACAGAACTGTGAGTTCAGGAAACAAGAACTCATCGAAGACTGCTTTAATTCTATCCTATTTCGAATTTTAATTGCAAAACCAGAAGAAAGCCTGCTCGAGATTGGACTGGCTGAGAATCGATAATAAGGCGGGGGGGGGGGGGGGGGGGGGGGGGGGGGGGGTCGAATCTGAATAACACTGGGCGATCTAGCCGGGCAATCAAAAAAGACCTTGGGCAGAATAGGCGTTTCATTCGACCTTGACCCAGGCTCGATCGTCAGACCAGGGCTCAAATGTTGCTAGGCCTGTGCTCAACCAGACCCAAGGCAACATTTTTACGCGCCAAGATTTGCATTCTATTCAGGATGAAAATAATACCCGTACTGCAATTTGTTAGCAAATTCAACAATCTTGTAAATTAATTAATTTTTTTTCTTCCACTGTCCTCTGAGATCGGGTATTTGCGTGTTCGCCCTAGACAGCAGACACAGCAAACTCGCACTTTTCTCCTTTATCGCACAATATACTGATTGCTGATACAGGATAAAAGAAAAAAGAACGTGTGAAACCAAGCCAGAAAGGGGAGGGGGGGGTAGGGAGGAGTGGGAAGTACGCGACTGTATATGAAAGGCAGTAGGGAGAACTGGTTTATTTTTCTGTCTGGGAGTGAGTGCTAAATGAAAATGGGTCGAGATGTCTGCGGCAAAGACGAATGAACGAATGAACGAATCAACGAGCGTGTGTACTCGTACAACCGCGAAAGAGAGTGTAGCTAGTCTCGATTGTCATTTTCATTAATACCGTTGTCGTCGTTTCACAATATCCCTGAATTCAGTCAAATCTAGAAACTTCACTATTCAAATAATACAGTTCATTATCGTTTATAAATTTAAGCCTTCTTTCCGTGAATAAAATTAGAAGGTTTTCCAAAACTACAATAGTGAATAAGTTTACTATTTATACCTCATTTCAGTGAGAAAATACAAATGGGAACAAATAGCAATTTCATATCAACTAATCCCCGCCTATAACACACACACACACACACACACACACCTGCTTAAATTTGCACGTGCGTCGAAAAAAAATAAATGGTCCTTTTGCGAAATCGTAAATTTCGTAATGCAATATTTCGCGGATCAGACGAGCCTCCTCATGTTTTTCATTTCCCACGCAATCTCCTCCACTCCATTTCTCTCTTGTATGCGCTTTGTATCAGAGACTTGCTATTTTTCCCCCCTTTCTGCCTTCACACACTTTTCATTTCTCTTTTATCTCATTCTTTTCTGTCCTTTTTTTCCTTGTCAGTTTGCAGTGGGAGTGTATGACCTTTGAGAAAATACAAGATGGGGTGGTCATCGTCGCTGCTCGCGGTGAACACCGCATTCGTCAAACATGTTTGTAAAGTCAGGAGAAGCGTGAGAATAAGTATATATTCTTTGCAGAGCAGTTCGATGTTGCCTCGGAGCTTGCGAAACCCTGTAAATGTATGTTCAGATTTGTGTTGGTACATCAAGTCCGCGCTGTGTTTTGTGACTCGTACAATTATTACCGTCGCAACAAGACCATTGATCTGTGCCCGAGCATACAAGCAGATATTTTCCCAATGTATAATAACACTGTACATATGTAGATGGACGCACGCCCAAACGCGCTTGCAGAGACGCACACGATTGTGCTGCTGCATGTGCTCTCTTCAGCTGAACCAACCAAGTCTCTTTGTTTGAAATAGTCAGAAGAAGGTCAGTAGCAGTCAGTTTGCTTATCCGTTCGACAATAGCGAAAAACTACATCAAACTTGTTCTGGGGAGAGGAACGTAAATTCGTGGGCAATTTGCTTCATATAACTTATTATACCCCACAGGACAAAAAAAATTAAAGAAACTGCACAAAAAATACTGAAACAAACTTAAACTATAATTGGTTCATATTGAGCAATGCGAAAATTTAAATTCCATTGCTTTCTTCAGTTTTTGTATTGATCAAGGGAGCAAACACAGCTGATGATCAAAAGGAGTATGTAAAAGGAAAGTGACCTGAAGCCAAATTAAATTCCTCATTTTTCCTGTCCTTTTGGCTGAAATATACATTCCCAACCCGTCAATTGTCTGACCACTCTCACAATAAGCCCCCGACACTGTGAAAAAAGTCCGCTAAAGTTACCGAAAAATCCGTAATTGTTACAGATTAGCCTAGTGGGTATGATTTTTCAATAAGTGTTTCTGTGAAATGTTTGTAGTCAAGGCCTGCAAATGTAACAGATTTTATTTGCAACGCAAGCACAAAACATGTGTAATCATTACAAATAAATATTTGTAACGTTAGCAAATAAGATCCTGTAATCATTACAGGTAAATATTTATAAATGCTACATATGTATGAGAATCTTTGACGGTTTCAGGAAAATATCCAACTATTGCAGGTAGTACATGTAACTATTCATCCACACAAAATCCTCTAGTGTTAAGTATATGTACATTCAATATTAATAATGTAATTGTTAATTGACGGCAAGGATTTAATCATCTTAGATTACAAATATTGATGCTCAAATATTTAGATAAGAGGGTGTGAAAATTAAATGTCCAAAAAAAACCCTATTTTCAAGGGTTTTTAGAGAACATCCAACATATGCAAACAAATTAATTTGGAAAGACCATCCCTTGCACCTTTTTTTTAGAAAAAGAGGGCGACCTGACTCTGCACGAGACTAAATTGTAGAGAAATATAATATAAAAATAATAGTCAAAATAGCATGACAATCAAACACAATAGTAAAATATCGAGAGAGGACAAGACGGACGTGTTTCGACCTCGAGTGAGGTTAGATTTGCATTCCAATTTGACTACTCTACGTACATAATTCTGGAGACACTCACAAGGACCCAAGGTAATCAGTGACTATTCACTGAAATAAAAGATTCATCTTTTCACTGATTTCCGAGTAGAGAGTAAAGGGTGAAAGGAGGGAATAAGTAACAGTGAGGCCACAGACTATTAACCCTGAATAATAAATATTATTATTTATGTGCTGTAAATATAGGTACTGCCAATATCTCACAATTGTTTTCAATAGGGCGACCCAAATTATAAGCTGAAAAGTCATGAAAAGAAAAAATAAAGATGATGGTGTAGTTTGCAGTTTGCAGTTTGCAGTTTGCAGTTATCAGTAGCAATCGTGGTGTATTATTAAAATGATGCAGATGGATGGATAAATAGATGTACCTTTGACAGTTTTTCTCCCTCGTGATGAGGCAGCAGGGTTCTGAGCGACTGGAAGCCGGCATTAATGCTCTGCATGCGCCTCCGCTCATTGCTGTTGGCGATTTCTCGCCGCATTCGCTTTTCTTGCTCCATGTGACTGCGCGATGGCGCCCGGCCCACACTGCTTGCAATGTTGCCCTGATTAAGTCCCCCGGCGCTGTTGCCGTTTAGCACGTCTCGCCCAACAACGCTTTGGTAAACGGTAGCAGCGACCGAACTCTCGTCCGCAAAGTCGCCGTTGCTGCAACAGAAACAACAACAAAAACATTATACACTACGTTCATACCACTATTCAATTATCTTTCAAGGTGATCTGCCCTCACACAGCAGCTATAAATAAACGAGGGATGATGTTTCGAGATCGAGACCATCTCTAGTCAGGGATATCTCCCCCCCCCTCTCTCTCTCTCTCTCTCTCTCTCTCTCTCTCTCTCTCTACAAAAGTTCAATTGCAACCAAAAGAGTTTAATTTTAACCAAACAGTTAAATATTTTCAACCTATAAAAACGAATTTTCAACTTTATATTTGTATAATTTATGTTTTTGGGATCGTTGAACACAGATCCATTCGCAGAATTGAACCAGCACGTCAGGATTTGCAGTTAAATTTTAAAAATTACAAAAAACTCCAAACCCACAAAACCCAAAGTAACGAACTCCAACACCCACAGTAGTTTGTGGGTTTGGAGCACGTGTATTTGGAGTTTCGAGTATGTGGATTTGGAGTTTGAAGCTTTTTGGTTTGGCATTCGTGGATTATGTTGAAGTGCTGCTTGTAGATTTGGGGATTGTTAATTTGGTGTTTGTAGGTTTGGGTAGGAAGTTTATGCAGAAATTCCAGATTTTTAGCCATTTTTTAAATTTTACTGCATATCCTGACGCGCTGGCTCAACTCTGCGAATTAATTAATTTTCAGCGACCCCAGAAACATAAAGTATACCTATTAGAATCCCAGCAAAATCCCAAACCCATGCTGTAGCCCTGTGTTCAAAACCACAAAAAGAGTTTTCAACAAAATTGTAAAATTTAGGGACAGAAGTATTTTAAAAAGCTTTTCCACATATTCCGTGCCGATTAGTTAAAAATTTCAATATTTTATTTTTTCTCCTAGTATTTTTTATAAATAAAACATAAATAACAATTCCTAACAAAAAATGGTTCAAGTAACTGCTGTACGGCTTTTTAACAACTTCAATTCATCCTTGTGACTATTTCCCGTCTCTCGCTTCGTTTGATTCAAAATGTGATTTTTTAAATAGAATTTTTTATATATAAAATCATGAGCGTTGGCCAAAAAATGCTCGCCAACAAACTAATTGTTTCTTTCAGCGCCTCAGAAATGTGTCCCAGAGCTCAAATTTGATTCGTTCATAATTCGAAACTTGCATTGTTTGTGGACATACCGAGATGCATAACGATAGACAAACACCACAACCAAAATTCAATTTTCAGTTGTAGGGATTTTCAAAAGGTAGAGATCCTTTGAAAGTCTGAGGTGTGAGATTTTGGGAAATTCTAATACTTCCTCAATCATAAATGATAAAAAAATTAAAAAAAAAAAGAACTTTCTATAAAAAAAACTGTTGAAACTTCAACAAAATAATTTAATATCAATAAAATAGTAAAATTTTTCACCCAAAATAGTTGGGTTTTATTAATTCATTTCACATTTAAGCAAATAACGACAAAAGGGGAAAGTTTCATGAAAACAATGGGAGGGAGGGAGGGAGGGGGGGGGGGTCTTTAAAAGGGGGAACTCTTCAAAAATGGGAATGAGGGTCAAGCCTGCATTTCGAGTTTCCCACTCTGATCGAATATGCCGCAGTTTTGTCCCAACATTAACACATGATTTGCGATTGTGATTGAACTTTCTCAAACAAGTAAATACTTACTGTGATATCATTTGCCCTCTTTACACTCTATGTATAGAAATATCGACGGTAACTGTAAGTGTCAAGGCTATGTGCAGTTAGCCAGGGACAAGAGTACCGAAGTAAATTTAAAATGACCCATATCGTCGAGACGTTGCATCATATTACACATGTGAAATTGTATTTCTAATATTTCTAACTTTCTCCTTGACCCTCTCCTGTCGTTAGTCGTCCCACCCCCATTATCATTGCACAATTTCACTCCCTTTAACTGAACCAATGATATTCCACCTCGAACTTTACTGTGGTTAAAATAGCCAGAACAGGATGGTCACTCAGTTTTTTGTTTTCAGCCTAAAAATCTGTTCCATAAAATACGTTTCAGTCACTAAATATCGATTACCCTGACGGCCGAATGAATCGATGCTTTAAAAATGTGTAATTGGTACACCGCTGGTGACACTTTACTTTTGACTTTTAATGTATTTGAATAAAAAAACCAAGTCAAGTACAGGTAGATAATATGCGTAAGAGACGGTGGTTTTGCTGACACTGTTTTTACAGTTTAAGGTCGTTATCCGTGAGTGTGGCAACAACAGCAACAACGGAAACAACAGCAGAACCACAGACAAGAGATGGATGGGTCATGCTAAATGCTAAACTGAGCGATGAAGAGGGCGAAGGTGAGTCAAGTGAGGAAGAGTCACGACCTTCTGCTGGACAATGCGCATTCATCAACCAGAATCAGTCACAGTCACAGTCGCCTCGTGCCGATAAGAGAGAAAAAAAGTCTGATGTCTGCTGCTGATGATTATTGTTTTACTACCGACCTTGCAATTTATTTTGCAAATATGTAAATATATAATTAATATAAGCATGTTGTGTTGCGCAGCTTGTGTGCTCGCCTCTTTCTACCCTCAGCCAATTTTTTGTTCAGGCTCTAAATCAAAATTCAAACATTTCCTCGCCTGTTATATTGATAGGTTCTACGAATACTGGGCTATCTTTTCGTTATCGTTAAGTATTATGCCTACTTTATCTTGTATGAAATTTAGTGAACACTTAGAAGTGTTAAAAGAAATAAAAATCTCGTAAAATTTCTTGTTTTGAAAGTTATAGGAATCTAAATTACATTACAAACTGTAATACAAAAAAATACTGGAGTTTTGAATTTCTAGGAAATCCTACAAATTCCTCCTGAAAACTTTGCTAAATTAAGTTAGACATCTTAGCCGTAGCTGAAAAATGGGCTATTCTTCGTAGAGCCCATCGATATTCATTTTAAACTCGTTTATAGTTTCCAGAATTAGTCAAGAGGTTGAGGGGACGATCGAAACATCTGCCTATGCTACTTAATCCTTTTATTATTTTTTCGGAACCGCTGAAGAGACATTGCACTTAAAATTTTATTGCAGATATATAACAAGCTAACCATAACCATAACCATAACCATAACCATATATTGTGAGTCTTTGGTTATGACGGACCAAAGTAAATGTGGTATCAGACTCTGTTCAGAATCATCACTTTACCTGAGCCACTTGAAACACCTTGTCTCAATTCCCCTCCAACCCCAAAATTTTCTTGGATTCCACTCCTCTGAGTTAGAAGTGGGATAAGTCAATTCTGGACTTCAGTACCTCAACTTGGCTAACGTAATGAGGAGTAGTCAGCTGTCAATGTACTGTCGTCGCGTAACACTGCATGTTCAGCACTTAGAAAATTAAATAAAGACTATTTTATACCTGCTTCAAGTTCTTCACTCCACGCAAAAAGTCAGGTGTATCAGTAGTGCAAGTACTTTCATCAATTGGCACATCTTTCACATTTCTTAAAAAGCAGTCCAGTTGCGCAGGATTCAATTGAACCGCTGGCGACCAAAAGGGGACACGGCCGGATTCAGCCTGCGAAGTATTGTTCTGAGTGTCAATTTTAAAAATCTTTCTAATTTAAATTTTAAAGACTGATACTTGTAGAGAATTTCAAGG
>NC_046664.1:118079-133112 GCF_010883055.1 Belonocnema kinseyi
CCTTGAAATTCTCTACAAGTATCAGTCTTTAAAATTTAAATTAGAAAGATTTTTAAAATTGACACTCAGAACAATACTTCGCAGGCTGAATCCGGCCGTGTCTCCTTTTGGTCGCCAGCGGTTCAATTATGTAGTGACAGAAAGGCAATTCGATTCGATAAATTTTTGTTTTTTCGTCTTTACAGCTGGGAAGTGTCTGGTTTTTAACCTCGACAGAATATGCGTGCACGCAAAAATGAAAAGGGGGTCGTCGAGGTATGGAGTTACTGCGCAGATACTCCTATAGATATATACATATTCCCCAGCATTTAAGAAGGGTTTGGTTTATTGGTTACTTCATGTAAAATGAATACTTGTTACATCCAACCCCCTCACCCACCCTGATTAACGCAGTCATTCTTGGATTCACACCGGACGTGGAGGGCGTTGACACACTGCGATAATAACAAGAGTCCCGCACATGGTGCTCGTCGAGTGAGTATACCAGATCAGCTGGTACACCGGCTACTGGGAATGACGTCAGTGGGTTCGCTGAATACATGCTGGCTGTTAGCTGCTACAACTTGATTCTTGGATGGGTTTCGAAGAATTGGGTCGACCAAGTAACAGTTTACCCCCCACCCCCTCCCCCCTCACACACTTGAACCACACTGTCACCAACTACCAGCATTTTTCCTCGGGTTAGTTCGATATAAATAAAACCTCAGTAATTAGATCTAGCGTGAGGTATATTCTGGCGCATAAATCGCCTGAGGTTCAATGTGCGCAACTTTTAATCACACAAATCCATATAATATAAATAAAAAAATCTGCCGCTGCGCAGGTGTATTCACTTCGCTCGCGAGTTTGAGTGCGCCTATAGGGCGCGCAATTGCTGGTTCTCGCGCTACGCACTCCGATTTCGTTTTTTCTCAAATTCGCACATTCGCGCTCAGTCGTTGCACTTCTCTCACATTCGTGCACAGACCTTTCAAAATTAAAGATCGACGAATCAACAACTGTATTTTTGCTCTTTCGGCTTGAACGAACACATTCTAATCACGTATCTCGTGCTTCGCACTCGATTTTGCCCAAAATATCAAATTTTCTACATTATGCTCAACACTTTTATATAAAATTTAATACATTTTTTATGTACCTCAGCCGCAGATTGGGTATCTAGATTTTTCAAAATAAAGTACAAATTGTATTTATCATTATTACATTAACATTTGTTTCTGATTTAGCGTTAAATTTGATTCTTAGCTTTGCTAAAACATGTATCATTTTAATAAACTTACACAATTACAATTCATAATATGCATAAAAATTGAATCATACTAATTTTTATTTCCTTGTTTTTATAATTTTTTCAAAATTTTTTATCTTGTTTCTTACGAATAAAAAAAAAATTACGCTTCCTATCAAAAAAATATTTGCTAAAAAGTTGTAAATCTTTTTTGGTAGAATAAATGTTGTGTCACTTATTCTCGTAACCAGTTGTATCGCTGTGCTCAAAATATGATGTTGAGTATTAGAAAGAATATTTGAATGCGTGAGATTGTAAAGCAAAAGTTAATCTCCTCTTACGATTCTAAGAATGTATAGAGAAGTTTTTAATTTTATGGTTTTGGTGTGAAGTGACGAATGCCATGATCTGGAGTACAGGGCTGACTGTTTTAAAAAGGGTGTGAGTGTGACATTTTTATGACCTAAGTCTAGGAACTTAGTCAACAGTCGTCTTGCACGTACCTTTCTTCTGCAATTTGAATAAACTGTTTGTTTATAGAATTAAGACGCAGTATCTTTATCTCTTTAAATAAAGCAATTTTCCATATATAATTCATTCGCTTTTTTTTCCGATAAAAATTTGAATTAAAAATTTTTTTCATCAAAATTCAAAAAGTTGTATAGACAATCTTGTAGGGCCTTGAAAAAGTAACGTTTTTCTTCTCATGACTTTCTTCCATCCCAGGCTTTTTTTGTCTACAAAGGTTTATTTTCATTTGGTTTTTTAGATTTTGAAAATGCTACAACTTGGGTCATTTGTATTTTATCAAAAAAAGTCATGGGGAGGAATTATTCTTATTCTAGTCTACTATAAAAAAAACTGTGAAAAGAGTTTTCAAATAGTAAAAAAAAAGTGGTTTCAAACATTTTCAAAATGCTCTATTTTTTTTTAAATATCTTCAAACACAGCTGGCTCACGAACTTGTCCTTTCTCTTCATATCCTTATAAAGTGTGCCAAAGAAAATTGAATCGAATAATTCCTTCAAATGTTACCGTGTTTACAGACAACAACAACAACAACAACAACAACAACAACAACAACAACGACGACGACGACGTAAAAACTATTTTTTTCTGGCCCAGGGGGTCTCAAAGTGTTGATCTTAGATGGAATTCACGATTCATGTTTCACATAAAACCAATACCTTCTCATTGCGATGAGAATGTAATTAATTTTTGTGTGCGATGAAAATTTGAATTTAGGATTTTTCTATTCAAAATTCAAAAAGTTGTTTAAACAGTCTTGTAGGTCCTTGAAAAATTTAAGTATTTTTCCCCCTAACGTTTTCCATATCACGGTTTTTTTTATCAGAGAATTACTTTTTAACTATTTGAATCTAATACAACCCCTAACGTGATTTTTGTACATGCGACAGAAAAGTCGACTACAAAGTCGATAAAGTTAATATGTATTTAAGAGAGTAATAAGTCTAACCGTTCGGAATGAACACCAGACGAAGGTTTTTGGTGTTGAGAAACTTCGCTCCAACCCCCAAGAACCACTCCTATGATAAACGATATTTGAATTTAGTAAAATCGACAAAAACAATCAGAAGGCAATAAAAAGTTAGGTCCCGAAAGCTAATTTATGCTGCAGAAAAAAAATTTTGTGGTCGGTAATTTTGGGAAAGTCTGAAACTATTAGTGGTATCAAATTCTTCTTTGGACAGGAATTTAGTGCTAATTAAGTGCTTTGGATTTATGCCTTGCAAAAAATCCGGGCACTTTTTTTTACCAAAAACGTGTAGTAATGCTAGCTTCAGGTGACTCTGGTATGCGATACTCGGAAACTATTAGTGGTATCAAGATCTGCTTTGCGCAGAAATTTAGTGCTAATTAAGTGCTAATATATTCTGCAAAAAGCGAATTTTGTGCTCGGTAATTTTGAACAAAAACATGTAGTAATGCTGGCTTCAGGTGACTCTGATGTTGTGAAACTCGGAAACTATTAGTGATATCAAGATCTGCTTTGCGCAGGATTTCATTTGAAAAACGCATTAGCGTCGTCAAGAACCTTTTTTTTTCTTTTTTTTTTTTTTGTTAATTTTGAAGCAAATCAAGGGTCATTTGGACACAAAAAGTGTTACAGAAACGGTGTCCATGTTACTGAAGAAAAAAAAGAAAAGAAAAAGAACCCTGAAATGAGGCACTATACACGGGACAGTAAAACCTTCGCAGATTTGAATGTTACATAAAGTGCAAACGTTCTCGCGTCCATATAGGGGAGTAGTCTCGCCACAATACCTCAGCTGTGCACTACCGCGTCTCTCTCTGGTCTTCAAAGTCCATCCATACACATTACACGTATACAGGGTGGCTCTGTCATTTTTTGTTTACTCTTGACTTTTCAAACAAATTCAACCCAGAGATTGATTTAAATCTGGCCAAGACACACAATTTCAAGTTTTTAGTGTTATTCCAAATTGTTGATATTCATGCACTTTTACAATATTTTGACGATCGAGGTCGCGTGCGACACAATACAAGGGTGTCCAGCGATTCTCAAGAACGAAATTCAAGGTCTCTTCTGAGTTCTCCAGGTCAACAAGTCAAGTTTTTCCAGGTCTCCTCTTCTTGCATCAAACAATGAAATAACTCTTTATTATAGACGTAAAAATGAGCCATTTCATCTTTTATTGGCCAAAAATGTTCAAGAAAACAGAATCATAAATAAAACAATTCTCAATTTTTTAATCAAATTATTATAAATTAATAGAATTATTAACAATATTAAATTCGGTATTCCAATCTATAAAATAATTGGTACAATCTACCAAAAATTCGAAGCAATCTCTTTATTTATTCTACAAGGAGGAAGATACGAATTGTATCTTGACACACAAAAAAACTGTTGAGCAGCAAGATTTCATCTGAACGAAATGCTTTTTTCATAATGGACCAAAAGACTTAAATTACTTTTCGCATTTCAATGAAATAACTGTTGTGAAATAAGAAAAAAATGCAGTGAAGGGTTGCGTAAAAAATTCAAAGAGATTTCCAGTCTTCAAGGTCGCCCGACACTCTGCATATGCACTGACTGACTGACTTGTTAACTCTTTTTCGCTTCAGTCTTCTCGGTGTTGCGTGAAACTGTCGCGCCCGAGTGCCGCCAGGAAGGTTATCTTTTCAAAATCCAAAACTATGTAGTATGTAATGACAAGATGTAGGAAAAGGAAAGCGAAGTCTTTTTTTCGATAGCTGAAAAAGTCGATGGTACGTATGGGTCGCGTATTCGGGCACCACCGGTAAGCGGCGAGTATAAGAGAGAGAGAGAGAGAGAGAGAGAGAGCCAAGCTGGCAGGCAGCCAGCTGAGCTGACTGAGTGGCGCCAGCCATCAGCTGTTGATGACTCACGCGACCCAGAGCAGTGAGCGAACCGAGCGAGCGGCCAACCACCACATACCGGTGAACACATTTAAAAAAGAACGCGATACACGAACTGGTGATACTCGTGATACTGTGCCACAGTGTGCCGGCTGTAGCCGTAGCCATAGCTGGCCATCGCCAACGCCAAGACGCCAATAGCCCAGCCTTATGTACAATCTTACAATCTGACTGACACACAATATACACAATGCACACAAGAAAGAGTCTCGAAGTTCGCCTCGCCTCGAGTCGCGTTGTGCCGTTCACTTGCATATCGTAGTAGTGCAAGCATGCTGCGATTCCAGGGTTTCTTCACCTATACATGTCAAGATAATTATGTACTTTTATATACACACCACGAAGCTATCAATTGCACTTTCATCATCATCATCATCATCATCATCATCATCATCGTCGTCGTCGTCGTCGTCATCGTCATCGTCGTCAACATCAAAACCCAGTGTTTCTCAATTTGCGAACGCGATTCCTTGTTCTGAAGAGTTGCATATAGGAGGGTATTTTTGTTTCAGGCAGTTCGATCTGTAAACATCTTTGACCACGATATTGAGGGGCATCTCATGTGCGTTTGTTCATTCGTTCGGTTAGATTGAGACAGACAGACAGACAGACAGACGAACAGACGACAGAAGTGATATGACAAAGCGTCTATTTATAGAATATAGAATATCCAGTATAGAGTGTAGACTATAGACGAGGACAACGAAGAGGAGGAGAGTGCACAGTTGAAGCATGCATGCGTGCGAGGCGAAGCCAAGAGAAAAGAGAGGCAAAGTGGGTGAGCATTGTGAGTGGGGGAAGAGTGCAGTGCAGTGCAGTGCAGACTGCCCAAGTCATCACTGCGTGGGCGACGCGACGATGACACTATAAATTTTAAAAAGATCAAAGTACCTACTACGTTCAATGGTGGAGAGAGCTCTGAATAATCACATTACAAAGTACACATTCCAATCATTATTAT
Source organism: Belonocnema kinseyi (assembly GCF_010883055.1). Lineage (NCBI taxonomy): Eukaryota > Metazoa > Arthropoda > Insecta > Hymenoptera > Cynipidae > Belonocnema > Belonocnema kinseyi. Next base: position 123,695 of record NC_046664.1, read on the forward strand.
TATCATCATTGTGTATTTTCACTTAAATATATCATTAACATTAAATTATCGACACTCATATCCTTTCAATCCGATTTTAGAGCCCAAAACGCTTTCAAAAAAGGTTAGATAGGAAGATTAATTGAGAAATCAAACAGTAAGAGAATACATTCTTTCAAGTCAAATTAATCTTGAAATATATTTTAAAAATATATTTTGGAAGGCCTCAAACAAGAAATATGACATTTCTAACAAAACAAATGAATTTTCCTTTCGAGAAGAGAATTGTTCAGCAGAAGGGTTGACTTTTCAACCAAGAAATATTTGTATGTTAAAAAAAAAATTTAATCAAATTGGTGAATTTTAGAGTCTAAGAGGTCAATATTAAAGAAAACAGTTGAATTTTCAAGTGAAACAGATAAATTTAAATAGTTCCTCCTTTCACCTGAGAAACACAAATTTTCTGGTAAAAAAAAGACAAATTTTAACAAAATTCATGAATTGTCTTACAAATAGTAACGCTCGGGTGGATTGTAGCACACATAATCTCGAAATATACACGCACGTTGTTAGCAATATCAAAAATTTTTTGATAAAGAAACAAAAAAAAGTGTGCGGGGACGTCCATTAGCATGTTCTCCATCATTTCCCAGATTTTGAAGGCAAAATATTTCTTATGATAGGAAAAAAGTCGGGGGAATCTAACACTGAAGAAATCGATACTACTTCCTAAGCGCTATGCAAATTAATCACATTTTGCTAAATTAAAACTTTTTTTAATTAACCCACAAAAATAGTGTGTGGGGACGTTCGTTAGCATGTTCGCTATCATTTCCCAAATTTTTAGGACATAATATTTATTATTCTAGAAAAAAATCCGGGGGAACCTAAAATGATTAATTTTCAACGAAAAGAATGATATTTTAACGGGACGATCAACTTTTAACCAACTAGTTGATACGTTAATAAAAAAAGAATTTAGTTTTAGACAAAAAATAGTTATTCAACCAAAAGACGCGAATGTCCAAGAAAATGCACAATTAAATTCTCAACTGAAACAAACAATTTTTAAACAGCAGTTTCATTTAGCACCACCACAGTCGAATTTTGGGATTCTTCGTAGACCAGAATTTTGCGCTTTTTTCGACATCAATTACAGTTTTTGGACTCCATTAATTTTTTCAACAAATAAATTATCTTGTGCAGGTGCTACATAGCTCACACATTAATTATTAATCTAGCAGCACCTCCACTTCCGAAAGTCAAAAAGTAACCAAATTTGTATTGAAAAATGTAATCTTGGCGTACTGGCTCCTCGGAAAAATTTAGTTCGATTTTGGGACTGCAACTCTTAACGTTAAAAATAAAACCATGTGTAGCACGCAGATGTGTCTTTGTTAAAAAGAAAACCACAAATCTTTTTGAGAATTTTACAGTATGGATAGAGTCTCTGATTTTTTGGATCCAGCCCTCAAAGTTAAAAGTCCAATCCTCAAAATTATCTTTAAGACAGAGTGTAATATGAAAAAAATGTTTGCTGCGTCAGATTTCATTTCAAATCGAAGAGAGCCTAACAGTATGACCCTGTTTTGACAGTAGGCTCTTTAAAGAGGTACCAAATCCCTTAATCCTGAGCCCATTTTGAGCGCACAGTTTTAAACTGCAAGTATATCAATTGAACAGCAAAATTTATACAAATTTTAAATGTTGCAAACATTTAAAATGTCATTCCGGAAAAATCAGACAGTAGAAAATTACTATAATTTGTTAAGAAATATCCAACTAATGATTTCCGCTCAACTGTTTTTACATTTTGGTCAACAGCCCTGCCCCTTGTGGAACACTAAAAGTGTTCCAAAAAAGTTGAACTGGCAAATTTGAGCAAAATGGACTCATATGGGCTCCAATAGGCCTATTCAAATGAACTTAATGTTTAATTTTTTTTTTAATCAGTTTGTTCAGATAATTTTGTTTACCAACTGACTCATTGAAAGTTACTTTTTACATTTATTCAGCCGATTAGTCATTGTTTGACAGGAAAACTGTCATTTCTTCAAAGGCTTTACTAATTGTTTAAACAACCGAGTATTATTTACTTGTACATTTCTCTTAAAAAGCGGAAGAAAGTTCTACTTTCCTTGCAACTTCGATAACTGCGTCGCTTTTTATTAAATATCTATGTATGTCATTCATGCATTCCTGCCCCATTATTTAACAAATTCGTATTGGTAGAAATTATTTTTTTTTTTTTACTTTAAACAATTTTTTCTGCAATAAAATGTTGAAATTCGTCTTTTTCTGTAAAAAATAAAGCGGTAATTTGTTACTGTTGAAACATGTAACACTTGACCCAAAAGGATCATTCAGGAGCACAGTTGTTGATTTTGAGGGTTGGAGCCCAAAAATGAGAACTCCATCCACTCCTGTAAGATTTTTAAAAAGATTATTTTTTGACAAACTTGTATCTGTGCATGCTAAACAGGGGTCGATTTTTAACGCTAAAAGTTGGAGCGGAAAAGGCAAATTGAATACTTCCGAGGAGGCCAAAAGTACGCTTGGTTTATATTTTTTCTTAATTCCAATTTTTCTATTAAAGGTGTTAATTTTTGAACTTGAGCGTTGTTTCGGGGAAATCTTTTTTTTGTAGATTTTAAGAGCCCAACAGGAGAAAAAAATTTCGGTGGAATTCAATTTTGATTATTTTGTGGTTTTAGGAAGTAAAAATGCTAGATTAATTAACGTGTAACCTGGCACCTTTACAAAAAAGTGATTGTTTTGAAAAAAAAACAGAGGATGTCTAAAAAAAGCCGCAAATTCCGAGCTACAAAGAATGTCAATATTTTAGTGTGGAGGTGCTAGCTAAAGAGGCCTACTTTTAATTTTAAACAAGATAATATTTCTATCAAAAGGGTTGAATTTGTAAAAAAGAAAAAAAATAACAAATGCTCCACAAGAGATGAATTTTCAACCAAGAAGATTTTTCAGTGAAGGAAGACACATTTTTGTATACCAATTTTTAAAATTTGCAATGTTTGTGCAAAATGCTCGACGTTGGTAAACTTTAATTGAAGCAGAAACGGACAAATTTTTACTAATCAATTGAATTTTCCACCTAAAAATATGAGTTTTAAAGCAAATAGTTCAATGTTTCACCAAAATAGTGGCATTTTTAAAATAAAGAGAAGAATTTTCCACGCAGTAAACATTCTTTAGTCAGTCACGGAACTCTTTTTTTTTTTTTTTTTGTTAACCAATTTATTAAATTTTCAAAGCGAAACGGGCAAATTTCTACAAAAAGTTGAGCTTTAAACAGTAGTAAAATATAACTTGAACCAAAGGATAAATTTTCAAACAAAATAGTTGAATTTTCTATTGAAAGAGATTATTTTCAAATTAAAAATGAGAATTATAACTAAGAAGGATTTTTCAATGGAGAAAGTAAATATTTTAATCAATTTATTGAATTATTAACTCCAAAATATGAATTCTGAATTAATTAATTAATTTTGATTCTTATAATATGAACTTTCAACAGAAAGTTAAATTGGAAGCCCTAAAATTTGAACTCTCAAGAAATAAGTAAATTTTTGACCCGCAAATATCACGTTTGAAACAGAAAGTTCACTTTCACCCAGAATTAAATTTTCATCTAATAATTACGAATTTCCAAACAAAGACGATTTTTTTATTTAAGGCAGAAATAAAAATCTCAGTTAAGTTATTGAATTTATTGGTTTTAAGGAATCAACTCTCTTTTTGTGTGCATATTTCGAATCTCGAAGCTTCAAGGAACGTACCCTGCCACAGCCTCTTATACTGTCAGTCTTTTCTAATCGTGCCTTATTCTATGATTTAGGCTCAAACGCAGTTTGAGTACCCAAAAGTAGTGCTTCAAGCGAGTTTTGGTCAGACTTGGACTTGAAATATCTAGAATGTCGAGTCCCTTGTTTTTAAATTTTTCACGAGACACATCACTAGGTCAGAGCACAAACTGTGTCACTTGCCAGACATCGCAAAATGTTTTCAAATTCCTTGGGCCTGATATAGCCAATGAAGTCACAACTGAGGGCACACTTCAATTTTTTGTTTCATGCAAAATAGACAGAGTCGACAGTGCAATTTTTCAGTTGTGCGGCCAAGGATGCTCCAAGGTCGCTGGGTGGAAACAATGTTTTTTTACCCTTATTGGCCCAACTCCTTTTTATTAAGCGAATTGCTCAACGGATATTTTAAATCCACGTGCTCAGACGGTTTTTGCGCAGCCGGTATTAAATACTTTTGCACACCAAAATTGTCTGATGTATCGGGAGATATATTTTGTAAAGTGGAATAATCGGTTTTATGGCCATTAGTTTCATTTAAGTTACATGGCACATGGTTCACTTTATCGAATTTATAGTATACGGTTAATTCGAGCTCAGAAATGTCAAACTATGCAGGGCACGAAAAAAGATGAATCAACCAAAATTGTTATCCAAAAAGAGATCTACAATTTCGTTAAAAATCACTTCTTGATAGGACGCGCACTTTTTGTTTTATTCGTGAAAAATAACATTAAAAAAAAAAAAATAATAAAAAAATGTGTGGAAAAACGGCGAAAGTTAGGAGGAAAAAATTCAACAAAACCTGTTGAGAAACTTAATCTTTGACTACACTCAATTAAGTAGACAATTCAGAATATGAAGACGCATATAAATACTGCCAACTAAAAGAGATCTTTTTGATCAAGTTTTTTTCAAGCATTCCAAATGCAGAAAATAAATCTCCGAGCCCGAAGCGTGCGATTCAACTGTGCGGGCGAAGCGAGCCGATGCAAACTTCTGTGACACATTTGACTAGACGAATTCTTTGTGTTTTTTCAAAAGAACTATGTAACTAGATGTTTAGTTCTGTTGGACCAAATCTTTCCGTTTCAACAAACAAACAAACAAACAAATAAACAAGCAAACTAGGTTGAAACAACTTGTGCATTGAATCAACTTAATTTTAGAGCCAGATTTCTCCAAGAGTGCACACGGTACGATTATGAAGGGGTGAAGCGAAACGTACAACAATAATATATAAAGCGCTTGCTTCACACAATCATGATCATGATCAGTGGATAAAGTAATGCCTACCAATTCATCATGATCTTATCGTCAATTCCATTTCATTTACACACACATCAGGTATGTAATCTTCTTACATTTAACAACATAACGTGACTTGCAAATTATTGCACAAAATATAAATAAATGTTCGTGGTGTGCAAATTTTGTACTGTTTACACCATCAACAGTCACGTGGCTAATTTGTTGCTGTTGCTGTTATTGTTACTGTTGCAACTGCTGCGCTCAAGTTGACGTTCTCAAACATTTGTCTTTTTTACTCGAGGCTTATAATATAGTGTAATTGTGCAAAGAATTGTGTACCTGATGTTCTGACCGTTCAAATGGACGAAATATTTCTCCATATTTTTATTTTACCCATAAATATTGTTCCAAGTGCAATTTAAATTATGCATTATAATTTTTATTCAACAATGAATAATTTCCGATATAAATTAACAGACATTTTAGCACTTTTACTGCGCTTTGCAGAGTCATCAGTAAAAAAATTCGTTCATTCAAACGTTCAGAACTTCAAACACATCAAAGAATTAGGTGCTAAAACATGTTATGTAACTGCTGGTGAAAACTGAAAAATCGAAGTGAACGATCACTGCAAAATTCGTTTTTGCAGAATGTTCAATAGACAAGTAGATGTAGCTTTTTTGCAAATTATCCTAGAAGAAAAGAAACTCTGTACATATTATAGGTAAGTATATGTTAAAGAAGACACAGAGAGAGAGAGAGAGAGAGAGAGACGATGGAAATATCGATGAGGGGGGGGGGGGGGGGGGGGGGAGGAGGTAGAATATATGTAAACAAGAAGAAGAAGAAGTCGAGAACCCAGGTCAGACGGCGTCGTACTGTGAGTTATTTATAGTCGATTATTGTGCAAACGTGCCTTTTACGTAACCTGTGTCTGTACACAGGCACGCAAATGCAAGTCCATCGGTCACTCGCGATATGCATGCTATGCTGCACCAAAGAACTGGACAACTATAGAACTATGCAACTATAGAGAGCTCAAGGAATAACAGCAGGCAGCTCTCTCGTGGCCGCCACCGGCTTTGCCCCATTGCCGTATTGCCGTATCGCCGGATCTTCACTCCTCAAACCTTCGTTTTCCTGTCACTTCGCAATATTACCTACATTTTACAATAATACATTTTTTCAGAACTAAATCAAACTTTTTTTTTGTAAATGGTGTGCGCTACATTTTATTCCAAATTAGAAATCAAGCTCTCTGCGACTGTTCGTTCATAAATCAAGAATTAATTCATCTATGTATACTGAACAATATTACTCAAAAACACATTCCAAAGATAAAAATTGCAGTCATAAGAAATAGTTTTTCGATCAGGTAAGTATTATGTACTTTATTTCGTAATCATTGTCCACTCCCGCGGATTCTTGTTATACAATGAGCATATTCAGCAAATTGTATTTTACGCTTTTTTCGTTTCAAATCTGTCATCAGTGTGTACTTTCGTAATAATTCGTAATGAAACGTCTTTACTATATTTTCCACGACAAACTTTTTTGGAAATTAAAATATAGTGCTTGGAATTTCATACTGCAATTTGCGTTAAAAACAAAATGAAAAAACTGTTTTCTATACTCCGCCAAAAATTGAATTATTACAAAAAAAGTTTGAAATTACATATGTTTAAAATATACGTTTGAAAAGTAAAAACAATTGTTTGCAATTCTATAGATTAAAAATTCAAAAATGTCCAAGAAGAAACTCTTCAAAATTGTACAACTGTTATTTTTAATCTTCAAAATTATTGCTCTTGAAAGAAAGAATTGTGCTTTACGATTGAACATTAAGTAAGTTGCAACTTTCACAATTACATATTTTGTTGAAAATTACATGTGTTTGAACTGTAAATCTAGAAAAATTAATTTGCAATTTTATATTTTCCAGAATTCAAGAATTTTCAATGCCAAAATTTTAAGAATGTAGAATAATTGAAGATTTTTTTTTTTTAATTCAAGACTCTTAACTTTAAAAAATTACAGTTACGGATCATGCAAGTTTTAAGAGTGACAACTAAAAATTCTGTAACTTTCAAGATTTGTATCCGGAATCTACTCTTATCTGGAACATTTAGAATTCAAAAATACCTCTTTATTTTTCTAATTTAAGAGCATGTGTTAAAAATTTACGAGTTTTCAATTTTAAATCTTGAAAATTCAATTATTCTAAATCGAACAAAAGTTGCACATCACTCAAAACTGCTCAAAATGAAAACTGTGGGAGAAGTGATGTAGCTATTTTAATATGTAATTTAACTTATGACTATTAACTACATTTTACAAATACTACAGAATTGAAATGCAAGCACAAATATAGTTCGAAACAAGCTAAATTAAACATTGTTTAAATTATTTTTAAACTGTTCCCTCTCATGTCAAAATGCCTCGTGATTTTGTTTAGAAAGACAAAAAGGTACCCACTGATTTAAAATAAATTGTTTTTTATTTAAACGAAACTGTTAATGGATGTAAAGAAGACGTGCACGTGTATTTTTGAAAGTAACTATTCATATTTTTGTTAGTATATCATATTTCAACGAATTATTTTAGCGAGTGTTTGTGTCGGATGAGGCACTGAAATCTTATACCCTGTTTTTTCTCAAGTCGCCTTGGCCGACAAATAGAATTTTCTACGAGATAAGAAACTTTATACATTTACGATCGGCCAGATCTGAACACTTATTTCGGCATGTGCTCTCAAGTGTCGCATGTATCTCGAAGAGTTAATGATTAACTGTTACAGATCTACGAAATCGTGTCGAAACCAAAACCTCCCTGTAAACAGAGACGGGACACTTGAGAAACCCCATGTAATGGAAGGGTCAATAAATAGTCTTGCTCGATCCTCCAACTGGATCACGTCACTCTGCACAATTTTTGACTGAATACATTCTTCATTTCATTTCAATTCACACATTTACTTTTTATTCCGAAATTACTTACATCGGATTAGTTTTCGGTGCAAGGCACCTACCTACACAAAGGTGCATGTACATTATTTTTAAATGCAAAATATAATGATGCATGTATGCCGAGGTGAAAGGATCCATTATCAGGAGTGAAAAGAGATAAAATAAGAAATTTTTTGCAAAACTTTTCTGAGAACCTCAAATTTTGTTTATTCTGCATGAATCGAGAGGACACCCTGACAACAGGAGAAACATTTGGTGGGGCCGCCATTTTGGCGAAAGACGTTTTTCAGACTACCCTGTTCAGCAGACATTTCAGTTTGACAATGAGTCTATCAAATTTAGCACTATCCGATGTAGTGACACTCCTTTAGGAATTTGTTAGCAGGGTCCTTTGCGCAGTTGAATAATTCAAAAAATGAAATGAATAAAAGTCAAGTTTAAATAATGCTAGATCAAGGAATTCAGATGTCACCGTCTGTCTCTCACCCTGGGGTGGGTGGTCCAAAAATGCATTCAACTTTTTTTTTTACAATTTTCATGTTTTCGCCCAACTATTTTCTCCGAGTCAAAAACGTGTACAAGCATTTTGTTGATGGAAAAAAAATCGTTACTCAGAGATTACGGAAATTCTATTGAATGTGAGTAGAGTTAAAAGAGAAAAATACTTTTGAGAGTTTTGGAAAAAATAGTCAATTTTAGAGGCGGATCAAGTTGTTTAAAAAGTTTTCTTTGACTCACAGAATAAAAATCGAAAACTAGTTTTTGAATTTCATTGAGACTACTTTTGTAAGGTTCCAAAAAACTTCATAAATGAAAAATTACATTTTGCGAGTTTTTGGTGCTAAATGTTTTCTTTTGATTTCCTTTAGTCCGCATTGCCGTACAGAAAATATTACTTTATATTGACAATGAGATGTTTTATAAAATTGTTTGAACAATATATTTACTTGTTGAATTTAAATCAGTGATCATTTACAAAGTGTATTAATAATAAAAAAAAAAAATAACATATATTTTCTGACAATAGGGCTGGCAAGTGGAGGTTCTTCCTGAAATTTCGCACCCTCTCTCAACTTTTTGCTCACAGGGAGACGATAGTGAATGAAAATTAACAAGCATGATTCTTTAACCAATTTGTTAAAGTTTGTAACGGTCTTTCCTCAGAGAATATCGATACGCCCTGTGTATTCGAACAAATTTGAAAAATGAGAGCATGAAAATAAAAATTTGAATCAGCCTGCTGCGCGTGCGCGCTTGGGCGTCAAGTCCGCGAGGCGTAAACCCGTAAGTGGAAGATATCAGTCAAAATACCTGGGTATCGCATCTCAAATAAAACCTAAACACACTAGATAGATGGATACCTCTGAGGTTTAGAGTTCAGTATGCACCTGCTAGTTTACA
>NC_046664.1:133122-138003 GCF_010883055.1 Belonocnema kinseyi
AAACAAAAAAAAAAGACCGTGGCTACGTGTATGGAAATTTCCGTAAAAATAGTCGAATTTCTTTGTTACGTTTAGAGCTTGACTATAAAAAAAAAGGAAAAAAATTAAATAAAAAAGTTTTTTGAAAAGATAGAAGATGCTTCGTTGGATGTGGCGTGAACCGGCCGGCCGGCCGGTGTCTCTGATGTAAAGAGAGGTAGGTAGGTAGGTAGGTAGGTAGGTAGGTAGGTAGGTAGGTACTGCTGCACACTACAGCTGACTCGAGGACACAGTTGTTTTGAAATATCTCCCAGATGAATGCCGACAATCACACGCAACCATCATTCAATTGCTGCATAATATTATAAATAACGCAACCAACACTTTGGAAATTTACAATACTCATACTGTGAACCAACCACCTTGCGATTGCAGGACACTCCAAAATTCTACAATTCTGCATCTACCCGGCAGAAGACAATTCAATCCAAAATCTCTAATCCTGTCGCAACGAATCCGCCCTCGCTTCTTCCGACAAATGAAGTTTTAAACTGTTCTCTTCACCAAACTATATTACCCTCTTGGTGAAAATTTATTTTTTTCCTTGAAATTCTGTGGCCAGAGAGGAAGGGGAAAGCGTGACAAACAAAAATGACAAAACTACTCCTCTTCCCAATTTTGAATTGTAAATCAATCATGACGATGTCAATTTAATAGTTTGGTGTTTTTAATCAATTTTATTTATTAATTTTGTTGAAGAGAATAAATAAAAGCAGAGAATTAAAAATAGGTTTTGAAAAGAGTGGAATTAAAATTCAGAGAAAACCAGTCCTCCAGTTGTGCACTGCACCTGATAAAAAATCACACATTTAAAAGAAACTGTACATCAAGTTCTGAATGTTGAAATTAATGAAATTTTCTATTGACAGATTTTTTTTAAGTAGAAATAGTGTATATTTTTTAGAGTTAGCAGCGAGAAGAGTGTTTTTGGATAAAGTACAATAAAATAAAATTGGTCAAATATATGTATTTCGTTGACATTTGCGTGAGTAAGAGGAAAGAGGAAATGTCAATTTTTCCGAACTGTTAAACGTTTCTGGAAAATTCCGTAGGAGCATCGAGGACCCAATTTTTGTCTGTTCCTTCTTCTCTTCTGACCGTAATTCTACGCTCCTGGCCTGCTTCGAGCGATAAGCCAGGCCATGCCAGCCAGCCAGCCAGCCAGCCAGCCGGTTTTATTACTCTGCACCACAATAATTCCTCTCCCCAAAGACGTCACGTGTGTCTGCGGATGTGTGTGTGTGTGTGTAAAATTAGATGAAATTCCTTGACAGGACATGCAATTGACAATGGAAAATATGAAGAGAGGAGTTGGTGGAGATGCCAAAAGAGAGAGAGAGAGAGAAAGAGAGAGCGAATATGAGAGAAGAGACTTTGGCTTTGACTTGGCGTCATCGTGAAACCTCGATTTCGATTACAAACGCAAAGTGTGACCGAGCGACACACAAGAGGCACAAGAGGACGACGAGAGACACACATGGCGATGGCGGCCGCCGCTGCAGAGTGGAGAGTGGCCGCAGTGAACAATGTTGAGACAACAGCGACGGCGACGGCGAGGACGACGACGACGACGACGAACAACACATTGGGATTATTATGCTGAATGACACACACGCACACACAGAGATATTTCAAGTTTGGAATAACTAGCTGCTTGATGTCGAGACGATAGAAAGTGAGCAAGTGGAGAAGGAAAGACGGACGAGAGGAAGGAATGAATCCATGTATATATATATATATGCGGAAGACGAAACTCGACTCACCTAGAAAGAGGATCCTCCTGCTCCTCAGGACTCGTTTCGACAATTTCCTGTAGCAAAATCCTGTCTTGGCTGTTCAACACTGACATATCTTGCTAATTCCATCCACAGCACCTACCCCGCGCACCAAATTTTCACGGTTGTTCCAGCACCGGCACGGAAAATCCGGCCAGCTGAAACTCGCACGTCACTGAATAATCGCGAATTATCGCAAGTTGTCGTTGCACACACACTGCTACTAGTCACACTACTTACTGCACAGGAGGACACGGGCAATGGGGAGGGAAAAAGAGGAGACTGGGACTAGGCTGAGAGAATGATTATTTTTCTGTCGACGGCAGTATTGTCCACGGGACAGCAGCCACTCGCGGCGCGCACACAACGCCCGAACAACGCGTTTTGTAAATGGCGGTCTTGGCGGGAAACAGCTGAGGACCCGCGAATCACTCCGCCGCCGCCGCGCCGGTCGACCGAACAGACTCGGCACCACTAGGGTGCAACACAGGGGCGCTCTATCAAACCTTGTCTGTTCTGCCGTAGCAGCTCGTTCACTCACTCTGCCATCCAACTTTACCAACTCTGTTCTGCTCAATACTTCTCTCTCTCTCTCTCTCTCTCTCTCTCTCTCTCTCTGTAGTCTCTATATCCGATACACTAGTGACATCGGGCGGACACTTTTCTTAATTTCTCCATTCGATCTCGGTAGTCTGGAATCTCTCTGTCTATAGTATATCATCAGATCAAAATCTGGAAATTAGGAAAAGTCAGGAATTTTGAAAAAAAAATATTGCAAAAATCAGGAAATAATTAATCAGGATTCACCACCCTGTTGGGCTGTTCAAAAACCACGTGGGAAAGGGGGTTAACGCGGAATGTGACATCACACCTGGAAAAAAGTTGAATAAAAATGTGTGCCAAGTGCTTCACGCTAATGCTCATTTTACAAGTGCATTAATCATCTAAATTCATACATGCTTTGCACTATTTATCCCATTCCCCTCTTTAAGTCTGCTTTTAAAAAGTCCTCTTTTTTTCTCTGTTTACAATTTATAGAATCCAAAAAGAAAATCCAACAATGTTTCATGATTGAAAATTAATTTTCTTAACTGGCAATTCAACTATTCTCTTTTTGCTTCAAATTAATTGAAAATTCAAATACACCATTTTTCATTCGGAATTCATTTTTTGCCCCTTAAAGTTTAACTACTTGGTTTAAAATTTGTTAAACATTCACTTCATTGGTCAAAAATTTAATATATTGTACACATGTTTTTTTCGTTCAAGATTAATTTATTCAATTAAAAATTTTTATTTTCCATTATTGGTTAAAAATTCATGTGTTTTTTGTAGAAAGTTTAAAAATTTGATAAAATAAAAACAAAAAAATAGGTAGAAAATTAATATTCTTGATCAAAGAACAATTTTTTAATATTATTATAAATTGTAATAATTGTAATAATGAAAAATAAAATTGGTAAATTATGTTACAATATCTGAATAAACAATTTTATAGGCCGAGGTACAAAAATAAATATAATATACATTTGACATAATAGTGTTGCACATCTCAAACAAAATCAAGTTCGAAGCACGAGATACGTGTTGGGAATGTGTTCGTTAAAGCCGAAGGAGCTTTAACAAAAGAGAATTCACAATTAGCAAATAGACACTGTCAATGCTTTGTTGATCTTTAATTTTATAAGGTCTTTAAACAAATATGGGGAAATAATAGGATTGAGCGCAAAGCACGCGGTCAATACATGATCTAACATGACGAGTTGATGAGAATTTGATATTCCAATGCAAATCAAAGAATTTTCATTGAGTAGAAATAATTTCATTTGGAAACAGATATTGTAAAGATATCAGACTGACGTATATCACGAATCAAAGGACAAAAGCAGATAGGTAATTTTAGTATATAACAATTATTATAGTTAATTAATAATATGTAATTTCAAATCCCCTTTGGAATTTGTTTTTTTCCGGTCCTTGAAATAAGCCCAATTTTTCACTCCGAAAACAGATTTGATTCGAAGCAAGAACTGGAATAGACCCTGATTATTTGAAACCGATGTAATTCTAGTATTTATTAAGTACAATGTGGAAACTGAATGTTAAGGTTGCACAGAAAAAACTAAGAATAACGCAGAAAAAACGAAAGATAAAGTTTACGTCGATTCCAGGCGAAAGTTTCACCGCAAAAATAATTAACCTTGCCGGATAAACTTTACATTAGTCGAAGATAATTTCCGATTTTTATCCTTGCCAGGATAATCTTTCGCCTTATAAACGCTCCATTTTTATTTGAGGAGCAGCGACAATTACGACGCCAGCGCTATCCAGCGTCGTTTAACTTAATTAAATTTGAGAAAAATGGGGATTCCCATCTGTCAGTTACATTTTGCGCCTTTGCTAAATAATATTAAATAAGTTCTAATTCGTCTACAATAGTGTAATTTGTTTTGGAGGAGATACTATATCAGTAAGAACAATTCTTTTTTCTGTTGCTTATTCTACATGTTTCATCGAAATTTGCTCACTTCAGCGTGCCGCAGTAGACGAAATCAAAGTTATTCTCCTAACCTGGTTGAAACTTTCGCCGAAATATATTTAATTTTTAACTGTTACAAGTCTTAACTGCAACAAATTTTAACTTTTATTTTTTCTGTATTCTTTTAAATCTGGTGTATTGGTTTAGAACTCGAATTCACTCATATTTTGCCGTTTCCCATTGCTGCTAAGGACGCCTTGGCAGACGACAGCTTTTATTCCATCGTAGGATAAACTTCCGCCAAATAGTATGTAAACTTTAACAGCGGGAAATTTTACATGCAACAAAATTTAACTTCAGTTTTTTCTGTGAAAATTTGTTGCAGGAAATTTTTTAGAGCGATAAAGTTTTGCTTAGCTAACTTCGTATCTTTCAAAAAACATGTTTTTGTCATGGAAAAACAAAACAAAGTTTAACCCATATTTGTCTAAAGTTTATCCTGTGTAGTTAATTTTTGTTGCAGAGAATCTTTCGTCAGAAATCGATGTAAAGTTTATCTTCTGTTTTTTCTGTGTGGGGCCTTGGTTC
>NC_046664.1:138103-163685 GCF_010883055.1 Belonocnema kinseyi
CCATGTAAATAACACTTACGCGATTCCTATATTACCGACATTACTTTCGCAACCAGCTACGTCCATATAGAGTTCTGAGCCAGTTATATTACTTTGAGAACGGTAACGCGAGTGAGAATATTACGGAGAATATAACCGAGAAATAAATTCTCTGACAATTCATGGGAATTTATTTTAATTAATAGAAAATTGCATTTTTTCGTTACCTTACAACGATTTTTTAATGTTGTGAACATACTTTAAGTATATAATAAGCACCGGATCCAGTATTTGAAATGGAAAACACTGTTCCAAGAAAGTATTGCTATTAATCGAGCCAGATGAATCCGAATGCATCTTATAGGTTATGGCGGTGCTAAATCTTCTAAACCAGTAACAATGTTTAGTATAGTTATACAAAACATATTTTATTATAAAATATTTATTTAAAATCTTATCTTTTTAAAATGTGCACAGAACGTGCATTACCTTTTAAGCACGTGATTAAAAGAATAACATTAAAAATTTTAAAATAAAATAAGTTTTTGAGCGTATAACTACGATTAATAGAACATTTTACTAAATAAATACCAGAATGAAATATTTTATTCTCTGAAAATATAAAACTGATAATTTAAAAAAAGCAGCGTTAAGTATTTAATCATTTGATTATTTAATGCTAGTATTTATTTCTTAATGTGAGGCAATTGAATTTTGAGGTTAGATTTTCAGTCCAGCAGTGTTAATTAATTAATAATCTACTGTTTTGCATATTTTAAATTCCTAAATATGCCGAAGCTAGAAAATAATTTATATTGAACCGTTCACATAACGAGAACAATACAAAAATGGTTTAAAATCATAAATTCTTTTAAATTCTCCTAAATTCTGTTATATTCTCGATTATATGACCTGAATTTAAATTCTCGGGAACTTAAGAACTCTACGTCCACACGAAGTGAGAAATCAAGTTGAAAAATTGTCAAATTACGTAAAAAATACTAAAGACCGCATTATGGTCCCGAATTTGTTGAATTGGAAAAAAATGTAATTTTCGGAAATTTATGGAATTTTTTTATTCATGGATCTAAAAACCATGCAAAACTTTGCTCAGTGTCTTTTATTTAGTTTCTCAAGTTTTTGACTCGATAACTGTGGGGATGTGAGTTGTGAAAAAAATGTCGGTAAGGTAGAAATCAGTCAAGTATTACATTTACATGACCTTAGAATGGAAGGTAAAACGCACGCGACTGCATTCTTAAGTTATCGTGTTGACTTTTAGTACACAACATGCATGATATTTAATATAGTATGTGTGAGAAAAAAATTTCCAATGAATTTTTTATTTTTCCATTCAAAAGGGATCATACTTAAGTTACGTAATTGATTAGGGACAATAAGCTTGATGGGCCTCCCCTTCCATGCATGTAAACACCGAACAGCAGTGCACGGTGCATACATCATTCGTTATTTATTTTTGTAAATTATTTTCACCAGCATGACACTCCATATTTACCTTTTTTGAAGCGTTTTTACGATAGAAATAGTAAGTCATGGACATATGGGACTTTGAATGAAAAGGCCAGTTGTTACTTATAGTGTAGTGTAAGATCTAAAATCTAAATGACAATTATTTATTATTTATTATTATTATTATTATTATAGTTATTATTATTTGAGGTTTAGTAGAAACTTATATTTTCTTTTTGGCGTAAAATGCATATCAAAACCTTGACTTGAAGAATTTAATTGTTTTTTTTTTTATAAATAAGGATTAAACTCGGAAATGCAAAGAAATAGTTTTGGCAATTGAGAAAAATTGAGTAAGACCTGGGGAGTTGAGGTGACGAGGGTTCAGCCCTGCCCGGTAGATTACAGATATTCTCGGTTTGTACTCGTGCAGAAAATTGTTTGTACAAGTTGTTTTGCTAAAGTGGCTGAAATGAGATGAAATGAGATGAAGGCAGATTGAGTGGATTTTTCTGATGTGAAAGCAGGAACGCCGCAATTGGAAAAAGTCGGTTGCATTTGGACCGACTTGGGAGAAAAGACGAACTACATTCTCTCCGCGTAGGTTTACGCTAGTGGGAAACATCTGCCAGCTGGTGCTGCTGGCTGGCAGAGTTGAGCAGAAGCAGAGGCAGAGGCAGAGTGACGGTGAAGGCCCCGCCCATAGAATGCAACGGTGCCCCCCCTGGCACAAAGTGGTTCTCACTCAGCAGGCTCAGCAGACAGTGCTGCATGCTGCATCTTTTTTTATATCTCCATGACTGTCTCATTCATTATCTGTGATTATTTAATTCTGATGGGAGTCTAATCAAGTATCATTCTGATTTATTATTACTTTCCTCAATATATAGTCTTCTCTTTGAAGAGTTAAATGGAACAAATGTACTTTTCTTTTGCTCATTAGATTTACATGTATGTACACTGTATTACCTATAATAGTCGACTATACATAATATTTGGTGCATTGAAAAATATGTTAGCTCTTACATAGAGAGATTAAATGTTAATTGTTTGCTAGACACTTAATTGCTGACTCAAGAAAAATATTCACAATTACTGTGCAGTGGCATAAACAATTTTCAATCTATATTTCACCTCATTTTAAGCGATCGAATGTCAGCGAGAATGCTAAACCGGTTTGAAAACATGGAGAAATGAGAATGGAATATTGGAATTCGCGTTTCAAAAGGAAAAAAAAAAAGAAAAGAAATTTCATTGTGCAACTAGTGACATCTAAAGGGATTCAATGAAATTCAACGACGCAATATCTTGAATTGGCGTAGGGTAACGGAACCTATTAGCGAGCGGAACCCTATTGTCCGAGATCGAAAAAAAAAGTGTAAACACTTTATATTTTATTTCTACTATTTTTACACGTACGATTTTTCCATTCAGAACCACAAAAGAGACGGATTTTATTATTTTCAGTAAGAAAATAATATATTTAATTTGTAGGTTCGAAGACATCAATTTTTTGGTGTTTGCTCGAGAAACGATTCGTTCTCGATAGCACTCGGTAATATTGGTTCTGCGTTCCGCGGCGCTACCCTGGAAGAATTTTCAACTATGTTTTAATTTTTTTGTCTTCTATTTTATCACACATATATTTTTATTAGTATATTATTGGTATAGCTAACGATTGTAAAACACATGAAAAGTTTTGTCCAAAAATGCAGCCATTACCATTCATATAAAAATGTAGTTTAATTTTTGTTCTTACCCACGCAGTGTAGCACCTAGGAGTTCGTGAAAGAGTATAGTTCGGTTCCGCTAGAGGGCAGCATCGCGGCTGAAAATTGCGCGAAAATTCTACTTATTTAATCCAGTTGAGCTAAATTGAATTACCTTTAAAGATTTATTCCTTTACCGAATTCACTCTACAACTTTCCCTTCATGTTTTTTTAACTCATTCTTTTTTGGTAGAAACCTAATCTTTTCGGTTGAAAATTCATTTCTTTGTTTGAAAATAAATTTATTTTCACAAAAAATTTAAGCTAATATTTGACGTGTTATTTAAAAATTCAACTATTAGGTTAAAAATTTATCTATTTTGTTCAAAGTTATTCTTTTTCGGAAGAAAATTAATCTTTATGGTTGAAATTTCTTTTCTTTGGTAAATTTTTTTTTATAGAAAATCCATATTTTCAATTAAAAATGTAGCTTTTGCATTGTTTTATTTAGTTCTGTCTCTTTTGGCTGATTATTATATGATAGATTTTTAGAGGCTTTACCAGTGTGTCGATGTTAAATTTCGAATGAAAAGTCATCTGTAGTTTCTGGATAAGTAGGATTACACTTTATCGTAAATAATTTTTATTTTATATAATTTTTGTTTTTAAAAACTGTTGGTTCTTAAAACAAATTTATCTTTTACAATCTTTTAAAGGTTATAGAGTTCTCGATAAGAAGAGAAAAATGGAGGAAAATTAATATTTTCCGACTTAAACGAAAGAGTGAGCATTTTGTAATTTTTGGAATGTGCTAATTTTCCATCGAGAGAAGTGCCCAACGAAAGAATAGGTTTATCTCGAAAAACAATTCTTTTTTATTTCCTTAACGATTGACACTTGTGTTGCATTCCATGCTGGCAAATATATTTTCCACTTTTTTAATTCTTCTTAATTCGATCAGTAGACACACCTCATGATTATTTTTAATTCCATACTTACATGCTGTATTCTCGACTTATTTAATCCCCCCTAATATGCCCACAAAATATCTGCACTTGAATAGTTTATATTCCTCCGTGTGTAACACAATTTCGGAAATTTCAATTTTTTGTCAAGGTAATTCTTAATTCCATACTTGCATGTTTTATCTTCGATTATTTAAATTCCTTCTAATCTGTCCACAAAATATGTGCACATGCATAGCTTCTATTCTTTTTTGTGGAATATAAGTTTGGAAATTTCAATTTTCTCCTGTGATAACGATGGAATAATTTTTATTGTAATATTTGATATTGTTGAAACAAATTGTAGGTTTAATAATATAATAAATAATAATAAATTCATTTAATAATGTTGTGTATGGTAAACATAATTAATTTACCTTTAAACAGAGTTATAAAAATATTCTCTGAGAGTACTACAAATTATTTCTATTTAATTATTTTATATGTATAACTGATCGATTAAAAGATTTATCGCCTTCAAAGTTTTTCATCTTCAAAGTGACATTATTCTCTGTCTTTCTATTCTTTCTTTTGCATTCCTTCATTTTTTAATTCCTCTGAATATGGTTCCATTAAATTTTTCTAAGTCGATTAAAAAGAATAGATTTTGTTTTCGACTCCTTGATGGAACTTTCGACGGAGGAAAATTCACGTATTTCAGGGAATTTAGATTCTGATTTTTTCTGAATTTCTTTTGACATTATAATCAACACTGCTATTTATAAAATGCTTTCAACCACTTTCAATTATGTTCAGATTCCAAAACTAGGTAAATATATTGTTTCTTTGGATGTTAGATTTTTTTACTACGTCATAGTTATGAGATTCATAACATTACAATGTACAATGATATTTGAAAAATATCGTATTCTTCTAGCTCCAAACAACTTTTATTAGGAAAAAAACTACGATTTGATAAGGGTACAGTCCTGTACCGAAATGCATCAACTGAATAATATCACAGAATAAACACGCTACCACTGCGGCATTAGCCACAAATGGAATAGTTCATTAATTTAATCAGTTTAAATTGAAATAATTTTCTTTTCAATTACTGCATGAAAAATTATTTAATTAAAGTTTTTAAATTAAATTAAATTTATTTTTTTCATTCAAAATTAGTTTTTAAATTTGATTTAGAGTGAATTTGAATTTAATGAAAAATTAATTTATCATGAAATTATTAAAATTTCATTTATTGTAAAAAATTTGGTTTTGATTAAACATTAATTTTTTTATTGAAGATGCATTATTTTGGTTAAAAGTTAATCTCTTTATTTCAAAATTTAACAAGTTTGGTTTACAAGTTTTGGTTGTCGGAAATTTAATCATTTCTAGTTTAATCCAACAGTTTTTAAATATTTAATAGTATAAAAAAGATTTTTAGATTGAAATATCAACTGTCACTCTTTTTAATGAAAATGTTTTTTTTTTTTTATCAAAGAATCATCAGTTTAGTTGAAAAATAAACAATTTAGTTACAAATTCCCTTTTTCGTGTTTAACAATTAATTATTTTAACTGAAAAGGTAATAATAAAATGTATCATTAATAAATCTTAATCAACTATAATTCAGTTCTTAACTGTGCTTGTGAATAGGCAGCATTCCTTCTTTCGAGTTTTTTAAATTGCCCAATTGGCATTAAGGAAAATTTACAACAATTTTTTTGAGATTTTAGTGAAAAATATTTTTTAGAGAAGGATTTGAAAAGTCCGTTTTAAACTAAAATATTTCTTGACTCAAAGCAAGTAGACTAAACTATAATATTAAAACACTTTACTGAATACTAAAATTGTATTTCTATTGGAGGAAATTCCTTAGTTGATGAAGCTGCTATCACTGTAGCACAATTTTTTTCTATGGGAAAAGGATTTTTAGAATTGGGAACATTCTAGAATAATAATGTGCATGCTTCTTTTTGTCATAGTTATAAAATTTATTGCTACACATGTGCAAAGTGAACCTAAAATCGTTGGAAGTTGTCAAACGGTAAGTTGATTAATATTCCAAAGATTACTATTCCTTCTTTAGGGGCCGTTCACATATTACATAACGCACCAGGAGGGGGGGGGGCGATTTGTTACGAAGTGTTACATGGGGGGGGGGGTCATCAACTGCGTTACGTAATCTTATGGTTAGTTAAAAATATACTCAACGGCCAAACAGATCTTCTCAAATGCCTTTGGAAAAAAGGTTTATGTTTGGGTCACAGATTGAAGGGGTACATGTGTAAATTAATTATTTTAATCTGTTTACCTGTAAGAATACTATAAGAACTGCATTGTAATACACTTACATATGTATGCACATAGACTGTGAACTATTAATTACCGTCTGCAGCCGGATTTCGATTAACAGCGAACGCATTGGTTCGTACATTTGTTCAAGGGAGAGGAAAACTGCAGAAAACCTTTGCCAAGCAGAATCAGTACAGAGTACATATAGATATATATGTATATAATTAGATTATAATTTATCAATGCAGTCATCGACTTTATCTAGATCCGTATTCCACTGAGACTTGGCATCCTCATATTTTTTACTACAGCAATCTACCGCAGCCTGTAAACAAGTAAATCAAAATATCAGCATGTATGTTATGTCTATGTATTTCATAAATGAATAATTTTATAGAAACATTTCTTTTTAATATAACTGTGTTCTGTACTTGGACTTTCTCCTGTTTTCAACAAACTTCCCCCTTTTCTCGTTTTTCCACTCAAGTCCGAACTAAATTAAGAAAATCCAATTAGATCCATTTTGTTTGTTTGTAAATCCAACAATTTAGTTAGCGAAATTTTTTAACAAACACGCAAAATAGCGGAATCTTTTCCCGATCAGTTGTCGCCGGGTCTATTGTTGAGAATTCACCTCTCTTATCTAAAAAGTCTTTCTTGGTATTGGTTTAGCGTATATATGCTATATACTCTCTAAATTGAAATGAGAGTAGAGTGTCACTCAAAATCGATTACGTACTTCTAAGTATTTGACTCTCTTACTTAAACTTGAGTAGTTTTCCGTGAAATTCCAGTAATTTCCACTGGGTTTTCAATAGGAAAATTATTGGATTTCACTGAAACTTGAGTAAGTTTCTATTGGAAAACGAGTTGGAAGTGACTGAACTTTAAACGAACAGTCGATCCCTGATTCCTAGCGATTTTTCAAGTAGTTCAAATGAATCTCAATTAAATTCCAGTGATTGAAATGAAGACTGTACGATTTGTTTTTTTGCCCAAAAGCTTAGAAATTTGCGTAACTGTGAAGTGTTTTTGTAAATTTGTACTGTTTTTCCTTTTACACTTTAAACAAATACATACCTGAAATGCTTAGAAATTAATATTCTACATATAATTACCTGGTAGTCATTGTTTGCAAGGGCACTGGTAATGCATGGATTCCAACAATGATTAACAGAATCAGTATAAAAAGACTGAATGGCGGTTTTGTATTTGCTCCTACAGGTTTGAGTATCCTTCTTCTCACGTTTCGCATCAGTAAGACGACGCTGAGGGAAAAAGAAAGATCAATATCAAAATTGATATCAGGTGTCAAAAGGCGACTTTTTCATGTCTCTGTCGGGAAAAAGCCTTTGTCGTATCCAGTATTTCTGACAATAGAAAAGACAATACTAATTTCAAAAATATTTCTTGTTGTTGAAAAATGTTGAAAAACCCAACGTTGTTTAGCTTCACTCATTCTCCAACTACTCACTCAATTGCAGTACTTTTATTTTTTTATAATAATTCTCAATTATTTTTACTAACTGACCGTAATTTTTATTCCTCTTTTCTCTTCATATTTCTGCAATGTATTCTGATATTCCGTGTAATAAGAATTCACATCTTTGTCCAGATCTGCATGGACCATCTGTAAAATTACACGGCAATTACGAAAAATAAATGATAATAAAGTAAAATACAGTAAAATGTAATAAATCAGAATAAAATAGAATTAAATAAATAAATACAATCAAATAGAATACATAAACAAGAATCGAATAAAATCGAATAGTTCTCTTATGTATTAAATTAATTTTTTTCACATAAAGGGAGGTTTTTAACTAACAAAAAAAAAAAGAAAAATTGGATACTTTCAGTATTTGTCAAGCTTTTGTTTTTCAAAACTAAAATTTTCCAAAAGTTCTCTGAATATTAATGGTCAGGGAAAATGCACAATTGGTTAGGAAAAAATGAGAGAATTTTTAAAATACAGATTTGCAATCACCCTGATCTAATATTATTTTTAGTAATTTAATTCCCAGTTGGAACGACAATTTGAGACGTTTTTAAAACGCCTTAAGAACGTTTTTAGGGCGTGAGGTTTTAAAATACGTCTCTCTTACTTACGAGCTCTCTAGCTCCGCTGTGGCATGAGCCCAGGTTCTTCAGATTGCCGGTCTGATGCTGAAGGACCTGAGCTCATATCCCAGCGGAACTAGAGAGCATTTTTTCACGTTCTCAAGATTCATCAATTGTTTAATAGTATTGATTAACACCAGCAGACAAAACCAATAATATATAAAATTATTAATTAAATTCCCTGGTCAAAAAACCTCCATCAATAATAAAAAATGCAATATACATGAAAGATGAGGAATCAGTATGTAAAAAAAAGAGACAGATTGCTCAAAAGATTTCGAGTTGTTCAAAACAATGAGATTGAAATATTTTGTTACTGTTCGTTAGAGGGGCTGCGGAGAGCTTAGAGGGGTCCTATAATCCATTGCGTATTAAATATTATATATATTAATAAATATTGTCTTTGTTCAATTTGAATTATTTGTGTATAAATGTTAATTGTTGACAATATTCTGCATTCAGGTGAAATTAGTAAGCTATTTTGAAACATATAAATTGTAAGGCAAATTTTCTTCAGAAAAGAGGACGAAAATTAATAATAAAGTGTTATGAGCAACAAGGTCTTAGACTTCTTTATATACTAAAATTGTAGTTTGAGTTGATTTCAAATGTATCTGGGGGTGAAAGCTAAGAACTTAAATATTTTTTAAAAATGCACTTTTTTACATTTGTTAAAAAAAATAATAAACTAAAAACTATGAATTATTCATAATATCGTTCCTCACGCCTGTTACGAATCTAATCCTCTTTAGTTAAAAAAAATATCTCTAAGGCAAATAAACATAATGAGTGAAATTCTTGTTTGGCCATCAAGCAAATAAATAAAAGTAGTTAATGATTTATTTTATTTATATCTGTCAGCTAAAATAATTTATTAATTTTTTCAACTCATTTTCAATTTATTTTTATATACTCCCGTTTAAATTTTTTTTGTTATTTTCGAATTTTAAATTGTTGACGCTTTCAATACTAGAAAATAAAAAACAAGGAATTGGGCGAATGTGCGTTTTACCTGTCTTACATATTTGCAGAGAAACAAATCAACTTGAGCATTTAGCCTATTTTTAAGTTTCAAGGAATTTCTTGCAATCTCATTGTTTAGAACAACTTGAAATCTGTTGTACAATCTGGCACTTTTTTTTAACTTACCGATTTCTCATCTTTCTTTTTTCTATAACATTTTTGCATTCTCATCATTTATGATTGAGAACGTATTAGAATTGTCGGAAATTTGACGTCACACTTTTTCAACGGATCTCCACGTTTTGAGACCCCATGAACCCGAAAATCAGATTTTCACGATGGCGTCTGTCTGTCTGTCCGTCTGGCCGTCCGCCCGTAAACACGATAACTCTCGAAAAAATGAACGAATCAAATCCATCTTTGGCACACTTTTTCTAGGTCCTGAAAGAAAGGACTAGTTCGTGAACCAGCCAGTTTTGATAAAAATTCAAAAAGTGTGCGCATTTTGGTAATTTTTGAGACCACTTTTTCCGAATTTAGAAATTCTATGTACGGATATTTATAGTATTAAAAAGAACAAACAATTTATCCATATGTCTTTTTTCGATAAAAAGAAAATTATTCAAATTTTGATTGCACAAAAAATAATGAAAAATAAAAAATTCCATTTTGTGGACAAACTATGTAGGATACAAAAAAAGGTGAATTAACAAAAATGGTTATTCCCAAAAAAGATCTACAATTTCGTTAAGAATCACTTTTTGATAGGACGCGTACTTTTTGTTTTATTTGTGAAAAATAACATTAAAAATAAAAAATAAAATAAAAATGTGTGGAAAAACGACGAAAGTTACGAGAAAAAAATCCAACAAAACTTGTTTACAAATGTCTGTCGGAAATCGAGCGCGCAGCGCGAGTGTCACGATGAGAATGTGTACCTCAAAGCCTACAGAGCTTTGAGAAACTTAATTTTTGACTATACTTAATTAAGTAGACAATTCAGAATATAAAGACGCATATAAATACTGCCATCTAAAAGAGATCTTTTTGATAACGTTTTTTTCAAGTATTCCAAATGCAAAGAATAAATATCAGAGCACGAGGTGCAATTATGTTCGAGCGCGAATTGCGAGGTAACCTATTATCGAGCGCGAGGCGCGAGATTCAACGGTCGCGCGCCCTAGGCGCGCTCAAACTTGCGAGCGAAGCGAGCCGCGCGCGTAGCGGGTGATAAGAATGTGCTCACAAAGCGGGCATATTTTTTTATTAGTCTTTATTTAAAAAAAAAAAACAAGAAGTACTTTATCTTTCACGTACGCAATCTAATATTTAGATGAAAAAAAGTTTCCAACAAAACAGTTAAGCTTGCAGCCAAAAAATGAATATTTAAATAATAATATAGGAATTTTCGACAAAAAAGTGGTCTAAACAATTTTTTCAAAGAAAATAGTGGAATCCTCGAGCAAACAAGATTGAATTTTAATCAGACAGTTGCATTTTTATCTAAGAAATACAAAAATTCTACTGAAACAGATAAAAATGTCTAAAAAAATACTTCAGTTTGACTTTTCAACATCAAAACCCTAGCGGACCAAGTGAACGAAAAGGATACTCTACACCTGCAGGGTATCCTCATAGTATCCACACAGGATCCCTTCCGTATCATGCAAAAAAAACAGCAACATCAACTTTTAAATTGGTGAAAGTCGGATTCTACGTTAAAACTTCCATAAAAAGGTCACGGAGTAATCGCATTAGTTTTTTTTGCAATGGTAAAAAGTTAAAAAAATAAAAATAAAGACGTATAACGCCTTTTGACGGCTACACTTCAAACGCATCATCTGTAAGTAGCAGTCATTTTTTTTACGAAAATAGTTGAATTTGCAACCCAAAAAGGTGAATTTTCAACCAAAAAGGATGGCGTGCAATTAATTATAATTCAAACGATGCATCTAGAAGATGCGAACAAATAGCACTAAGTATCTTATTGCAGTATTTTAAATACGAAATAATTTTTCTTATATAAATATGATTTTTTGTTATTCTCTGATGTAAAAAAAACAACTTCTAAATTGTCTTTTTAGCGTGAAATCCTACGAGAACTGGATATCAATTAGTGGTACAATTCGTTAAAATTTCATAAGTAGATTTAAAAATGTAGGTGGCTTCAAACCTCTCTCTGTGATGAAGCACCAAAGTACGATAGGAATCCGTGATAAAATACCCAAACGACAAAGCGCCCGCCAATGAGAGTCGCGCAGTCATGAAAAAGGCCCGCGAATCAGAGAGCGAGTAGGGGCGTGGTTGACAGATTTTCAGTTTGTAATATTCTCTCGCTGTATGCATAAAGAGAAGCACTCTTTTTAGACATTAAGAGATGACGTTGCTTGCACTAATTTGATTAAAAGATGTTTGTCGAGTTAGTATAAGCGATTCAAAAAATTATAGTATAAATTGAGGTAGAAAATAGTCTGCGGTTAAATTGATGAAACGGACCAGAGCTTTGCTATTCTACAAGAATTTAAAAAAAATTAAATTGTTCTAACAGCCAAACTTACTAAACATTGTGAGTCGACGATTCGGTTGGGGATCGTCCATATATTACGTAAGACATTTTTCTTTTGTTTATATCGCTGTGTCCTTTTCAACTTGATAAAAATATTATTTTCGTCTTTATTCAAACAACAGAAAAACGTATTACGTAATATATGGACAATCCCTTGCACCAAATCCAGCACCAGGGAGTATAATGAGTATTCTGCAAGAGCTTTTTCAAAATTTAAATTTTGTGAGTAATAAGAACAATTCCAAATGGTGAGTCGACGATCCGGCTGCACCAGGTCGCACTCTAGTTATTTTGACAGTTGGAACAATCTAAATTTTGAAAAAGTTCTTGTTGAATAAGTGCTAGCTACCTGGGACGCGACCTGGTGCACCCGGGTCGTTGAATCACCAATGGTGAAAAACAATCTAAATTTTGAAAAATTTTTTGTAGAATACTCATTATACTCCCTGGTGCTCGATTTGGTGCAACCGAATCGTCGACTCACAATTTTTAGTAATTTTGGCTGTTGGAACAATTTATATTTGAAAAAATTCTTGTAGAATAGCGAAGCCCTTTCCGTTTCATTAATTTAACCGCAAACTATTTTCTACCTCAATTTATATGATGATTTTTTGAATCGCTCGTACTAACTCAACAAACATCTTTTAATCAAATTAGTGCAAGCAACGTCATCGCTTAAGGTGGAAGATACCTTTAGAATTTCCAAAAAATCGATTTTTTCTTTCTTTTATATTTTGAATGTATGATATGTTAAAAATATACTGTGAAAAGGAAGAAGAAAAATATTAAATATTTACGGAGATATTGTTAAAAATGTCAGAGTCCACATACCGTCACTAATCAGGTAGTCGGAACGCTTGGGTCGGAGCAATGTTTCTTACACAATAGGTTTGTATATTTTTTGTCCCATAAATTCTGGGAAGGCTGATTACTACGTAAATACGTTTACTACGTTTATTACGTGGACCCGGAATCGCCGATTGATCGGCAAGTAACTGAAACTCATAGTTATACCGTAACGAATCTTTAAACGTGATTATCACGAAATTGTCTTTTTAAAAACTGCTCGTGCTGTAACTTAAAAAGTTATTGACCAAATAGGCTGAAATTTTTAGGGGTTTCTCTTTATGGTACTATCGGAAGGATATACCTAAAAGTTTATAGATATCGGGTTATTAAATAAGTTTTTTGAGGTCAAAACTGTTGAAAAAATGGTGAAAAATTTGGACCTTCGATTAAACAGCCGATATAAATTTTAATTTTCAACTTTTTTATTATTTTATAGGTTTATCCTTCTTCCCTTTAACACATAAGTAATGGAACAGAAAAACCTTTTTTATATCAGATAAATGGAAAAATGTTGACAGCTGCAGCACCTTTCGATGCCTCGGAGCAGACGCTTGAAGAAATATTCTGCAGGGTCGCCATTTTGTAAAAAAAAATCACATGTTTTTTTCACTTTAACAATGTAAGAAAAAGATGTTAAAATTGATAAATGATCTAGTTATTTTATCAACTTAAAAAAAATGCATTAAAATTGATTGATTTTATCCTTTCTAAAGGTATCCCCCCCCCCCCCACCCTTAATGTCTAAAAAGAGTGCTTTTCTTTATCTATACAGCGAGAGAATATTAAAAACTGAAAATCTGTTAACCACGCCCCTACTCGCTCTCTGATTCGAGGGCCTTTTTCATGACTGCGCGACTCTCATTGGTGGGCGCTTTGTCGTTTGGGCATTTTGTCACGGACCCTGCGATAGACTAGGATATCATATAATTATATAGGATATAGTAAAATAGAATGAAATGCAATAGAACAAAATAAAAAATAAAGTGGTTTTAAAATCGAATGTAACGTTTAACAAATATTTTTCAGCAAAATACTCAACATATAAGCAGTATTTTTATGCTCAAAATTCGCTCGACTTCCCACAAGCTTGAAGAAATGAATGCATGATTTATGTAATGTCTCAGATAAAAATTTATAACTTTTGTTTGAACAAAAATGATGACTAGTTATTTACTCTACCAGTCGTCAAACATCTTAGAGAATATTTTCTTTAAATTTCTTTTTAAAAATTCAAGAATTAACTGAGTTATGGTGATTTGACGTCGAAAAAAACAAACGAAAAGTGTTTTTCTTATTCTAATTTAGTGGCAAACTTAATTATTGAAATGTAGCGTTTTTTACAACCTTTAAAGTAACTCACTTGAAAGACACAAAATGTCAGTAAGCAGCAGAAGATGGCAAACTTCATGGCCGAAGAATTTGCTAAATTTCTATTTTCAAGCAGTGTAAAGTTGGCTTTTTATACCAAAATAAGGCGCATTGTCTATTTACCAGACTGGAACCAAAAAAGCTGGCTGCGCTGATGATTAATTCAATAGTTACTTAGCAATTAAGGAAGTGTCTGTAAATTGACGTCAATGACAATCATAAAAAGTCAATTATATTGATGAAAATGATTCCAACCACTCTTACAAAAGAAAGAAGCTCATGTCAGTAATGAAATGTATTTTTTTGCTGTTTTATTTCATGAGTTCTTTTATGTTCTTGACATTATTTCTAGAAAGGTGATAAAAGAATAAACAGTCATCACTGTTCCCCGAATGAAAACCAACACAGAAAAAGCACCGAGCTTCTCCTTGACTGAATTAAATACAGGTTTTGTAAATTTAGTTAAATGTCTTGCGAGCTCTCACTTTTGTAAATTTAATTTTAAATAATTTTAAGTATATGTATTTTTATTTTTGTATTATGTGAAACATTTATCTAGATTTAATTAATAATATTGTAAATAAAATAATATAAAATATATAATAATAATAATAAATAATTAATAAATTAATTATTTATTAACCAAAATGTTTAAAACAATAGTTATATACAATATAATAATAGTTTATGCAATAGAACTTCATCACTTTTAGTCAAAAAACATTTTTTCCTGGCTTCTTTTCTTTCTTTCTAAAACAATTTATACACAAAATTATGAACTGTTGGAGATTGAGAAGTTACTTAATAAATTTAAGTTTTTTCTTAATTGTGTATTTATATAAATTTAGTTAGAACTGCATTATAGTACATTTGCATACAGATTAGTTCTGACTATAAACTGCAGAAAGTTTTTCCCAAGCATAACCAGTATTACGAGTTGCGGATTTTTTATGTAATTTATGAATGCATGTTTTTACCATATCAACATCCGCATTCCACTCAGGATGTTCAACCTGTAAACAAATAACATAAAATATTAATAATTAAAACTATGTCATACATGGGCATTTCAAATTGACGTGCTTTTGTTGTATTTTTCTTTTTCATCTAATTATTGTATACACAGACTTTATACTCTTTCTCCCATTCCCCACTTTAACCATTTTTAAAGAATTTTTCATTTGCCCACTGTAAGAAATACAAATATTTAAGAAAATACAAATATTTGGTTGAATAATCTTCCAATACATGTTTGATTCAGAATTCATTTATTTTCGTTAAAAATTCGACTATTTGTTTAAAAGTTGAAATGTGCTTTGAAAACTAATTTTATAAATTGAAAGTTTATGTGTTTTTATTTGAAAGACGTCTTTTTTGGTTAAAAGTTAGTTTTTAAAACTTTCATTCATTAAAAATTAATTTTTTTAACTGTGAACTTTAGGTTTCCATTTTTGTTTGAAAATGCAGCTATTTTGCTAAACATGTATTTCATTTTGGTGGAAAATTAATCTTCTTACTTGAAAATTAACTTTTGTGTTTAAAACTACAATATGTTGCAAAAATTCGTTTAGTTGACTTGAATGTTCAACTTTTTGTTTGAAAATGCAACTTTTTTTTCAATTTTAATCCTTTCTGTTTGAGAATATGACATTCCGTGTAGGAATCTAAGCAGGGATCCGCCGGGTAGCCCCGGGTAGAGCCGGTTGCTGGACGGGGAATTCCGGCCTGGATCCGGGTAAAAACATCACGGTAAACTGGTCGAATCCCGGCTTAAATACCGGCCGGGATCCGGTCGGGTAATCCGACCACAAACCCTGGCGGACCGAAGGAACCAAATGGAGCCTCTACAAAGTACCCGTAAAGACCCCATTGGGCCCCCATTCGGTTCCTTTTTAAAGAACTCGAAAAAATAGCCAAATCAACTTTCAAATTGTTGCAATTCGGATTCTACGTTAAAATTTCCTATAGAAGGTCACGAAATAATTGCAATATTTTTTTTTTGCAACGGTAAAAAGTTTAAAATAATATAAGACCTATAACGCCTGTTGACTGCTACACTTCAAACGCATCGACTGTAAGTAGCAGTCAACAGGCGTTATACGCCTTATACAGGGTGGACACGCTGGGGCTTACAAACATAGCGAACCGAATGCTACCCGAATTGCACAATAGCAGGAGAGAAGTCATTATACAGGGGTATTTTCATATTTCGCGCCTTTCAAGTTGCATTCGGATCGGCCATTCGGTCAAGTCCGTCCATCTTCGGATCAAGTTTTTCATAGTTTCCATGGTTGCGTACGAAACTTCAAATGGATACATCTGTCAAAACAATATTAGTTATGTTACATAGTAATAACAAATAATAAAAGTGTTTAATTAATAATGAAATGAGACATGTGAACTGATAAGTAAAAGTCAATTTTTTCTGTGCCAATAACATTAT
The DNA here is from genome assembly GCF_010883055.1 of Belonocnema kinseyi. Lineage (NCBI taxonomy): Eukaryota > Metazoa > Arthropoda > Insecta > Hymenoptera > Cynipidae > Belonocnema > Belonocnema kinseyi. The sequence goes on from NC_046664.1 coordinate 154,814, forward strand.
GGAATACCTGCTGAGTGACAAATACTATAAAATAGTAATAATATTCTACGCTTCCAATGGGCGAAGAGTGAATTATGTATACCGCTTATTTACGGCATAAAAACAGGTATGTTATGAATAGACTATTATTACTTAAATTATCGCTGCTGATACTGTCAGTGATAAACATAAAAACCCATGAAACATTTCTTTGGTAAAGAATAATCAATCGAAAGTATAATAAACACGCCGGGCCGATCTGTCATTATTTCGAGGTTATGTTCAGATTCACCTGTTTGCCCTGATCGCTGTAAGTGAATGTAGGTAATGTCAATTTATAGTTTACGCATGTAATATTTCATTCATTTTATTTAAAACATATCCTGTCTATTCATAACATACCTGTTGTTATGCCGTAAATAAGCGGTAAACACAATTCACTCCTCGCCCACTGGAAGCGCAGAATATTATTACTATTTTATAGTATATGTCACTCAGAAGATATTCCATAATATTATTGGCACAGAAAAGAATTGACGTTTACTTCTCAGTTCTCATGTCTCATTTTATCATTAATTAAACACTATTATTTGTAATTACTATGTAACATGACCTACCTTGTTTTGACAGTTGTATCCATTTGAAGTTTCGTACGCAATATGGATACTATAATAAACTTGATCCGAAGATGCACGGACTTGACCGAATGGCCGTTCCGAATGCAACTTTAAAGGCGCGAAATATGAAAATACCCCTGTATAATGGCTTCTCCCCTGCTATTGCCCAATTCGGGTAGCATTCGATTCGCCATGTATATAAGCCCCAGCGTGTCCACCCTGTATATTTTAAAACTTTTTACCGTTGCAAAAAAAAATTGCGATTATTCTGTGACGTTCTATAGGGAATTTTAACGTAGAATCCGAATCGCAACAATTTGAAAGTTAATTTTACTGTTTTTTCGAGTTCTTTAAAAAGGAACCGAATGGAGTCTTTACGGGTACTTTGTAGAGACTCCATTCGGTTCCTTCGGTCCGCCAGGGAAGCGGTTATAAAATATTGCCTAAGGCGAGAAATTGCTAACTTTTTTTTCTTTTAAGGCTCATCGTAAAGAATACGGTGAATTTTAAAGGTCAAATCAGGTTTACTAATTCAGGTAAGGAAATTGGAGGAGAATTTCAACCACTCATAATAAGACCTCGTAGCAATTGTTTACGTTGGAAACCACGTGATGATTTTAGGTTAGGAAAAGATGCACAGAAAAAAAAGTATTTAAAAGAGTATAATTTAATTAAAAATAATGATTATCCGTCAGCGAAGTGGGATTTTTTAGACTGATTACAGAAACAAGGTTGATTTTAATTATGGATCTCGATTTTATTTGCTAACTTCAAGGAAATGACGCGACGTAAGTGCAATGTGCACCCTCGTTCGAAGTGAGAAACTGAAAATTAGTGTCTACGCAGTCGCCAGCCGCAGAAGGGGATATATATATATATATATATATAGCGGTAAATTTGAAAGTGTGCATGCTAAACATTTTTTGAAAATAGAGAAAATGGTAACATTTCTGCTGATGCACATAGCAAAATTGATAACGCTTTTATTTAATAAGTTAAAACATTCAGAAAGATGTAATGTTTTTTTTGTTGAAGAATTTAAAACAGCTCATTTCTGTTTCACTACTCTAATAAATCTTTAAGTTATACTTTTCAAATGATAATTCTTCTATCATCCATAATTGCGTCTTTGATAACATCACAGCTCTTAAAAAATGTGTAATTTTGACAAAAAAATTATCCTGGCTAGTGCCCGTTCGGCTCCCGACCAAGAGATATAATCAGGGTTGGCTCGGCCAGTAACTGGCCGGGTCCCGACTTGGTGATTCAAGGAAAATTTAGCCCGACCGGTTCCTGTCCGTGAAACTTAGCCAGGGGTAACCTGGCCGAGATTCGACCAGAAACCTTGTTGTAAAAGAAACCTTTGTTGTAACTTCGAAGAGACGACGCTACGTAAGTACAAGGAGCATCCTCGTTAGGTGCGAAACTAAAATTGACTGCGTGGCTATGCAGGCGCCAGACATTGTCTGAAAATAGAGAAGTTTATCATAATTATAACATTTCTGTTGTTGGGCATAGCAGAATCGATAACAGTTTAATTTAAAAAGCTAAATCAATTTAAAAAAAATAAATTTTTTTTGTTTTGAAGAATTTAAAAAAGCTTATTTCTGTTTCACTGATCTAATAAATCTTTTAATTATAATTTTCAAATAATAATTCATTTAGCATCCCTAATTACGGCCTTAATAATATCACGATTCTTAAAAAATGTGTAATTTCTACAAAAAAAATTAACCTGACCTGTGCCCGGCTGGATCCCGACTATGGAATATAACCAGGGTTGGCCCGGCCAGTAAACGGCCGGCTCCCGACTTGGTGATTCGAGAAAATTGTAGTCCGACGGGCTCTTGACCGGTTCCTGTCCATGAAACCCAGCCAGGGCTAGCCCGGCCGGGATCCGACCAGAAACCTTGTTGTATTAGGGTCAACCGAGGAAATTTTTCCGCAGGCTGACAATATCAATTTTTGATGAAAATTGTTTAATTTTCAACCAAAAAGAATAACTTCATAAGAAAATGGTGGAATTTTCAAAGAAATACATGAATTTTCAGCTAAATGCCTGAGTTTTTAGTTTTAAAAATCATTTTTAACTGAAAAAGAATTTTAGTCCAAATTTCCCCGCGTAGAAATTTCCCCGGTTGGCCCTACTACAATAAGATTTCTGGTGATAAAAATATTATGGCGGACGTAAAATTTAAAGTTTTTGACAGCTTACCCAAACAAATTTTGTAAATAAAACAAAATATGTATCTTTATGTGAGACCCTAACGTAACTTAAGATTTAAAAAAAAATATATAAATATTCAAAATATAATATTCTTTGTTCAAAAATGCTAATTTCTGGTGAAAAAAGTAAGACGGCGTACTTTTGTTTTTAGAATGTTTAGTTTTTCCTCGAAATTTTATTGTCTTATATTAAATACATTTATTATAAATTTTTCTTTTCAGTTCAAAGCACTTACATAAATGATTTTGTATGACACATGCATGACTTCGGGCCGTTTCGACGCCCATGAAGCGGGGCAAAAGCTCTATTTTTTCCTCCCTAGGGAGTGAAAAGTTACGTCAGAGGTGGATAATGAAAATGATATATCTATGAGCTCGCATTTGAGATTAATCAGCCCGCTTATCGCAAAAACTTTACAGAAATTTTAATTGCAGATAATAGAATTTTGCGGTAATTTATGGAAAGTTACCATATATAATTATTCAAGTTACGTTAATTTACCAAAAATTACTAGAAATATCATCAATTTGCAGAAATGTATAAAAATTTTTAAAATTTAATTTTTGGAAATTTATGGTAACTTATCATAATTTACCTGTAATGTTACCATAAATTACCAAAAATTTTCCGGAAGTTGTTAAAAAAAATTGTAATTGAATTTTGGATAGTTTATTGTAATTTACCTGTAAAATTACCATAGGTAAATTACCGAAAATTTCCTGTAATATTAACATAAATTTCTGGAAATATATAAAAATGTCTAATATTGAATTTTGGGTAGTTTATGGTAATTTACCATATTTAATTGTAATATTACCATAACTTACTGGGAATTTATAAACATGTTTAGAATTGAATTTTGGGCAATTTATGGTAAGTTACCCAAGGTGTATAATATGCTATATAATATTTTTAAGAATTTTTTAGACAAATTGAAGGTTTTAATTTAACCGTGCAAGTGTATTAAAAAGCAGACATATCATTCTTAATTTACATAACTTTTTTTCTGATTTTTTGGGATTAAATAAGAAGCAATTTGTAGTTGTAATTAAAAATTTTGCAAATCTAAGATTTGATTTTAATTGGCGAAACCCTCTTTTTCCGAGATTCTTCTATTTGATGAATCTTTTTTTTCCTTCTCTTTTAAGGGGAAAAATAGAAAAGATTGATAATGTATGTACGATTTAGAGAATATAGAATGGATTCTTTATATAAAGTTATCAGTAATATTAGAGCGCGCCCAGGCGCGCGACTATCGGTTCGCGCGCTTCGCGCTCGATAATATATCTATCTTGCGCTTCACGCTTGATCTTTGTGCACAGACTTTTTAAAACTAAAGGTGAAAGCATCGACAACAGTAATTTAGTGATTGTGAATTCTCTGTTGTTAAGGCTCCTTCGGATTTAACGAACACATTCTCATCGCGTATCTCGTGCTTTACACTCGAGTTTATCCCTGCAATTTTATATCATTCCCATGAATGTGTATCATTATAATTCGTAACTTGCATTGGTATCAAAACAGACGAAGTTTCATTGTCCCGTTTCAAAAAGTGCGCATTGTTGCATGAAAAAATGTGAAGTTTGGATTTTTTATTATTTTGTATGCTGTCAAAATTTGAATTTTTGATTTTTCAAAAAATTCAAAAAGTTGTTATTATAATCTTCTAGGGCATTTAGAAATCAAGTCTTTTCTTTTCTTGCCATTTTTTCACATCGTCCGTTATTTGACTTAAGAGGTTCATTTTCGTGTATTTTTTGGAATTTTGTAAATGCTATAACTCTGGTGATTTTTGGTTTTATATAAAAAATTCGTTAGGATAAATTTTTCGTCTGTCTGAATACAATGAATAACCATACAAAAAATTTTTGAACTTTTTAAAAATTGGTCTCAAAAATATTCAAAATGCGCTCACTTTTCGAATTTATATCGAAAATGGCTGGCTAACGAATTTGACCTTTAGTTTAGGACACTAAAAGAGTGTACCAGAGGCCAATCTAATAGAATGATTTTTTCAAAAGTTATCGTGCTCACATACAGACAGGCATAAATAGATACAGACGGACAGGCAGACAGACACATTAGTAAAAACTTGTTTTTCGGATGTAGGGGGTCTCAAAACGTGAGCATTTGACAAAACGGGGGGGGGGGGGGGGGGGGGGGGTGTCAAAGTTGTCACATATCCAATACCTTCTCTGATGAGAATGTAAAAATAGCTCACTGTGCTTATTCATAAGCATATAAATTATCAATTGTAATCTGTAATCATTGCTACGATGATAGTCACTGCTACATTACAAAAGAAACTTTGATAAAATTATGACATAGTATATTATGCACCTAGTGGGAGAAGAGAGTCTTCTTCGATGAGTGTCTGTATTCAGTACGAGTTGTAGGCGAGCAGTACGCTACGCGCCTAAAATAGTCCGAGATCGCGCTGCAAAATTTGTCATTTATAATTTTAATGCAAAAATCCAATTTCTTAAATTGTATTGTTATTAATTGGCCACTGCTGTAAACGGTTACCATAGTGATCTTAGTGCAAAGTTAAAAAAAACAATTCCAAAACAGCAATTATTTATGGATTTTTTTTTTAAATTTGCAAACATATTGTTAATGAATAACTTGTTTTTTTTTATCAAGAACTCAATCACTGGCTCAACATGGCAATGAGTTGCCACTGTGTCAGCCATGCTGAATTTTAGTTGGCAAGTCAAAGTGGTGGCTTACCTTTGAACTTTTCGCAACTACCGAGTTAACGGACGAATTTTTCATAGAAATGAAGAGCGTAAAATTTCAATCCCTGCAATGAAGAAGTTGTTTTTGTGCGAAGAAAGGGATGATGGCGTCGCAGAGTTTGATGAAGATTCGGTTGGACATTTATGCAAAAAAAAAAGAAACGTTCGTTTGGAATCTTCATGACACTTTATTAAACCTAATTGAATTTGCCGATTTCATTTAGATTCTGACGATACAATTCTACTTCTCCATGTGCGTGGTTTTTGTGACGACGGAAAGTCAACATTTGGCAACATTTAGTAAAAGAGTCGTCATCAAATTCTGTGACGTCATCATCCTTTTTTCCACACAAAAACACTTCTTCATTGCAGGGATTACTTGCACTAAATTATACTGACGCAATTGCCACGAAAATGTCCATCCGAATCTAGTCGAAAACGATCGTGTCGTCGTCATGCTGCGCTGCACGACTTTCTTTTTAAAGCGAGCAACAACTCGTTTGCACCATCGGAGCCGTGGCAACCACGTTGCAGAATCATTCAAATCTTACGCTCTTCATTTCTATGAAAAATTCGTCCATTAACTCGTTCAAAAAGTCCCTTTTCCCCTTGGCGCATACGATATTTTTTATAATAAATGGATGATTTCAGACATTTCTCGATTATGAATAAAAGAAGCATGATTTACGGTAATTCCAAAGGGTAATTTATAGCAACTTACTATAAATTGCCCAAAATTCAAATTAAAAATGTTTATACATTTTTGGAAATTTGTGGAAATTTTCTGTCATTTGTGGCAATTTTGAAACTAAATATTGAAACTTATTTTTAATTTTAATTTTACACAATTTTTTGAACGAAATCATGAGTATATTGTTTTCATATTTTCAAAGTATTTGTAAGCATGATTTTGAGTAGTACTGTAAGATGATATTGTCAACATAATAATACTCGATGGAATGTGTAGGCCAATATTCTAATAAGCACACGAAGAAAATTATGAAACTGATTGCTATATTATCAATGCTAAAGTTAATTATTGTGGGAATAACAATATCATCGACGATAATTTTTTTCGACAGCGTAACACAATCAATGATATAACAAATAAAAAAATGGAAAAAGCATGGCTTTGTCAACAAATTCGGCAAAACACCCACATTAGATATAAAGTTTTTAAACACAATATATTCAGTTTTTGTGAAGTAGATTATTTTGTAAGCAAGTTCACATTTCGTTATAAAGTAATAAGTTTATAAACATAGTCGAAAGTTAAACCAGCACCAGAGTACATGTTTTTGGAAACATGATTTAGGAACCGCGCGTTTTCAACAATTTTACGAATCGTGATAGTAGTGTCAAAACTAGAATACGAGATTTCATGCCATTGACATAGACATTGGCACACGTAAACCTACGATTCCACAGCTGATAAGCGATTGTCAATAGATAAGCGATCCGACGAAGAACAAAAGTGGTAAAGTCGCTTTTTGGGTTTGAAGACTTTTTCAAATATTCAAACACTAAATACCAGAAACAGTTTATTTCCGCGGGCAATATTATTTAATCGAGCTTGTTTAAAACGCTTGTCAAAAGTCCATAAAAAAGATTTTATCATTTTTGTTTGACCGCAAGTCCCTCCTATTGTCTACCTCGCTCCTATTGTCTACCTCGAAGATTAAATTTTTCCTATGTTCACTAGTATGTTGTTTAGTTTTATTTTTTGTTTCTTTCATAATATTCATTCAGATATACCTGATGTATTATTATCGCCTAGAAAACTTGGCATTTCAGTTAGTTCAGTCTTTTTTCCGTTCGTTCATTGCTTTCGGCACTCTAAAAAACATTCCAATTGAAGAAATAATGCTTCTTAACAATTTTGTGGACTAATTCTTTCCTGATGGAAGTAAATAGATAGAAATTCTCTCACTATTAATAATTTTCTATCACTAAGCTGCCCGTGTGGAAATAATTCCTGGCAGACTGGAATTATTCTATCGCCAGTACTGGATTATTCGTGGCTGTCTGTTCACCCCGAATTAGATTGGCGCTGTTTTGGCGCTATCTACACCTACCAGATAGAAAAATCCATCACGCAGTTCTCTGTAGACCCGCTAATGTCGCTATCCAGAATTTGACATCACATTAATATAACAATTCCGTCTAAAATCTAGCTTGGATCTAGAAAGTACTTCTATTTGGAATTCGAAAAAGAAGGTGTCATTAAAGAACTAATTAATAAAAGATAACAAATTACATTTATTGCAGTGCTCAAATCAAAGGAAGTAGAAGAAATAAAGTTACCTGTGTTGTTAGTGCTGTCTCATAGTGCAGATTTGTTAATTTAATTTATCACTAAGTATCGATTGATCTGACGCACTATACATTGTTTATTGGTAAACTATTGAATGAAAGACAAAGCAAATATAAAAAATTATTGCCGAATAAAGACATTATATCTTTAGGGTTTCTAGGAAAGTAATTTTCCTTTTCGTATGACATGTATCCATTACTCATGTACATTAAAGTGACATATTTCCTAACCTCAATATTATACAGTGCTACCAACAGCACTCAACCTTCATCATGCAGTGCAATTTCAAAACTGCTTCCAAAAATGTTGGCAACAATGGCGGGAACCGGATTGCAAGAATCAGATGTTTTGCCATGCCGCCATTCTGTGTGAATACTTTTCGTTTCGTGACCACAAGGTGTGAAGATTTCCAGCTCAGTGTTGCCAGATTGGGGATTTGATCCCTAGATTTAGGGATTTTCAAGCGTCTCAGGGATGCATCTAGAGATGTGAAATATCTAGGGAAAAATTTAGGAATTTTGAGCAAAAGTATATAAAATATTTATTTCCAAGAATAGTTCCAAGTTTCAGTGAATTTCAATGCAGCGGCAAAGCGGGCGTTTTCTATTGTAAATATTTTTAAGGACAAACTTTGAAATAGACTTAATATAGAAACTGTCAACGCTCTTATGGGAATCAGGTTTTTAATAAAGCCAAGCACTTGCGCCAACTTTGAGCCAAGTAAGGAAATGATTGAAAAATTCATAGTGAAAATGTTTATCAAAGCAATTTTGCCACTGAAATGCTAGATGCGCTTAATGATGTGTAAAAAATCATTGTTTACTTAAAATTTTCGTTTAATTGTGATTTCGAACTAATGATTTCTGCAGCTTTGCTTTCCAAACAAAACATAAATATATATTGTAAGTTCTGTGATGTTAGTGTGTATTACGTCGTTATATATATAAATAATTAAAAATTTGTCATAAGGACAACCGCAGAATTTCGCCGGGAGCGG
>NC_046664.1:163785-169006 GCF_010883055.1 Belonocnema kinseyi
ATTTTCATTTTGGACATAATGTTTTTGGAGAATGACGAAATATATATGAAATTTAGTATTCATTGGCGTTTGGTGTTTTATGACAATTTGAAAATGTATTTTATATCCAAACACAATTATCTACTTTTTTTCTTTTATCTATACAACATGTACGAGCAATGCAGCAGTTTTCCATTTTTTTTATTTGATTCGCAGATTTAGGGATCTCAGTCAACATCTAGGGATAAATAATATTCGAGTTGGGGATAAACCGTTCCGCCCATCTGGCAACACTGTTCCAGCTTCTTTTTTGACGCAAGGGCGTTGGAATGAAGACCCAACCTCAAAACTGGGTTTTCTCATTTTACTCCATAAATAATAGAAGAATTACATATTTTCTAGATAATAAGGGCAGAAATCTGGAATTTGCTGATATTCTCAATGTAGCTCATAGTGCTTTTATGTCAGGAATGATTTAATACAAACACATGATAAATCCATTTGAAAAAAAGTAGTGACGCATGTTTTTAACATTCTGAGGACTTTTGGAATATGATTATTTACTCTCTGTTAAAAAAATTGATACCTTTAAACTTGCGCTTTAAAAATGTTCTGACCTTCAAAATATATAATTTTAAATCCGAATATTTTGCACTGGTGTTCAATATCTTGTGAAAAATGGAATAAGCCAATCCAATAGATTCAGTAATTCCATAATATTGCATAACCTATAAGATGGTTTCATCTACAGGATCCTATTTAAATTATTATTTTATCTCTGGTCTATCTCTTTCTCATCAGGACCTTTTTCTCCTGTCTTAATTCCCATTTACACTTGAAGTTTACTATAAGATTAACACGGGAGAAAGTTTTGGTTTATAATTGATAAAATCATTCAGCTATGGTAATTTGAGGTAGAACAGCGGGGAAAAAATATTGATATGGACAAATAAATTTCTAATCTACAATATTCTTTCGATTTCGCATTGTCTTCTAAACGAATGAACAACACAGTTGACTTTTCTTCAGATTAATCAAAAAAGATCTTCTGTTTGTTTTAAAACTATCTAGAAATAATTTCCAGTTATTAAAAAAATGGTTAAAAAATGTTGTATTACTTTATAAACAAAAAAAGTAACAAAAGTGTTTTTTTCCGGAATTGAGCATGTTGAGATTATTCAATTCCAGTGTTTTTGTATGAAATGTGAAATTTTTAGTCGCTTTCGTAGAAAAAAGTTTAAATGCTTATTCGTTCGAAAGTAGCTAAACTATAAACTTGATTCTAACAATTTTGTAAGTATTTAATAATTCTTGTAAGTCTGCAAGTATCGCTTTAAAGACTGTCAAAAAGACATTCGTGGTTGATTTCGTAACAAAATTAAACCTATTCATTGATAAATAATCAATATCTGAATTTGCTAATGAGGATTGTTTAAATAATGAATAAATCTTGTAAATTTTGAATTTATCATATCAAAGAATGAAAAAATTGAGCGTATTCATTGGTAAATAGCCAAACTAGGAATTGAAGAAAAATTTGTTTAAATAATTAATCATTCTTGAAAATTTGCAAAGAACCATAGAGAAGAATCATCGCAAAGATATACACAGTTAATTCTTTATAAACAAATCGAATATATTTCTTAAAAAATATAAAAATTCTAAATTTGCTTATAAAAGTTGTTTAAATAATATTGATTTTTATAAATTTGCAAAGCAACATAGACAAAAGTTATCTCAAAGACACTCTTAATTAATTTTGTAACAAAATTAGTCAAAGGAGGCGCGGAGCGCCTACAAGAAAGGATTTCGTAGCCTATTGGGATGTTAATAATTTAAGTCTTCAGAGAATTAAAAAAAGAAAGAATTTTTCGATAACAATTTATGACAATTTTTTAAAATCATTTTTTTAAATGATTAAAAAAGACTTAATTAAATCGCTGAAACTTCCCTATTGCAAAATTTCCCTCCCCTACTCCACCTACATTCTCCTTACTTAAGAGCATCATAGAAAATAGACTTTGTTAATGAACATTTTTCAAATAATTAATAATTATTGGGAATTTGCAAATCTTCATTTCAGATAGTCGTCGCTAAGTCATTATTATTTTATCCTGTACAAAGAATTGAGTCTTTTCGTTGAAAAATAGCCAAACTAGGAATTGGTTTATGAAACTTGCTTAAAAAATTAGTAGTTCTTGGTAATTTGCAAAAAATTATATAAAAGACATGAGAAATATAATCTTAGTTACTTTCAATAAAGAGTAACAAAAATTCCATTTCTCTCACGTTTTATACAAATAATTTGGATTTCAATAAGCAAAATATTTCTAATCACACAAATAAATTGTGTTGGTTCATTTGTTAATAATGTGATAAATAATTATTTAAATAATTTTTATCGACTGAAAATCATTTCTAAATAGTTTCCGGACATATATAGAACTTTCAGGGATAAATCGAAGAATCTTAAAATAATATGGTACTTCTGAACAGTTGAAAAAATCTCAGCTTTGTTGTTTACTAAAGAATCAACAAAATTTATTATAAAAAATCCAAACAGACAAATCTTTTCGAAATTCCAAAAGCTTTAATTAAAAAAAAAAGTACTTAAAATTTCTAAAAGTGAAGTATGAGTAACACAACCATGAAGCTTCGTATGAAAATATACATTTTGATTTCAAATAATCTTGTCTTTCATACCTGAAGCAAAGCTGCCTTGGAAGGGCTTAAACTTTGATCAAAGATCAGACTTTTGAAGTGACAGTCTGAAAAGATTGTAAAATATTAAATAAAAAATTTATTTTACTTTTTGGAATTTTACCAAATATAAGAAAAAATAATACTCCAAAATGTTTGGAAGAAATGAAAACAAATTTCATACATTTTTGGAAATATTTTTGGACTTAAAAATAATATTAACTTCTTTCAAATCTTCTAGACAAATATTTTATTCTTTTCGAAATTCTATAAAACAGTTTTCCTAATCTTCTACACTCTTTTTTGAAATCTTAGAAATTCAAATAAAATATTTTAAAATCTAGTTTAATTTTCTCTTTAAATTCACATTTAAAAATGAATTTTCATTCGAATGTTTTCCTGAGATGTGAAATTTTTTTTTATTCTTCTAAAATCTTTGAAAATGCCTAGTCGTACCGAAAAATTGACGGAACTGAAAAAGGAATAGGCTAGTTGTTAAAAAGCTTTCTTTCTCTCGAAATCTTAGAAAATATACATTTTGATGTAAATTTTCTGAAATATTCTACTTTTAATGCTTTAATTTGAAGTTTTTGAACGTGAGTTTTTTGTCTTTAGTTTTAATTTTATGAATATCAATGATGAGCAGAACAGAGTTTTAGAAATGTGCAGCAAAGATTCTGGAAGATGTTTTTTATTGACGTATTTTTAAATTCTATAAAAATTAAAGAAATTAGACATAGAATATTAAAAATGCTTAAAAAATTACAAAAAAATTACTCGAACAAATCAAGAAATTTCTATCGAAATTTTTGGTAGATATCATATATATTTAGATAATTCATAAAACTTCATTTTTTGATTTGGCTGAAATTCAATAATGGTACAATCATTTTCAAAATTGCAAATTAAGAAATAAAAGAAATTCACAAATTATGATGACGATTATTAATAGATGTGAACGAGATTTGAAGATGAACATGGTAAAATTTTCGAGATGATCATCTTAATAGTGGGAAAATTTCTCGGTCTATCTTCTGGTTTTTCTTTTTTCATGCAAAATTGTTAGTGTAATTGAAATTGATAAAAAATTTCGATTCTAAAGTTAATTCTCGATTCAAAATACCTTTTTTAATTAGAAATATCAGTTCCCTTCAATTGAATTATGTTAAAATTCGAATATTTTTGTTTTGAAATATTGAACGTTCTCAAATTTGAAAATATTTTCGCCAAATTATTTCACATAACTATAGTCGGTCTGAATATAATTAAATTTGACAAATGATACTTTTTCATCTTTTCGATTCAGGAGTTTGAAAGTAATTGTTTTCTACATCTTAAGAACACTAATCTCCGGTTGTGCATGTAAAAGCTAAATATAGTCAAGAACATAATAATTGTATCAGTTAAGTGTGTTGTCTTTTCACTTCAAACATTGTCGATTAGTTTTCTAGAAGCCTGCAAAACATATATTACGACGCATTAAAAAAACCAGGCGATATAAGAATAATTTAACATATAAAGTCATTCTAATTACATAAACGCAATCTTCTAAAACACAATATTTTCATGGGCTTAAAATAGATATATAAATCAATGAAAAAACTAATTTTCAACAAAATTCTTAATTTTTAGACAAAAATATAAATTTTCACAAAAAAAGACTAATTCTCAACAAAAAAAATTTACGAGTCAAAAGGAAGAGTTTTTCTACAATTTTTTATAAAAATTGTTTAAATAATTCTTGAATTGTATTTGCTTTTAATTATTCTTATTAATACTATTATTTCTCTCAGATTTCATATCACAATTATGATTTGAATTAGCTGAATGTTGCCATTGATAGATAATACAACCCGTGTAGAAATTTCCCCGGTTGGCCCTACTACAACAAGGTTTCTGGTCGGGCCCCGGCCGGGCTAGCCCTGGCTGGGTTTCATGGACAGGAACCGGTCAAGAGCCCGTCGGGCTACAATTTTCTCGAATCAACAAGTCGGGAGCCGGCCGGTTACTGGCCGAGTCAATCCTGGTTATATCTCATAGTCGGAAGCCGACCGAAAACTGGTCAGGATAATTTTTTTGTCAAAATTACACATTTTTGAAGAGCGGTGATGTTATCAAAGACGTAATTATGGATGATAGATGAATTATCATTTGACAAGTTTAATTTAAAGATTTATTAGAGCAGTCAAAGAGAAATAAGCTATTTTAAATTCTTCAACAACAAAAAACATTACATCTTTCTGAATGTTTTAACTTATTAAATAAAACTGTTATCAATTTTGGTATATGCATCAGCAGAAATGTTACAATTTTCACTATTTTCAGACAATGTTTAGTCTGTATACTTTCAAATTTACCGCCATATATATCCCCTTCTGTGTTTGGCGACTGCGTAGACCAGTGATCCCAGATCTGAAACGAGACGTGGTCCAATATTATGACAGGGCTATGTCCGTGTGAATATAGTGGGAGACGCTGTCAATGACTGAGTTGTGCGCGCAACCCATTTCTCCTCTTCTGAATTTGAAAACTCGAAGGTGCA
>NC_046664.1:169106-170783 GCF_010883055.1 Belonocnema kinseyi
GATGTAGATTTTTGCAAATTTAAAAAAAAAGCTTTTGAGAATTGTAAAATATTTAAAAAGAAGTACAAAAATTGTTGTGATTGCTAAGAAAATTTAAAATGATTTTTTAGTGTGAAAAATTAATTTTAAGTGAGTATTTGAAAAGATTATAAAAATTAAAAAAAAAGGAATCAGGACGATTTTAAGGCAATTTTTTTATTTTGCAGTTCTTTTAATTTTAGGAAAAAAATCTATTACACACAATAAATGAATTTTCAACCCAAAAGTTTAGTTTTCAACAAAATAAATTAATTTTCTATCAAATAATTGGTGTTTTAACTAATACAATGTACAGGATGAAGTTTTAACCAAAAATGGAATAATACAATTTCCAGATAAAAACTGTGATAAAAATTGAATTGAACAAGAAAAAAAAAACAAATGTTCAAAAAAACTGTTAAATTTTCAAGGGAAAAGGTGAATTTTTGACCAAGAAGATTAATGTTCTATAAAAAAAAAGATTTTCTAACTTAACCAATATATACGATTAATTTTTAATCAATCATATAATAGTTACATTTTCAGATAAAAATAAATAATTTAAAAAAAAATTGATTTTACAAAAAAGTTGTTGAATTTTCAACCAATCAGATAAATTTTCGACCAAGAAAATTCATGATCTACAAAAAAAGACAAATCTTAAACAAAATACATGAATTTTTAAAGAAATTATTTAATTTTAAAGTAAAAATAGACAAATTATTTACAAAAAGTTGAATTTTTTAATCGAAAAATATGAGTTTTCAATGAAAGAGTTAAACTTTCATCTAAATCGTTCAATCCTCAACCATAATTAAAAAACCTTGTTAAAAAACGTATTTTTTTACAAAGTTGTTCAACTGTTAGTAAAATAATCGACTTTTAAATCCAAGGAGATGTACAGTTGATTTTTTAAGCAAACAATTGCATTTTTGAACAAAAATGATACATTTTCAACCAAAAAGATTAAATTTCTACTAAACAAGGTCAATTTCCAACAAAATACATGAACTTTCATCGAAATTATTTAGTTTCAAAAACAAAAAGAGTATTTCCACACAAAAATTATGGTTTTACTTTTTAACAATATAGTTGCATTTACAACAGAATGACTTACAAACAAAAAATATTTATAGTTGATAATTCAACCGAAAAATGTAATTTTTAATCAAAAAGCATAAATTTTCCATAAAACAATTTAATTTTTATAAAGAAAGACGACCTTTTAACAAAACACATGATTTCTTAACCAAAAATGGTATTGATTAATTGTCAGCTTCAAAAATGTATTTTCAACGAAAGAGATGAACCTTCAGATAAAAAAAAATAAAAATTTTAAAAAAGGACGTTGAACTTTTGATAGAAAAGAGGACTTTTTTTACAAAATAGTTTTATTTTCAACAAAATAATTAATTTTTCAATCAAATAATTGAGTTTTTATCCAAACGAGATGAATTCCAAATCGCCAACTTCTTGAATTTCTTTCAAATGCGGATTAAGATATAGATAAGACTATTATAATATAACATAATTATAATATTATCATTTTTAATATACGTATATACCAGGTGTATACATATGAAACCGGTATTGCCATCTAGCGGCCAGTAGGCACACTTGTAGGCACTGTCGGAACTTACCATTTGTGCTAATTGGCGT
>NC_046664.1:170883-172564 GCF_010883055.1 Belonocnema kinseyi
ACTGTACATCTCCTTGGATTTAAAAGTCGATTATTTCACTAACAGTTGAACTACTTTGTAAAAAAATACGTTTTTTTAACAAGGTTTTTTAATTATGGTTGAGAATTGAACGATTTGGATGACAGTTTAACTCTTTCATTAAAAACTCATATTTTTCGCTTAAAAAATTTGTCTTTTTTTGCTTTAAAATTAAATAATTTCTTTAAAAATTCATGTATTTTGTTTAAGATTTTTCTTTTTTTTGTAGATCATGAATTTTCTTGGTCGAAAATTCATCTAATTGGTTGAAAATTTAACAACTTTGTTTAAAATTAATTTTTTTTGTTAAAAATTATTTATCTTTATCTGAAAATGTAACTATTATATGCTTGATTAGAAATTAATCGTATATATTGGTTAAGTTGAAAAATCGTTTTTTTTTAGAACATTAATCTTCTTGGTCAAAAATTCACCTTTTCCCTTGAAAATTTGATTTTTTTTCTTGTTCAATTCAATTTTTTAGCACAGTTTTTATCTGGAAATTGTACTTTTCCATTTTTGGTTGAAACTTTATCCTGTGCATTGTATTAGTTAAAACACCAATTATTTGATAGAAAATTAATTTATTTTGTTGAAAAGTAAACATTTGGTTTGAAAATTTATTTATTGTGTAATTAGATTTTTTTGAAGATTTATCATTTTAGTTAAAGACTGAAAACTCAACTGTTTTGTGAAAAAATTTTCTGTCTGGATGAGTTCAACAGTTTTTAATAAAAAAATGTAAGCCTTTTTTGTTGAAGATTCATAATTTTAAATGAAAATTCATCTCCTTCGTTAAAAATTTAGGGATTTGGTTGAAACTTCGTTTTTTTTTATTTGAAAATGAAACTGTTTTGTTACACCGTTCGATTTTCAAAATTGCCAATTCGTAAATAAGACTTTTGAGTTTGGATTTATAAATAAAAATGTAAAAATGAATAATATAAAGCGACTTAAAATAAATGAATTCAATTTATAATTTAAAAAGTTTATATTTTGGAACCATAAGTCCTTTAACTATTTTCTTTAAAAATAAGTTTACACTGTTTTGTAAAAAAATCATCTTTTTGGCTTTGAAATTCAACAATTTAAAAAAAATCCTTATTGAATGAAAAGTCAACTCTTGTGTGAAATTAATATCTTTTTGGATGTGTTCAATAGTTTTTAATTCAAAATTAAAACTTTTTTTGTTGAAGATTTATCATTTTAGTTGAAAATGTAATTACTTTGTTGAAAATTTGTTATTCTCTTTTTTTTTAGTTGAAAATTCAATTATTTTGATAGTAAGTTAATTTCTAACATTTTAAATTGGCGAACTAAAATTTTTATCTCTAAATAAAAATGCAAAAATATTAATCTGGAACAACTTAAAATAAAAACAATGTAACTTTTATTTTTAAAAGTTTTTAGTTAAAAAATTAATTTAATCGTTCTATTTTTAATGTTACGAACTGAATTTTTTTTGAATTATTATCATCTTGAACCTTAAAAATAATAGCGTAATTTGTATTTTTTAACGAGAAATCTCTAAGATGTTAAAGTCATAAAAATTTTAAAATGTTAATTTCGTATTTTAAAATAATTTAATTTAAAAAATTGTAAAATTAAAAGGTGTTAAAAGTTTGATTTTTATAGGTATGAATTATTGAGCGTTTAAATGAAA
>NC_046664.1:172664-193452 GCF_010883055.1 Belonocnema kinseyi
TGCACCTTCGAGTTTTCAAATTCAGAAGAGGAGAAATGGGTTGCGCGCACAACTCAGTCATTGACAGCGTCTCCCACTATATTCACACGGACATAGCCCTGTTATAATATTGGACCACGTCTCGTTTCAGATCTGGGATCACTGGCATAGACACTCAGTAATTTTTAGTTTCGCACCTGGAACGAGAATGCTCCTTGCACTCACGTCGCGTCGTCCCTTCGAAGTTCGCAAATAAAATCGAGACTCGTGGTTAAAATCAACCTTATTTCAGTAATTAGTTTGAAACCCCTACTTAGTGCGCGAATAATTATTATTCTAAATTAAAGTATACTGTTGTGCATACATTTTTTCCTTCCTTCCTAACCTTAAATTACCACGTGGTTTCCAAAATGAAGCAATTGCTGGGAGATTCTATTATCATTGATTGAAATTCTACTGTAATTTCCTAGCCAGAATTGGTTAAATTGATTTGACTTTTCAATTTCACCATATACTTGACAATGAGACTTAAAAGACAAAACAAGTTACCAATTTCTCGCCTGAAGCAACATTTCTTAGCCGCTATTAGTCCGGATTACCCGACCGGATCCCGGCCGATATTGAAGCCGGGATCCGACCAGCTTACCGCGACGTTTTTAGCTGGATCCCGGCTTGATTCCCCGACCAGCGCCCGGCTTAAAGCGGAGCTATCCGGCTGGGACTCGGCCGAATTCCTGATTCAATTCCTACACGGGAAAATAAGATTAATATCATAAAATAATTAACGTATTTTTGGTTGCCTCTAATTCCTGCTAGGGTGAAATCTTACATCTAAATGAAACTTACAGATTAACGAAAGCCGATTGAAATTAAAATTTAGTTTAATTTAATTGGTATGAAAGCTAATGACTATTAATTTATAATTAGTAATTTTGTAATATAGTACTTTAAACTGAAGCATACATTTTTATTTTAAATTGGACAAAAAAAAAGAAAAAACCCAATATAAGCGCACTATTATTAAAAAAACTTATTTTGATTTACTGAATAATTAAGATATTTGCCTAACTTTCATTTCAAAAATTCTTAATCAGTGTTATTTTAATTAAATGACTAATTTAATGAATTTAAAATATTAAAATAATTTTCTCGAGAATATTGATATTCGTTTATAGGTTAAGGACAGATAAATAAAAGACAATTATATTGTTTCAAAAGACTGAGCACACAGTGATGGCTTTCATCCGTAAATTTTATTAGTTCTGTAACAAATTACATCATTTATCGTAAAAACGTAACTTACAATTAGAAAATGTCTTCTTCTGGTGGATGAAATTTTTTTATCGTCGGTTGCGAAATTATCTAATAGTAATAATATAGTAGGAGTATAAGTAATATAAGTAATAAGAGATAAGAAATATAAGTGAAATAATATAGTAGTATATAATAATTAATTAAAAAGTACAGAAATTTTTCTTTGCATTAAAAATTATTTCCGTAAAATAAAATTTAGCCAAAATCACTCAGTGAAATGCATTCAGTTCACAAGCCAACCAATTTTTTCCCCATTAATCCATGTGTCAAATCCAAACGATGTGGTTACATAGACCATTTTTTTCTTGCAAAGTTAGAAAGAAAATTTAAAAAGCGGCATTTTCTTCAATGTTTGAATTAACATAAAATTTTAAAGAAAGAAGAAGTTTACAGATCTTATTGAAATTCAGTGCTAAATTTTCCTGAATGAAAAATCCTTAGTCAATCTCGAATGACAGTCGAACAGTTATTTTGAATCTCGTTTATTGATTTCAGCCGCCTGTGTAACATTTTGATTCGACTTCGAAGTAAAAATGAAATTGTATTTTGCTAGGAGAGGTCAAATATATTTGCTGAAATGGATATGGTAAAATCTTCCGTTTAAACGCAAATACTCAAACCTTGATACATATTTAAGAAATTATGGCCTATTAGATTGAAAGAAAAAATACGTAGCATATAATGTATTTGGATGTGGTTTAATTTCGTTTGAGTATTTAGAAGTGAGCGCCGCTCGACTCGCCACTGATGCGTTCATGAAACAACAACTTTGGATACCTTAAATCTTGCGTCCTTTTGGATGACTATGTCAGGTTCCTTTTCTGGACGATTTACAAATTCAGTGTTGGCTGGCAGTTGCTGGAACATACCTAAGGCGATAACTGCATGAGGATCCAATATACTGAATTGCCCGTTTTGAATTTGAACAATTTCACGGCCGATTCCTGGAAAAGAATGATGTATTGGAAGAAGACGAAGGCTACTGTTAGTGCGTCCAATGATTCTTTCACCCAGTTGAACGATAAATAAGGAATGTATCACTTGATAGTACTGATAGTTTGAATATAGTCCTGCTGATTCGTACACTGTTTTGTATTGGACCTCAACACCTTTAAGTTTGTCTGGTGTCATTTTAACTACTTTGTAACGAGAACGAACATCTTGAAGCCCTGGACCAACTGAAAAAGCAGAAACAAATTTTTCATGCAACTAAATCTTGTACTTGTTTAATATACACCAGAAACGAGGATTTGTTTGGTGCCACCTGATTGCTCTATTCACTTGCAGGGGCGCTAACCCCGGGGGGTAGGTCGGGCAGTCGCCCGACCTGTTTTGAGGGAGGTGCATCACGAAAAGTAGAAAATATAGTATGTAAATAAATTAACTAAAAATGAACGAAAAATAAGGGAAAATAGTTAAGTAAAGAAAGTGAAATAAAACAGAGCGTGCACAAATCCATTATTCGCACGATTAAATTTATATTTATCAACAGGTTCGCGAATATTACACATGAGAGCACCATTTCGTAAGTATCTTTGAATTTTTAAAAGCATAAAAAGAATGCTTCTAATATATATCTTTCCTGTATGCCAGCATAAATAAAACGGGTACTAAAATTTCATTTGGAGACAAAGTAGATCAGAGTTAAATAAGTAATTCTTTTTTTCAGACCACTTACGAGTTATTTAAACATTTCTCTTATTTCGATCTCTATATTTTACAATATTATAATAATGAAAACTAAATAATAAATCAACGTTCTTTTCTAGTATTTTAAAAACGTTGAAAGTTTTTCAAAAATTTGTAAAAAGACAATGATTTTATTAAGTAATATTTAACATATCCTCGATTCGTGTAGGAATGTAATCAAAGATCCGGCCGGATATCTCCGGTTAAAGCTGGGCGCTGGTCTGGGAATACGGCTAAAAACGTCACGGTAAAATGGTCTGATCCCGGCTTGAATACCGGCCGGAATCCGACCACAAAGCGGTTTAAAAATGTTGCCTAAGGCGAGAAATTGGTAACTGTTTTTTGTCCTTTAAGGCTCCTCGTAAAGAATACGGTAAACTTTAAAGGTCAAATCAAGTTTACCAATTCTGGAATGGAAATTGCAGTAGAATTTCAACCACTCATAATAGAACCTCGTAGTAATTGTTATAAATTGAAAACCACATGGTGATTTTAGGTTAGGAAAGTACACAGAAAAAAATGTATTCACAAAAGTATAATTTAATTAAAAATAATAATTATCCGCCAACAAAGTGGGAGTTTCTGGTTGTTTACTGAAACAAGGTTGATTTTAATTACGGATCTCGATTTGATTTGCAAACTTCGAGGAAATGACGCGACGTGACTCGTTCGAACTGCGAAACTCAAAAGTAGTGAGTGTCTACGCAGTCGCCAAACACAGAAGGGGATATATATGGCGGTAAATTTGAAAGTATACAGACTAAACATTGTCTGAAAATAGTGAAAATTGTAACATTTCTGCTGATGCACATAACAAAATTGGGAACAGTTTTATTTAGTAAGTTAAAACATTCAGAATGATGTAATGTTTTTTGTTGTTGAAGAATTTAAAACAGCTTATTTCTCTTTGACTGCTCTAATAAATCTTTAAATTATACTTTTCAAATGATAATTCATCTATCATCCATAATTACGTCTTTGATAACGTCACAGCTCTTCAAAAATGTGTAATTTTGACAAAAAATATTATCCTGACCAGTTTTCGGTCGGCTTCCGACTATGAGATATAACCAGGGTTGACTCGGCCAGTAACCGGCCGGCTCCCGACTTGGTGATTCGAGAAAATTGTAGCCCGACGGGATCTTGACCGGTTCCTGTCCTTGAAACCCAGCCATGGCTAGCCCGGCCGGGGTCCGATCAGAAATCTTGTTGTAGTAGGGCCAACCGGGGAAATTTCTACACGGATAGAAGAAAGACCTTTAGTTTGATGTTTAAAATTTTGGCCTGAGGAAATAAATGTGTTTTCACGCTCTTGTTTTTTTTTCTTTTTTCTCAAACAGTGGAGGGGGGGGGGGGTGCTTGCCTGAAATAGATCCCAGTAGATCCGCCCGACCTGTTTCAAATAGGATTAGCGCCACTGTTCACTTGACTGTAATTTGGCCAATCTTCGCCGAGGAGTTTGCCGATTGCGGCATTACATTCAATCAAAGCGTATCTTAATATACTTTTTCTTTCAAATGTCTTTGGTCTCACCCCTTCCCCCCTCTTTTGTTTTAATGACAAAAAAATTATCTCCACAAAATTTGAGCGAAATCGGTTAATGTTACCAGGTGGCCCAAAGTACTCAGAGTACCGTAAAATTTCAAATGCAGTTAATTTTTGTATATGTCTTCGGTATCCTTCGCCTTTCTACATTTATGATTTTCAGACTAAGACTCAAAAAATATATCTACACAAAAAAATTTATTTTAACAATTTACAAAATGGCTGATCTCTACATTTCAACCAAAATGACGATTTATACAATGTTAATTGAAATGCTCCATTATTGTAAAAAACATATTTCGCAATAAATGAATGTCAAAATTTTGAAAAATTCAAAACGGCGCCATATTAAATACTCATAAACTCGTATTTTCTATGCTTTTCGTTCAAAGATCTTCTTTTGAAGAAACATCAATTGTATTGTTACAAAGTGTATGGTTGGAAGTAGATCTCGAAATTTTGACTAGAAATTTTTTGCAAATTTAAACAAAATATGAAATAAATTTTGGGAAAGGATTTAGTGAAATTTAGTGAAATTTTCCACCGAATAATCAGAAATGTTGATTTTGTTATTGCTATTTTATTAGCCAACCTTTCAAAATTAAAAAAATTAAGCTTTGAAAATCACTAAATTTTTTCCGAAAATGTATTTTATATTTTGTTTAACCGTGATGAAAAAATTATATATAGTTTATGTAACGTGGATAAAACAATGATATTTTTAATTTCTTTTATGAAGTTTTCTATGTAACACAAATGAAAAATATCAGTATTTGTCTACTAAACAAATTATACAGGGTGTCCAAAAAGTCCTGAGACAGCCAAATAAATCCTTAGGTACAATTTTTCTGGAGGAGTTTGAGGTCATTTTTGAAGCAATTTTTAACGAGGAATCCAGTGTTGATCTTAGTTTTGACCTTGAACATGACGTTCGTTGTTATTTCAAGGTCACCTTTGTTTTTTAAATGGTATAAGCTATCTTTGACATTGGCATTCGAAAGAGCGGAAAATCTTACTTTAAAAAGTGTAGTCAGGTCATAGGTCCGATGTGACGTTGATGGTCATATCAAGGCCATACAAACTTCAATAAAGTTTGAGTATTTTTCACAAGCTAGCTTGCGAAAAAATGTTCAAACCATATTGAATTTTTAATGACCTTGATATGTCCGTCAAGGTCAAACCTACCTATGAACTGACTACACTTTTTACTGTAAAAATTTCCCTTCTTTTGTTGTCCGATGTCAAACAGAGTCGTTTCACTTGAAAAACAAAGAGTGACCTTGATATGACTTTAATGGTCATGCTTAGGGTCACTCGATGGTCACTATTTAAGGTACATTGTTTAAGTATGTGAGTAGGGTAAGAGGATGATTTTCACAAGCTAGCTTGCGCAAAAATTTTCAGACCATATTGAAGTTTGAATGATCATGATACTTCTATCAAGGTCACATTTTACCTATGACCTGATTATTCTTTTCAACGTAAAATTTTCCGTTATTTCGATTGCTAATGTTCAAAATGGGCCATTCAATTTAAAAAAAAAACAATCGTCGCATCGCTCTTAAAAGGACCACTAAAAGCATCTTGAAAAGGACGCAAATCTCTTATACTATCTCAGAGACTAAATTATTGAAATCGAACCTTAAAAGAGCCTCACACAAGCCAGGATTTTTTCCACTGAGAATACTCTGAGATATCTATCGGTAGGGTGCGCGCGCACGCCGGCGTATTTCAGTTTGCGCATCTTATCTTAGTCGCACAACGACTTTTCATCAGTGTTGCTCGTTGCTGCCCATGGGTACGGCACTCAGGCATATTTTTGAGAAACTTACAGGGGAATGCGGGACGGGGCGCTAGAGCTTCAGAGAAGATTCGAGAGAGGCGCGCGAGAATCGAGTGAATCACTGCGCATGTGCAACAGTTGTCTTTGTTTGACACTCCAGCAAAGAACAACGAGAATAATGTGAAAAAAAAGAATAGCAAGTTTTCCTAATTTAAACTTTGCACAAATAATTATTTCTCATTTTATACCATTACTTTAACAGTTAATAATTAAATTTTTAACAAATAAAGTATTTTTTAAATGCGCTCAGGGTTATGAAACTTTTTGTAGCAGGAGTCGGTAGGTTTATCAATTTCATTCAACTTTTAGTTAAGAGGAGATTCACGAGGGCGCGCTTATCCGAGTCTGAGTTACTCCCGTCATTTGCCCTAAGTGCCGTACCGATGTTGCTGCCAGGCC
This sequence comes from Belonocnema kinseyi, assembly GCF_010883055.1. Classification (NCBI taxonomy): domain Eukaryota; kingdom Metazoa; phylum Arthropoda; class Insecta; order Hymenoptera; family Cynipidae; genus Belonocnema; species Belonocnema kinseyi. The sequence continues at coordinate 179,434 of NC_046664.1, forward strand.
GTACAGTCGCCATTACTGCGTTCTCGCTATTACTGTTTTTGTAAAATGTCCACGTTTTAGAACCCCTGAATCCGAAAAACAAGTTTTTACGAATGTGTCTGCCCGTCCGTGGATGGTTTTTTTTTCGTTAGCACGATAACTTTCGAAAGAATCGACTGATTGGATTTCCTTTGGGAAATTCGTTTACTATCTCAAAATGAAAGTCAAGTTTGTAAGACAGCCATTTTGGATACAAATTCAAAAAGTGACCATATTTTGAAAATTTTTGAGAACACTTTTTTCAAAATTCAATAATTTTCTGTACGGATATTCATATATCCTTATATATGATATATTCATATATTATGCACAGACACCTTCATAAAAATAGTGTTATCTGACTCAGGGAGTCTCAAAACGTGGAGATTTGATGAAAACCGACTATGTCCGATTTTACACAAAACCAATAAAATAATCTTGCTACCCCCATTTAAAGTTCGTTTAGGCACACCGTGATCCTTTATAACATTCTGAGGATGTCCATAGGTTGTTCTCAGGTCGTCCTTGATAACATCCTAAGGTCGTCCTGAGGACAACCTACGGACGTCCTCAGAATGTTATAAAGGATCACGGTGTGCCTAAACGAACTTTCAATGGGGATGACAAGAGTATTGTACTAGTTTTGTGTATCAACGACTTGCTTCTTTTGATAACTAAGCACATTTCCGAAATTTTCGAAACCGTGTTATTTCCAGATTTGGAAATTCTATTAACAGTTGTCCATAGTACTGTGAAACACAAAAAATTTATTCGTATGACTTTTTTAATAAACTCAAAATTGTCAGCGTTATAGCATTTTCAAAAACCTAAAAAATAAACAAACGAAAATTAACATTTTTAGCCATAGAACGTATGATAAAAAAAAGTCAGGAGTAAATAAATGATTCTTTCGGGGAGCCTTACAATGTTATTATAACAACTTTTTTTAGCATAACAACTTAAAAAAATTCTATGTTTGGTTGTCCGTAGTACTCAGAAACACAAACAATTGATCTCAACGACTTTTTTCGATAAAAGCAAAATTATTAAAGTTATAGCATTTTCGAACCCCCCAAAAACAAACGATAATTAACATTTTAAGCCAAGCAAGGCACGATATGAAAATAGTACGTGGAAAAAAGGTTGCTTTTTTAAATCCCTACAACATTATTCTGTTTCGACATTGAATTTCATACTCTGAATGGCTCAAATTATACTCACAATGTCGTAGTATATATAAAGGCGTTTTTAGAACGTCCTTTTGATGTCCTGGTGCCCAGAGGGAAGTCTTTGACTTTTTAGCGTGAAAAATAATCATGTCTCTCATAGGTCTTCTTGGGGCATCTTGAGGACCAGCCCTGCGGACATCTTTGGGACAAATTTCGGAAAGACATAGAACGTCCTTAGGACGTCCTAAAGTTGTCTTTATAACGACCCTGGGACTTATAAGCCAATGTCCACGAATGACCCCGGACATTTAAAGACGTCCTAAGGACGTCTTTAGGATGTCCCGGTGCCCACTGGGTAATTTCTATTTTGTGTAGATATATTTTTAAACATACTGAACAAAAATAGTTATTTGAATAATTTATTATTGTTTCAAACTATCTTCTCTGAGATAAGTGCGAGAAGGTTGCAATTTATTCTGAAGTGTCTAACTTTATTCTGCCTTTTTAGTTATGAACAAATAATAAATAAACAATATTGAGAATCATATTTTGAAGAACCTCCTTCTTTTTGTGAATATAGTTTTATGCAATAAAACAGATTTTTGTATAATAGATATCTGACTTTAATTCCCTTCTTACTAGAGACGAAAATCCAACTCAGTATTGACTGCAAGTGGCAACCGAGTACCGAAAGTAATTTCCTGACTGTAGTAAAAGTCCTGTGACACATTAGAACTCGATTAAGTTTTCACCGATGTCGACACCTTGGTCGCTTCTTCAAGCGAAGCAGCACATGAGGAACACCTCAGGATCGTTTTCCAACGTCTAAAAGATTTTGCGTAACGCCTAAATGTCGGTAAATGTGAATTCGGGAAAACAGAATTAGAATTTTTAGGTCACGCGATAAATAAAGATGGTTTCAAATCAACCACCGACAAGGTGCAAGCTATCAAGCAGTTTCCCAAGCCATGCACAATTGTTGAACTGCGTAGATTTCTGGGGTTGGTAAATTTTTACAGACGCAGCCTGCCTCAAGCTGCTCAGACGCAAGCACCTTAAATCCGTTATCTTACGGATTCTCGCTAAAACGACCGTCGAGAGATCGAATGGGATCACGAGGCCGAGGAAGCGTTCGTCAAGGTGAGACGACCTTGCCAACGCAAGTCTCCTTTCTCATCCTTCTTCCGATGCCGAAACGCGTCTAATTACTGATGCTTCAGACTCTGGAATGTGGGCTTCTCTCGAGCAAAAGTCCTTGAGTACATGGGTGCCACTAGCTTTCTTCTCGAGACAGTTCACACCCGCACAACGAGCATATAGCGCGTATGATCGCGAACTGACGGCAGTCTTTGAAACCATTCGCTACTTCCGACATTTTTCGAAGGCCAAAACTTCAAAGTGATGACTGGTCACAAGCCTTTAACCTATGCGTTGATAGAACGCTCCGAAAAAGCATCTCCAAGGTAACAAAGACAACTCCCTTCATATCCCAATACACAACGCAAATTGAATACCTTCCGGGCAGCGAAAATGTCGTGACAGATTAACTTTCCAGTCGAGTCAATAAAGCGTCCGACCGGCTTGTTCGTAAAAGATACGTTTGGCCTAACATGCACCGTAATATTTCAAGGTGATGTAAGCAATGTCTGGATTGCCAGAAATCTAAAATAACATGCTACAACCACTTAGCACCGGCGGATTTTGTAGCTCCTGGCGGGAGATTTAAAAATGTCCATGTGGACATTGCTGGTCCACTTTCGGACTGTGGTCGATACAAATACATTCTAACAATGATTGACCGTTTCTCACGGTGGCAGGGGGCAATTTCACTCCAAAAAATTGAAGCAGTGACAGTGTGCCGAGCGTTCATAGACCACTGGATCACCACCGACCAAGGATCTCAATTCGAACCGCAGCTATTTACAGCCCTGCTTCAACTTATCAGTTGCCACCGAATAAGAACCACGGCTTACCACCTAGCGTCAAATGGAATGATGGAGCGTTGGCAGCGCTCTTAAAAGGCGGCAATCATGTGCCATATCGAACAAGATTGGATACGATCACTGTCCACCGTACTATTGGATCATAAATTAAATATTATGAAGATCGATTCCTCTCCAGCCAAATTTCTTTACAACACCACGTTGCGCATCCCCGGCGAGTTTGTCCTTCCGGAAGATTTCGCTTCCGACCCGAAAACAGTTTTAGAAGAATTTTGCGAGCATATGCGACTTATCAAACCAGTCCCTGTTGGTCAAAAATTTAAAAAAGAGCATTCCTCCACAAGGTCTTAAAAGTAAGCTCTCATGTTTTTCTCGGCATTGAAACTCTTAAGAAATCGCTAGAACGTCCGGATCCCAGACGTCAAAAAGTCATAAATCGCGCATCCGATAGGATTTATGAAATTGACGTGAATGGCCCACCACGCCAGGTATCTGCAGATAACATTAAGCCTGCGTATTTTCTTCTCGATGTTCTACCTAAAATCATTTCTACACCTAGCATTTCAAACAATTCGACAAATGTAACTCCAACTACTTGAAACACAATGAGGTAATTGATACCCATAATAACTTATGCTCGAAAAAAGACAGTCTCTTTCGCTGCGTAATATCTAGAGAATTCTAAAAGATTAAAGTTATTACTTAAGTACTGTCAAGAAGAATTTCTAAGTTTAAAGCGCCTATGTATTTACATACCCATTGCATTATGCAAACGTATTTATTTTTAGCAAATTATTTTTTTCGAAAGCATTTTTACTGTAAAAAATTACATTTGCTTTTACCTTTCTATTAGTGCACGTTGTTCTGCAGCCATTGCGAAAAATCAAAATTAAATAAGGTATACCAGACACTAGGCATACTAAAATTCCACACTACGCTCATGTTAACCATGATACGCATGTTTGTAACTACAACTCAATTGTAACTTCCGAAGTCACCGCGCTTACTATAAGCCTTAAATAAAATATATCTAGGGTAGCCACTGCGAAACTACCATCTCTATGAATAAATAAAATTTTTTTGTTAACCTCCTTGAGTTGAAAATATTCGTTCCTACTGTAACGTCACTCGGGGGGGGTGGGGGGTTTACTGTAGGGTCGTAGTACCCCCAATACGACACTCAGCCGAGTGGCCCCATCGAGCAAGTCTCGCATCTAGCTATGCGACCCGTGGTCATGTAGGCACGCGAGCGTTACGAGTGTTTACCCTCTCTCGTTCTCATTCTGTTACCGGCACTCGTGCTGATCTAGTCGGCCCTTGGCCATGTCTGGCCTCTAACACTTTAAACTCATTTACCAAGTACGTGTAACGTACTTCAGTTTAGTTAAATAAATGTTACTTATATAGTTACGATGTGGGTAACTTAATTTTCCTGCCCCTTACGAGCGGCTATAGGCCGCAGTCGATTATCTCAATCGCCTAACCAACCTACACTTAAACGAGAATGACGGGTCGTGTAGAGTGTTACAGGAAGTTAAAATGAGTGGGGATAAGGCGGGTATTGAGGCAAGCTACCAAAGTAGTGATGACGAGAACTACAAGACGCCGGTTAGGAGTGAGAGAATCGCTTCAACAGCAGCAGGCCTAGGAAGGGTAACAGAAGAGGTAGACCAACGCACTTGAAAAATCTCAACAGATCTCCACGCGCCCTCATAGTGTACGTTCGATCCGATTGCTTGACGAATGGCGAAAAGGGACGAGTGTAACCAGCAGCGAGGGAATGTTTAGTGGAGGGGAAAAATCAGCAGAGGAAAACAAGGAAGAAAGGAACGAAGCTTAAAGGGAGGTAAAAACTCAAACGAAAGGATAAAAAGAATAACTTCGGAAATAGAGAAGGGGGAGGAGAACTTGCTGACAATGATTGGAGCAATATTCACAGGCTTTATAGATGAGACATGTGGGATGTTGAAAGTTATGAAGAGGCAGAGGGGGGGGGGGGGGGGGGGGGGTGAGCTAAAGGAGGATGTACAAAACACGAAAGAAATGGAATTAGTGGGAAGAATATCTGAAAGGCAAAAAAGAGAAAGTCTGAAAAAAATATTAGCATAGAAAATCAGCAGAAAGAATATGATGAAAATAGGAAAAGGGAGAAGAATATAATAGAAGAGAGAGAGAGAGAGATACAGTGAGTAAGCTAGAAGTGAGCGTTTGAGAGAAAAAGGGGGCAGTTAATAGCGAGCCAGAACACAACAGATGGCAGGGTAGGCTTGCGGGTAGAAAATGAGAGACTGCGTAGCAGTTTGACAAAGATCGGTGAGCAAATAGAAGGGGAGCAAAGATCAAAGAAGAAAAAGAACGTAATGGTCAGGTGGCTAAAAGTGAATAGTGAAACGGGATAGGAAGAGGTCAAGGAGCTGATGAAAGATATAGGAGCAAAAATAAGGGTAGAAGGGGTAAAGAGAGTAGGAAGAATGAGGGAAGGGGTGAAAGGCATGTTTCTGGTGACATTGGGCTGTGAGGTAGAGAGGTTTGAAGGTATGGGCAAAAAGAAGTTGTTGACGGAAAGATCGGAGAGAATACAAGAAAATCTGATATGGCAGGAAAGGTGAAAAAATGGTTGATTGAGCGCAGAGTACCGGTGGAAAAAAGAAAAGGTAACAAGGTGATAATAGGGAGGGATAAAAATTGGATAAACGTAGAGATGTCTATCTGGAACGAGAATCAGAAGAATTGGGAACTTGACAAACAAAGCAAGCAAAGGAGAAAATTAAAAAACACGTAAATGAGGAAGGAGGAAAGGTGTCAGGGCTTACAAAATGAAAAAAGGGCTGAATATGAGGACAGAAGGAACCGGAGGAGAAGATGGGCATGTTAAGGTGGAATCTTTTAAGATTAAAAAGTAAGGACAAGAGCTTTTGGGAGGTAGTGACAAAATGTGATGGAATAATCCTGAGTGAAACATGGGTGGATGAGAAATACTGGAAGGGGATGAAAAGAATGTTACTGAAAGGGTATGTGTGGACGATGCAAGAACAAGAAAGGAGCATGTTAAATGGAAGGGGATGGGTGGAATGGTCTGAGATTTGAGAAAAGAATGTGCAGTAACAGAGGGAGAAGAGGAGGATAGGAATGCAAAGGACTGAACAATGGTAAGAAGGATTAGAGTTGGAAAAGTCAAAATAGCGCTGGTTTGTGTATATAGAAGAAGAGAGGAAGGTTGGAAAGTAATTATGAGCTGAATGGAGGAAAAGAAGGAAGAGTTAGTTTTGATAGTAGGTGATTTGAATGCCTGGACTGGCGAACAAGGAATGGGGACTTGGGGTGAAGAAAAGGAGGCATATGTAAAGAGTTACAGACATAGGAAGGTAGACAGGGAGGGGAGGTGGTTACATAACGTAATAGGAGAAACAGGATGGTTTGTATTTAATGGCAAAATGAAAGGGAATGAGGAAGGAAAGATCATATTTGTAGGGAAGGGAGAGACAGTTATAGACTACATCCTTGCGGAAGAAAGAAAGACTGGAATGGAATGGAGGAAGTAGACTTGTTAATGGATTCACCTAATATTGGCGATTCTGAAGAAATTGATAAAAACGTCTTTTTTTCTCATGAGAAATACGTGTTCAACTTCATGCAGCGAATTTCCTAGCGATATGCATGCAACTTCGTGACCAAATTGTGAAGAACCCCAATGATTGTGGATTTTTATGGATTTATTTTAGGAGCTTTTAAACGCACTTCTGTAAATCCAATACAAATAAACATTTTATATTGTTTTTATAAACTGCAAACAATCTCACAAAAACAAATAATAATAATTGAACTAACATGAGATTGAAGAAATTTGAAAAGAATTTCCAAGATTTGTAGAGTTTTAACTTTTTAAATAATTTTAAGGACTATATTTTTGTAATTGTTCTTCAAATAGTCGTAATATTAAAAAACAATAATAAATCGTTTCAAAAATTATATTTGTCAACTTGGATAAATTATTATCTTGCTAAAAGGAAATTACCCGAGGTGCACCTCGCCGATTTTCTAAAAAAAAAACGACAGAAGTGGAATTATTTTGCAAAGATTACATATTGTTTTTTTTCTGTGGCTTCATCTTATAAAATGTTCTGAGACATACGAAAATAGTAGACACGTATTTGTTATGCGCTTACCCAGGAAAAAAGAACCAAAAAAAAGGAGTCGGTTTGAATTGCGTATCTGTCATTTGAAGATTAAAAGAATAAAAATGCAATCGGTTGGCCACATTTTCAATCGGGCACCTGTGCGCAGTGCTTTAAATGTCCCGTTCCATATTTGCCAAAATGCTTAGGGAATATATTTGAATAAGACTAAGAAACCTGAAATAATTCCTATGAGCATTCTACGATTCATTAATGTGCATATGAATGGGTTGAGATTCAATATGAAATGGAGTTCTTAAAAGATCACACTCAATGGTAAAAATACGATGCGCACATATCAATTCTCAATAAGCGTGAATCTGCCAAATTGCAGGTTACCTCAGGCTGTGTTCAGCTTAGTGGATTATGCAGAATAAAATTTTAAAGAATTAATTGTTTCGAATGAGAAGTATGAAGTGATAAATTTGAACAGCACAATGCGGATTAATCAAAAATTAAAGAAATTCAAATTAAATGATATTGTTATATATTATAATTGATGCCACAATTTATTTATAAATTCGATGATTATTTAGTTGCAATTCGCACAAACATCGAAATGTTTAGAATTTCAATACCCGCATTTTTGGTAAAGGTAATTTCGATAAGATAAAACGTGAATGTTAGTTTTTGTAAATTTGAGATTCATATATGGTTAATGTGAAATAAATAAATAAATTTTTAACATTCTGATGTGGTGTGATGCAAATATGTTTAAAAAAAATGTTCAGCAAAATCAATTAAAATTCCTTATAATAAGTAGCCTGTAAATTAAAATAGACTACATGTATGCAAGAGTTTTCTTGAAAGTTGCCCATTGAACTATTTTTTAATATATAATTCTAACTATTTAAATTAATTTTGTTTTGTTTAAATTAATAATGGTCTGTTGGAATTATCGTTCCTCTATCAGTTAATGTTGATTCATAATCGCTACTGAATAGGACCGAGAAGAAAATTACGAGGCTGATTAAAAAAGTTTATTTCTCATTCAAAACATATTTTTTATTCGGAGAGTTCGCAACCCTTAGTTTTTACAAAGGTGAATGTGATCTTGGCACATTTTTTCATTCGGAAAGTACAAATCAGCTGAATATTTCTGTATATCGTACTATTATTAAGAAAATTAAAAATTAAATTTGACATGTTTCGATTATTTTGAAAGAAAATGCATTTCAAGGGGTGTTTCGTCCCTATACTTAATTTATTGATTTTGGAAAATTATTCACAACATAGTGTACGCTTAAAAATTTAATATTGGAAAGCTTATTCCGATATATTTTTTGCATTGAATATTAAATAACATAAGCATCCTTATTTTTAGGAGTTTTGGCTATCCATATAAAATTTAACATTATTAGATTAGTTAACAGTCAATAATTAATTTTTTAAAAGTTAATAAGATGTGGAATTGATTTATTTTTCTTTTTCTCATTTCGAGCTCTACATTATTTTATATCATATTTCTATAAGTTTTATTCACCTAAAAACACAATGATTTGGTACTTTAATTATTTCTAACAAACTGTATTTCGTCGGCAAATCCGACTGAAGTTTTTGATGAAAATCAAAACATTTAAAGATAAGATAGTATAATGGTTTGCTATTTTTGTATTTTATGTAGTGAAAAACTTACATTTGAATACATCCAACAAGAAGAATAAGTTATTTTGAATAAAAATAGAGATAATTGTAATGTAACCTCTTCTTCGTTATCATTCTACTAGAAACGGACTTTACGCAATGCTTCTACCGTACCAATACAAGAAACCTGCATAATTGACCAGATTAGGAATAATAATATTTAATAGTTTCTTTCAGGTAGCCGAAAAGGCAAATTGCTGTATTACATTTGCGGTCATTTATTCACGAAACTTGTGACACGTGTATTACTTAAGCACTTGTAAATATTATTTTCGTCGGGCCTGCCCCTCCAGTCAGGCCTCACTTATTTATAAGATTTAATATATTTTGGACTTGAAATACGTCTAATCAATATAATTAGATTGTGTGATATTATTTTATCTGTCAAAATATTAAATTTTTATACTGTAAGTATTCTCATTAAAGTTGAAAACTTTATATTTCTGTCAGCGAAACTTCCATTCTTTCGTGGTAAAAACTGTTTTCTGTGCAATTTTTTTCTTACAACGTCGATTTTTAAGATTTTAATAAGTAACATTATCGTGATTTTTTCACTACGAAATCTTTTTGTAAGAAATAACCTGCTCTCTAAATCTCAAGCAGTGAAATCACACTGTTTTTCAGTGAAATTACACTGATTCAAATAGCTAGAAATGGGTCACTGACAATCAGTGAAAGGTTACTCATTGATTCAGTGAAATAACTACTTTTTAGGGTTGGCGGCACTGCACCATGTCAATTTAGCAATCATAATAAAATAATATTTTAGTACATTCAATTGAAGAATCATAGCAAAGACTTAAAATCCATAAATCTGATCAAATATGAATATTCCGCACTTAATTCAGCAGACTTACAGCCCGAAAATAAAAAAAAATTATTTCATTAAGGGATCCTCCTTGCTACTTAAGTAAACCAGTTAAAACAACTCTTAGCTTAAAAATCTAGAGGTTATGCTTCAGATATTTTACTCCAAAAAATGTGCAAAAATCACATTTACTAGTCTAAAATTTCGCTTCGTTTTTGAAATATTAAAGAAAAACTGCTTTGGTGTATTTCAAGGATGAATTCCAACCCTTAAATAAGTGAATAAGCATGTGAAGAAATACATTTCTACTATTTGTTGATGTACCATAAAATATTACAAAATGAAAAAAATCGGTAAGGTACACCTCAGGTACTTTCCTTGTAAAAAAAAGTTAACAAGAAGTTAAAAATGTCAGAAAAAACGAATTTTTCTAGCAATGCTATATAAGAAGAAGACTATAAACTAAAATAATTTGTTGAAAAAATTATTTTTGTTAAAAAATTAAATTAATTATGACTCCACACTAAGTGGAAAGTGGGAGATCAGTTAAAATTTAATTGAAGAAAAACCGCAAATTTCAAACTTTATTTGAAGAGAATATTATTAACAATAATGATAAATTGATTAAACATTTATGTTTATTAAATTGATCTCCTTATTACCTCATTAGTATGAAAAGGTTGATGAAAAGTGGAAAATCTAGAAAAAGTTTTAATTTCTAGCATTATACTGCGCGAATTCTGTTATAAATAATAATGAAATTCGAAAAGAATTGCGACTTTCTAAGTCTATTCTGAGAGGAAAATTGCTAACAAAAGATTATGTTTCAGCAATTTATTTAAACGTCTAATTATCACTAAAAATAGTATTTGAAGTATTAAAAAAAAATTTTATACAGATATGCTACGAAAACCTCAACTATCTCTAAAAGTTCGAAAAATCCCATCTTTTCCTATAGAGATTTTTTGAGACCCTATAAAACAGACTTATGGGGTGATTTTTGAAATCACAAAAATAGGCAATAATAACAATAGTAATATATAGTAATAGTAATATAATAGTAGTAATAATAATAATTTTCAAAAGTTATAAGCAATGGCAAAATTGAAAGTAAGAGTTTAATAAGGCGAGGCAATGATGTTTTATTTTTATCTCTATTGAACAAAAACAAGGCCATATTGACAAATGTTGAAGGTGGCCTACAGTTTGCATCTATTTTCAAGAAGTTGTATTCTGATTATTTGAAAAAAGTATCTCTTGCGTCAGCAAAAAAAAATCTTCATGCTATAACCAGATTCTGTGGAAGGCCATCCACTTACTACACACATCCTTACACAATTTGTCTTAAAAAATTACATTAAATTACAATACATTCCATATAATATAGTCGCACGCCTTTAAGGGGGTCTCCCCGTGTGTACGGTCGAAAAAGCGATTTTTTTTGTTGCCTAAATTTATTCCTACACATGTGTAGAATATGCTGGTGAGGTGATATTCCAATATTCGAAATCATTGGGAAGTTACAGCTGTTAGAACGACTAGGTGTACTTCATTGCTTAATTCGTTCTTCAGCTTTCAAACGCGTTTTTCTCGAAATCACGTTTTTCTAAACGCACATCCTAAACTAGGATAATTAGAAAATTCCAAACCGTTTTTTTCCGTAAAAAATAATCGAAAAAAATCATGAAATTTGAAAAAAATTCAAAACCGTGTCAATTACTCAATTTTCAATATTTTTCAAATATTCTAGTTCAGGTAGTGGCCACAGCTTCACAGATTAAAATGTCCTTTAGTTTTTTGATTTCAAATAAGCCGTTCGCCCGGAATCATGCCGGCCATGGGTACACTCTGTTTTGTAATGGGTGTCTTTCGAGTGGCGCCATACGCATTGTCATAAAAATTTTGGGTTCAAACTTGCACAATTTACTGTTCAAATCTGAATAAATATATAGTGAAAAGTTCAAGTTGTATATTTTTATCGTTCTTCAAAAAAAAAAAATCCCTAAAAAAGGCAAAAAACGGGCCGTCACACGGGGTGCCCCCCTGAATGATATTATAACGCTTTTAAACGTTGAAAACGCTGTGACGGGTATCGAACCAATTACTCTAAGTTTAACGCGTTTGATTGCTAACTGATAGACCTCACGGATAAATTAACACTTAGAATATCGAGAAAAAAATCTTGGCTAAATGTTAATTACGAGTACGTCAGGGCCGTCCAAAAATATCTGGTCCCTGTTCATCGAAATTTAACATTTTATTAATAAACGGGCTTTTAAAATTAGAGAAAGTAAATATAAACATTGGATAATTTTTTCATTGAAAACTTTGTTCACCTTAAAACCCTAAACTAGTTAATTTTCAATAATTTAGGATTGTCAAAAATTGAACATTAAAAACTTACAAATTAAATTTATATAAAATCTATGAAATTGAATTAGGTTAGAATTTAATGAACAAAATCAAACATGTAAAACTAATCCATATATTTGAATATTTTCTAATGTCCTACAATATTACCCGAAATTTAAAAATGTTAATGTTTGTACGGGAGACTTGGCTTTAAACTTCAGCCCTGACAATGCTGTCGTCCCTAGCGATTCTCATTTTAACATACTGTTGTGTAATTCCTCTCATAATAAAAGTGAAAATCTCTAAAAGATCCTACAATCTATACTTACTTTTAAGTGAATTGTTAATATCACATGAAAATAAGCTTTATATCATTCATTTAATAAAAAATTACATTACTTTGCGTTATTTTATACTGGTATAAAATTTACTGGTATACTGGTAAAAATATACTGGTATACTGGTACACACATACAGTGAAACTCTTTTATACCGCCGATTTTGGGGCTGAACTTGAGTGTGAATTAACTCATTGTAGCCCCTACAGTTATTTAACTTTTTAGGTCCAAAATTCGATTTCGTGTCAGTTAAGTCGACTCGTAGCAGCCTAGAATACAACTTTTGATTTTCTCGCTGAAAATATTCTTAACTGAATTTAAATCGAAAGTACCTGGCTACATGTCTAGAAATACCTTTTTAAATGAAACGATCATTTTTTGACGTATAACGCTAACCTAACTAACTTTAACCTAACCCAATCAAACCTAAATTTTTGCAGATGTTTAAAGCCTTCTTCAAAACTTTATTATTTCACATTCAATATTTTCTTTCTTAAACACTATGTTTCAGTTAAAAGCACTAACATAAAACAGTTATGATATGTTTCAAAAATTTATTAGGTAATTCGCGAATTTTAATTTAATGACGCAAGAGTATTAGAAAGCAGGCATATGTTTCTTCATTTTTGCCAAAGGTTTTCTATAATTTTTCCTAATTAGAGGGATAGTTTTCTGATTTAATCATGAGAATTTCAAATTTAAGACAAAATTCATAAAATATCCGGTAAACTATTATTCATAAATTATATATATTCACCAATGGAATCAACGAGAAACGGCAAAGCGAAGAGAAAAGTATCAACGACCCTCATTTTTTCTGTCCAGATTCGTGAAAGAACTACGCAACAACTTTGGAGATTATATATTATATTCGCTATCTCATTTATCCTTCTAATTTATTGCACGTCGTGCGGCTTCTTGGAGGACAATTACAAAACCTTCCTTTTCTGAGATATTTGTATTTCCTCAACCTGGGTTTTCTTCGTCGCAGGCAAAAAATAGGAAAGATTGAACGATTACCTACAATTCAGAGAATCTTGAATGAATTACATGTTTCGTTATCAGTTTTATTTGCTTGACGTGTCAAAAAAAGTTGAAAATATTCTAATAAATTTCTTAAAAACCTTCTAGAAAAATGCCATTCTTTATCTATAAGCTTATGAATCATTTGCGCTGTAAGTGTTATTGCGGTATAAGAAATTTCTACATTACAGAATAAACTTTGATAAAATTATGAAAATTTAATAACATTGTCGCAATATTATGTACTGATCGTTGTACCAATTTTTTAAATTTAATTATAAAATAAATTTAGTGGCCTTCACGATGACATAGGTGTTAATTTTTGAATAATTATTAACACGTTTCGAACTGATCTCCAGTCCCTTTACAAATGTAAAAATTTTTTTTAATACTTACCTTAGTAAAGCGAAGATTGCTGAATTTTACATTTTCTTATTGTTTAAGAGAAATGAACAGATTTTTATAAATTTAAAAATGGTTGCCAATTTTTAATTCGCCAAAAATCAAATATTTAATTTGTCATAGAATAAAAAAATTCATATGCTAGAA
>NC_046664.1:193552-203290 GCF_010883055.1 Belonocnema kinseyi
AAAAAAAATCAAAACGTGGTTTTCGATGTATTTTTTCCCGTAGAATTCGATTCTGAAGTCAAAAAAATAAAATTTTTCTTTATTTTTTTTTATTTAAAAAAACCATGAAAAAACCGTGAAAAATGAGGTTTTTCGAGCAAAACCCCATAAAAAAGTAGCGGGACCCTACTTTTTTATTGCAAATTCGGATTCAGCGTCGAAAAATACATAAGAATATATAGGTCTGGTCAATTGCACAGACACTTTTGTTTTTTTTGTGGGCCTGTGTTATCCAGTACATATAAAGAATCCTATAACTCTTAACATAATTAATAGAAAATATTGTCATGTATGATTTTTTAATTTTCATAAAATAATATAATTTTTTCAAGTAGTAAGATAAATTGATTAATTATTGGCCAAAGGAATATCCCTATTGTCCCAATTGCTTGGACATAAAGGATGAATCGACATTTTGTAACCTCCCAATGGGAAATGGACTACTGGCGCAGTACTGCACCAGCACTAGCAGCGTTAGCGCAATATTGACCGCCAGTACTGGGTCAGTGCTGGCAGGATCTGCGAATTTCTTTTTCCGGAAAATGAAAAAATTAGAGGGATCGGGGACTGATGGCCCAAAATCGAAAGTAAAATTTTCACGTGGTATAGGTTTAGACCACTCATCTGAACAAACTATCTCATATCGTATGTTGAAGGAAAGAGTGAAAAAACAATATACAACATTTTATTAAATGATAAGAGAATTGAACAAGTTGATAAGTTCGTGTACCTTAGTAGCTTATTTACTAGGGATGGAAAGATAGATTGGGAGTTAGATAGACGCATAAACGAAGTTGAGAAGGTTATTGCTAGAGCAGGGCCCATTTTCAGAAGTAAAAATATATGAAATAAAGCTAAAATGGCAATACACAATTCTACATTTGTACTGACCGTACTATACGGTAGCGAGACACGGACCTATCAAGAAAAAGATAAGAGTAAAATTAACGCAATTGACATGAGATTCATGCGCATAATAAGCGGGAAATCCCTAATGGACAAAGTAAGTAACGAGATAATTCTAAAAGAATGTGGTGCAGAAGAGACGCTAGTAGACACATGGGAAAGAAATCGGTTAAGATGGTTCGGACATGTTGATAGAATGCCAAATGAATAACTAACAAAAAAAGTGTATCAAGGTAAAGTGAATGACAGCGTGCCTAAAGGAAGACCGCGAAAAGAATGTTTAAAATGGGTGAATGAGACCCTAGTTAGAAAAGAAGCCACAGCGGCACAAGAGCTTGCATGGAAAAATGCATAGATGTAAAAGAAGCTGGAGATATGTGTTAGAACACAAAAGTATGGCGCAAATAGTTAATAAAAAGAGTGTCACTAGAGGAGAATGACGCCTGAAACAAAAGACTTTGGATACTAATAGACCCAAGTGGGGAACCTCTCATGACGACTTTGTGAGGATCTTCACTTGGGGTAATTGCTAGAGACATTGATCAACAACCTGGGTCGGAGTACTGTTGTAGGGAAATGGTTTAATTATGTAATAATAATAAATAAGTGATAAACAAAATAATAATAAAAAACTTTTCTGCGTCAGGATCAGATGAAATCAACAACTTTTGGGGGAAGAAGTTTACTTTTACGCACTAAGATCTAGCTCGTATATTTACTACTTTCTTAAACGGAGAACAACCCATCCCGCAGTGGTTATTTGATGAATGCACGGTACTGATCCCTAAGATCGGAGATTTGTGAAGTCCAAAAAACTACCAGCACGTAGCTTGTTTAAACACCAGCTACAAGCTACACACTAGCATCTTCAAAGAGAGGATAATAATATCTATCGAGCCGGCATAGAATGCAATTGTTAAACAACGCGGATGTAAGATGGAACAGGCTTATTGTAGAGACAACCTGTCAATAAATAGGTGTATGAACCAGGCTTTCATCAGGTATTGGCGCAATCTGTACATGGCTTGAATATTATACCAAAAGAAATTCGATAACACGAACCATGAGCTACTTATGCTCTTGTGGCGGACAAGATTTGTTATGAAATCCGACAAAAGACAAGTGACTACAAGTTATGTCACATAAAAGAGGGCGGTCTTCCAAGAAGACTCTTTAAGTTCGATACTTTTCTGTATTTTTCTCTTGCCCCTATTTATTGTGCTCCACGGCAAAAGCTCCGGATACCTATATGGCCCGCTGAACAGAAGAGAATTTAAGGTCAACCACCTTTTATACATGATGACCTTAAACTCTTTGCTTCTTCAAAAGAAAACCTTGCAATCCTTGTGGCGGCAGTGAATATGTACTCTAAGGTTATTGGCGTGAGCTTTGGACTAAGCCAGTGTGCTGGCGTCCATCTACACCAAGGAAGACTAGAAAATACATCAACGCGTGACGATCAGAATCTTCAAGTCATAGGTCGAAATACCATTCAAGATCTTGGTAATAGGGAAACATATACATATCTTGCAATACCGCGAGCGGAAATCGAAGATGTGCATGTGTTGAAAACGTTCCTTGAAAAAAGGTATCGCAAAATTCTCTTGAAAATTTGGACTTCCAAATTATCTGGGAAGAATAAGATCCAGGTGACCAATATTTTGGCCGTTCCTATACTGCTTAACACATGTGTTGCTGTAAAATGAAACGTGGATGAGTTGAAGCAAATTGACCGATGCACACTCAAGATGATAACAATCCATCGAAATCATCATTGTAGATCTTCGGAGTCATGTAAAAAACCAGAACATTCGCTTCTACTAAAGAAACATGCCGAGAGTGCACGCAAATGCCAGAAACGACTGGACATTTTCTCAGTGGATGCTCAAAGTATGCACGCTTAAGGTATATAGAGAGACACAATGCGGCTGTGAAAGCGTTATATTACCATCGTCGGCACTTCTATCGTGTTGAATTAATGCTCGTCTTGTTATACGCCGAGGGGGAACTGGAGTCAGTTGGAAAGAATAATCAGTGTAAGATTTACTTAAATTTCTTATGTCCCCCTACTTAACTTATCATTGCTGCAAAGTCCGATATTGTCCTAACATGTATGAAGACCAAGATAATTTACGTAATTGAATTCTCGGCACCAGCTGATGGTAATATCATGGCAAAGGAGAAAGAAAAACGGGCGAAATATCAAGCTCTTCTTTTTGAGCTGAGCAGGCTGTACCAGGGCTACAAAGTCCATCTCGTGGTTTTTATAATCAGCTGCCTTGGGTATATGAAAGCTTAATTTCTTAGTTAAATCAAAAAAATCCCGGCTTGCAAGTACCAGACTCAGTCCATCGAGAGCCAGTTGCAAAAGGCTGTTTTTCTGGGATCACTTCATCTGGTCCATCAACTCTGTTCCTCTTAACATTGTACAAAGGTTGGTAGCTCTATAAAAGTATCTAGAGGTGCAATCTTCACCTTCAACTGTGCCGTATGCCACATAAGGTCATCCGGGACTAGAGGTCGCACTCTAAGAAACAGTATTTTACGAATTATCTTGCGTATATTTCCCGTCCTTGCTTACCTTCTAGGATAGAAGAAGCAGGAGTGGATGGCGTTTTTATAACGTGATTAATAGAATGTTTTTATAATTTAATTAGAATTTTTCTTAATGAACCAACCGTCCTATTTATTTTATTTATTTTTGCTTCTTTATTTTATATTTATTTATTTTTATTTACTTAAATGAACTAACCAACTTATTCTATATTTGCTACATCTTGATTCAAAATTTTAATTTCTTATAAGTTGAAAGCGATATAAAAAATTATTCGGTTTTCATATAGAAGCTTTAATCTTAAAACTTGCACTTTCATGTATATACATTATTAACTTTTTGAATTTGAAATTCTGCCTTTCATAAAATTTTGTGTCAATAAAGTATGGCAAAATAGATCAGATATGTAAATAAGTATAATTTCTCCGATCTAAAGCAATAACTTGTAAAAACGTTCTATTGGTTGTAGAGGTGCCGTAGGATATTGATAAGTTTCAAAATATTTTTCGCGTGGAAATTTCCTACTGTTTGTCCAATTACAAGTTTTGTCCCTACTTGTAAATTATTTTAGGACTAAAACAGGATTAATGTCTTAAATCTAGTTAAAAAAAGGTCTGCTCCACAGCTCTTGATTGCAGCGCCACCAACTCTTGAACACAAGTGGATGACAAGTAGGTTGGATTGAGGTTATGATAAATTCTACCTCGAATTTTGATATAGTTAGCTTGGTATTTTTTTAAAATTATCTTAGTAAATTAGCTAATTCTGATATAATAATTGTATGTAATTATAATAATAATTATTTTTTCTCTATTTTGCTTTGTAAGTGTTTGTTGATACATTTTATACCCAGGTGTCAGCTCAAGCCAAAGGCCAATGTAAAAACGACGCCACGACTTGGTATATTTAAGAAGAATGGACACTTTTTTACACCTAAAAAACTGAAACACACTGATTTTATCTCTACGTTGTGACTATTTTTATCACCGAGAGTTCAAATCACTTCACCCGACAATCAATCACCTTGGAAAAATCTTAGAACTCCACAGAGCGCGACAGATCTTCAAGGAATTCAGAAAATTCATGGAATTTAGATCATTTCAGGCATTCAAAGAATTTGAGGCATTCAGTGAATTAAAAGAATTCGAATAAGTCAAGGAATTCAGAGAATTAAACGGATTCCCAGAATTGAAGGAATTATGAAAATTGAAGGTATTCAGAGATTTCTAGAAATTGGTAGAATGAAAATAATTCGGAGAATTTAAGTAATTTAGAGAATTTAAGGATTCCAAAGAGTTCACACTATTCATCGAATTCAACGAAGTTAAGGAATTTAGAGAATAGAGGGAATCCAAGGAATTTAAGGAATACCGAGAATTCCAGAATGTAAAAGAATTAAGAGAAATCGGGGAATTAATAGAATTAGGAGAATTCAAGGAATTCAGAGAATTAAGCGAATTCAGAGAATTCAAGGAATTTAGAGAACTCAAGGAATTCAGAGAATGAATGACGCTCCATTACTTCAGACTTTGAATAATTTTAAGGCCATGTGACGAGTGGGTCACGTGACCAGATTCCTACCTTACCGACACTTTTTGGATTTTCTAACTTATTTTCATACGAAGCGCCACATCGAGTTGAAAATTTGGGAAACTAAACCAGAATCACTAAGAATGGTGGGTCTGGTCCTAAATGTGTATACTTATGAAAAAACTTTTTTATTTTAAATAATTTTGTTTGCTTTTTTCATAATTATTAAAATTGAGAACCAGACCCACCTTTCTTGGTGCTTCTTATTCATTATCCTAAATTTTCACCTCGATGTGGCGTTTCGTGTGAACGTAAGTTGGGAAATTAAAAAAGTGGCGGTAAGGTAGGAATTTGGTCATGTCACTCACTGGTCACATGACCTTAACAGTTAAAAGTTTATTATACGTAGATATAAAGGGCCATCCTTGTATTCGCCCTTACGTAAGGGCATAAACGCGCTCAGTTGTCCAAGCACTATCTTTTCGAAATTTCAACGTGAACAGTTGGGCACGTATAAAGTTGCTACGTACGAAGATGTCCTTTACCTTGACAAACTTCAAACAAATAAACATAAAAAATTTTAACAAATCAAGTTCAAAACATATTTAAAGTATAAACTTGCCACATTTGAAAGTAATCGAAGTTGACAAGTTTAGCTTTTTGGAGAGAAATGTTCTAGATGTGCTGTAATTCTTTCTTAAAAGAATACTTAAAAATGAAATGGATCATGTTTGGTGGAAATTTATTAATTTTACTGAAATTTGTCAAGCTGATATTAATTTCCAAAGCATCGTTTTATCTTTTAAAACATTTTCAACATTTTTTATTTTGTTGAAATTTATTGTTGATTATTGTAAATAATGACAAATAAGCTTAATATTTTTGTTAAATTATTCTCATATCATCTAAATATTTTTAAATGCTTCGTAATATGTTTTCTAGTCTTATGGAAATCTAGTCTACAATATTTGAAGTAAAAAGACAACACACTTAACTGATAACATTATGAAGTTCGGTACTATTTGTCAAATTTAATTATATTCAGACTAAAAGTTAGGCGAAATAATCCGAAGAAAATACTTTAGAATTTAGGAACATTAGATATCAGAAAACAAAAATATTAGAATTTTAAAATAATTGAATTTTATGGAACTGGAGTTCCAACTTCAAAAAAGTATTTCGAATAAAGGATTAGCAATAAAGTTGCACGTTTTCTTTACAATTTCAATGGCCCTGACAATTTGCTGTGGAAGCAGAACCCAAAAGACCCAAAAATATGCAAGAATCACTATTTTCCATGCCAGAAGTATCCGCGTTTTGCCTCTATTGAGCCCACAATCTTTTTTAGACGCCGAGACGCTTGTTTGTATTTGCGTATCGATTACGAATCTAGAAGAAGTTTTGAAAAAAGATTACTTTTAAGAGTAGTTCATCATTTCAATTTATTGCAATATGAACAAAAAAAGTTTCGTTATAACTTTAACCACTATTAATAAATGAACAAATAAATGTGAGTGGTCAGAAAAATGAGAAAGTTTAGAAAACGTACCTTGAAATTGTTACTTCAAAAAATTAAAAGCAAATAAATAATGGATTTCATAGATAGTTTTTAACCTAAATAATTAAAAAAATATTTGGGCCCTTACACAGGGTATTTAATTGAATATTATTTTCGAAATAAATATTGAAGACAATTACTTATTACAAATTATGTTTATTATAGTCATTCCACTCGAAACGAGTCTATCTCGATATAGTATCGAAAAATCTCGGTTTTTCTCGTATTAGTATCGGTTTCTGCGACTCCAGTATCGTTCTTGTATTTATTTGAAAGTTAAGAACTTGAATCATATTTTCTTGTGGATTTTTAAGCTTTATAAGTTCGCAAATTCCCACACGTCCGTTAAGGCAACTTAAATTTTTCTAAAAAATTTGGAAAAACTGTTAAAATTAGAAAAAATAAAAGGCTGCCAGTATAGAACTGGATAACCAACGACATGTGAACTTTTCGAAACAGCGAAAAAAAGGTACGGTAAAATTGAAATCCTCATTAAAAGATCAAGCAAGTGTATCCAATTCTGAGCTAATGGATTGCCTAATGAAGGTCAAAACAAATTTCTTTCAAAGTGAAAAAACAAAAATTAGGTCAGGCCCGGCTGCAGATTGCGATAAAAAAGTTAATTTTTCAGTTTAAGAAAATAGAGAAAAATACTCCTGAGACACGAACCTAGTGCACTAGCAAATAATGTTTAATGCTAAATGCTTAGCTAATTCTGAGAAAATCGTCCGAGAATTTGCAAATTAAAATTTCATGGGTTTTCAAAATCGGCTTCAGATAGCGATGAAAAATGGAATTTCCAATTCGTTACAAAAATGAAAACTTATTCCCAAAGAAATCGGTATACTGACTGACAACAACAAAAAATTGTCATCCCAATATTTTTTTTCTGATTAAATTGAAGTTCAAGATTTTGATATTACAGTAGGACAGACATGTTTTTTCTATAAGTCCTCAAAAATAAGAAAATATATATTATTTATTTTGTACTTAAATGATAAAAAAATACCGATTAACTAAAATGTGATTAAAAATTGTTAATGATAATGTAATTATATTTCATTAAGAATCACTTCTTGATAGGACGCGTACTTTTTGTCTTATTTGTGAAAAATAACATTAAAAAAAATAATAAAAAAAATGTGTTGAAAAACGACGAAAGTTACGAGAAAAAAAAAAGATTTAACAAAACCTGTTTACAAATATCGGTCGGATATCGAGCGCGCAGCGCGAGTGTCACGATGAGAATATGTACCTTCAACACTACAGAGTTTTGAGAAACTTAATCTTTGACAATACTAAAAGAGATCTTTATGATAAAGATCATCTAAAAGAGATCTTTATGATAAAGTTTTTTTTCAAGCATTCCAAATCCAAAGAATAAATGGTCAGCACGAAGCGCGAGATTTAACCTTCGTGCGCCGCACGCGCAGCGCGCGATGAGAATGGGCAGATTTTTATAATTTAAGCTTGGTTTCTTAGCTTAGTTTCAATTTCCATTTGCTCAACTATGAGGCTCAGAATTTGAATGCCTTCTCAAAGCAAATGGCTGGCGCTGAGGCGAGAGATATAGCCACATGTTAGGCCTTGAAGAATAGCTGGTATAAAATAGTCACACAAGAAAGAGCTAAGGCACCAAACCCAGTTATAGAAGCAAACTTATATAATTTGCCCTTTTTACTCAGCAGACCATCAGAAGGACTCAAAGTCAAAGATAGAGAGTGATTTCTCTATTACACCAGAAGCCACTGATGGCCTAGTGCTTCCAGTTGCTCTCGGCTCGATGTCAACTGCCAAATAACGAACTGTTGATCTTACCTGGCGCAGAGACCCTCTGGGTTTTCATTGTGCAGGTCAGGCATAGCAAGTGCATAGTGCTTGTGACTACTGCAAAAACTAAATATATGTAATTAGAAGTAAATTTATTCTTCGGAAACATAGAATGAATTTTTTCATTAAAAATAATACTTTATTTTGCATTTTATTAGCTATTTCCTGGGGTATCTCATATTATGAGGATAGTTTGACGAGTTTGGAAAAAGCACTTTTTTACATTTTTTGTATTTTCAGCATAACAAAAATTTTTAATCAAATTTTTTATTTGAGCTTCTTATGCCAAATTAAATTTTCTTCAAAATGACCTATATTACTTTTAAATTTAATACATAGAATTCCGACATTCACGCTAAACAGAGTTGGTATCTCATATTTGGGTACTCTCCTCTATATATATGTTTCACAATTTACCTAAAAAAATCAAATGTATATACACATTCAAATAGTTTAAGCGATTGAGAATTAGTTAGAAAATTACTAGGTGTTTTAATACGTTGATTAATGATGACTTATAAAAACAATGTGAACAAACTTTAATGAACTTGAAAGATTCAAAGTTAATTTGACTATTTCAGGACTTTAACGTGCCAATTATTAACGCAGGATTGATTAAGAATACACGCATACCTCAAAAAATGTTTATTTTACGTAAATTTTTCGTTTGAAGCGTACAATGTCATATTTGCACGTTTGAATATTTATAGCTATCCTGAAATTGCCAGTTCGGGTTAAATTTTGCCCAAAGATATGAAATATCATCTGTTTTTAAATTTTATCAAATGAATCATTTGTCTCGAAAATTAATAACTTTCCAAATTTAAAAGAGGAAACAAATTGTTAAAACTACACTGAGAAAACTATATCGCATGAATTACAATATATATCGTATTTCCCGCGCTATATATCGTAATTATCGCATTATAATAGCGCAACATCGTGATATCGTTCATTGCAAGTTTTTACACTATATACCGCATAATTGTGCAATCTATAACGTAAGAATTTAATTTTATTACGCTATCACATTGTATTTCTTCTTTTGTGATCTCGCGAGGGTTTGAGTAGTCAGCAAGCGATCACAGAAAATATTAAAGATAAAGTTTACATCAATTCTTGGTGAAAGATTTACAGGAACAAAAATTAACTTTACCAGATAAACTTTACATGAATCGAAGATAATTTTCGATTTTTAACCTTGCCAGGATAATCCTTCGCCTTATAAACGCTCCATTTTTATTCGAGGAGCAGCGACAATTACGACGCCAGCGCTATCCAGCGTCGTTTAACTTAATTAAATTTGAGAAAAATGGGGATT
>NC_046664.1:203390-210325 GCF_010883055.1 Belonocnema kinseyi
GACGACAGTAAGAAAATTTAACTTAATTTTTTTCTGTGATATTAGTGCATTATAATATCGTACACAGATCCGGGACCTGATTGTACGTTATCATTTTGTGCTTTCTTTCAATATAGAGGTTTTGCGATATCATTGTGCGAATTCTTTTTCTCCGTGTACAAGTAATTCATTTAGATAAAATTTCGACTATTAAAAATTAAAAAACATAAAATCTTTTCGACTGGCCTTGGATAGTCACTTAAAATATCAATCCTTTGCGAATGGGTGATTGACAAATAATCACTTTCGATGTAGTAGAAACGTCGACTGTAAAATTCAGTAATCGTGCTGAGGTTTCTCATCTCATTAAAATAATAAGTAAAAAGCTAAATCACTTTCAAAATGACTATATTCATCTCTTGGGGATCCTTGATTATCCTTCAGGGACCTGCTGCGATATGTGTCTGAAGCTGGGCTGCGATCTGAGACACTTTAGGATCTCGACGATCGGCTGTTTTTGGATGAATTGGCTCGGAGAATTTTGTCTTCTTTCACGTGAGAGTTAACGAATTTTTTTTGCGATAATGGTCGGCTTTACACCGACGAGCGAAAGGTTACTTACATGCGCGTAGTATACTGTTGGGGGGGGGGGGGGGGGGGGGGGGGGGGGGGGGGGGCGAAACTTTCACCTCGAAAACAGCATGGAAGAAGTGTTACCAACTCATATAATTTAAATACGCCAGCTGATTGAAACTGTCGGCTACGCAGGTAATCAAAATTAAAGTTGGCAACCCTTGCTTCATGACATTTTCGGGACGAAAGTTTTGCTCTGCTCAACAAGTCTACGCGCGTGTAGCTAACCTTCCGCTCGTGAATGCTCGTGAATGCTCCTGAATTCTCCTTTCGAGGTTCTTGAGCACCCGCCTCTGTCATGCGAATATTTTTGCTTAGGGCTCTGTGCAAAGGGCTGTTCACTTTCGAGCTAAAACTCGAGCGATATAAATACTCCTGGATTTACTCTCCTGCGACTCTCTCGAATTCTCAGGCTTTAAAAGAGTTAGCCGAGGTATAAGAGTTGCTATGAGTTCACAGAAATCGAGCAGAGTTCTTCTGGAGTTGATGGGTGTGGAAGAATGTTTCTGATTCTGAAGTTATAATTGACACACAGTAGTCACACAGGAGATTCACCTGTGTGACACAAACGCATTTGAGAGCTTTGGCTCCGTGAGCGTCGAGACCTATATTTGCTTCCCTTCGAACGGGTTTTAACGTCCTGTTGCAAATTTTTATCAGGCTTTGAAGTTTCGCGAACAGTCTACTTGATTGACCCATTTTTAACCTATTTCAAAAACACTATTGAAATGATAAAAAAAACAATGCAATAAATATCACTCTGTAAGATGTGAACACTGGTGTACAACAAAATTTTATGAGCATGAAACATTAAACACGAGACCTAAAGAAGTCAGCAGGTTTTTTTATCTCTATGATCACTCTAAAATATGTGACAACTTACTATTTAAGATTCCTTTTCAACCAGAGAGTTTTCTTTTTGTTGCAGCTCCTTTGGAACCAAAACAAGATTCTAATAGGAATCCTACTTTTTTTGTGTGCCTTTGCGCATTGAATTGCCCTCTGACAGATATAATCTAGAAAAAGAGTAATGAGCAAATAAGTTTCAGTTGATTCTTACCACAAAAGGAAATAACTCAAGTCACAGAAAAACAATTGTAATATTATTAAATCTCAGAGGCTATTAAATTAGTCTCAGCGACACATAGTAATAAATATTATTTGGTATGCCACATTTTTTCATAAAGGAATTTATATTCATCGTGTCTTATATTATTATTTGTTTCTTTTAATAGTACAGTGAAAATATGATACTGGGCCGATTTTGTGGCTGACCTTGCTGGTGAATGACCCAGATAGAGGGTAGTTTCGTAGAAAACGTTTTTGTTTGTACACGCCTGAACGATCACCCCGCACAGCTCCTTTTAATCCTCCTTCCGACGCGGCGTCAATTTTCGGATGAACTCTATCAGGGGGCCCGATATCTAGGGTTAACTGCATCTTATTGAATATATTAAAATTTTAATTAAGCTTGTTAAAACTATAATGCCCCCGGAAATAAACTGTCTCATTTTTTCGAAATGTCAAATACTTTTCAAAAATTATTCCAGAATTTCGGGACGCCTTATCCATTACCTTTCCCAGATGCACCAGTCTTACAAAACGACTAGACGCAACGTATTAACAATCCAGTAGTTTCCACAAAACCTCTTGAAAATTATTTTTTGCGAAATGGAACTTTATGTCAAACGAATAGTAAAGAAATATGATAATTAATATTTATAGTCGTTGGAAAAATGCTGACATAAATCGAAAATGACAATCCCAGTAGTAAAATTTTATATTAAATAAGTATTCAGTATTTAAATATTCAGAAAAGCCTCCGGGGCGACTATTCTACTTTCTTTCTCCATCCGATTGTCTTCCGGAAAAAATTGTCTTTAAAAATATTGTTGCTGCCAAGATGTTTTACTTTGACAATGATAATTTAGGAATCTGTTTCATAATTTTCTTCGTGTATTTATCAGAACCTTCGCTCATACATTCCATCGACTATTATGCGAAAAATATTATCATCTTACGTAAAACACTAAATCTTGCTTGCAAACACTTTGATAATATGAAAAAACTATACTCATAGTTTCGCTCAAAAATATTGTGTAGAAACAAAAAATACAAGAATAAATAATATAAGCGTAAAGGTCATTAAGATCTTTATTATTATTATTATTTTGTAAATCTGCACAGAAATCAATTCTACGACATTTCTTTATTCTGAAAAATGTCATTTTTAATTAACTCTTGAATAACGGCATTATTTTCTTGAGATATAATTAACCACTCTTATTTAAAACAATCACCACTTGGATGACAGCTACTGAATTCAGGTCTATTATAGATTTTAATCATTCGAAGTGATTTCAATGAATTTGAAAGTTTTAAGTGTATTTTAAAGAATTCTAAGAAATTTTAATGTGGCTTAAATAGTGCCTTGAAGTGTTTCCAAAATTGTTAAAGATTTTAAATACTTAAAGGTATTGTTTAAAGTTCAAGCGATTTTAATGAGCTTCAAAGAGTTTCAAGATATTTAAAAAGGTTTGACAGATTTTCAATATTTAAGGGTGTTTTAAAAGATTCTAAAGAATTTTCAATTTACTTAATTAATTTAATGGGGTTTTAAAGGATTTGACCAATTTAAGGGTATTTTGAAAGATTCCGAGGCATTTTTAAGACATCTGAAAAAATGCGAACGTGAAAAATCACCCTATTTCTCTATTTTGAGAGTACAGCAGAATGTAAAGTCTGATACGCATTAAAAACATTTTTCTGATGATAACAGAAACAAATAATTATTGAATCAAACGAAAAAATAGGAAATGATAAAAAATAGTACAAATATTATCTAGCGACATTATAATCAAATTTTCATAATTTTATTAAAGTTTGTTTTGTAATGTAGCAGTTTCTGATATCACGTCAACAGTTACTTATAGTGCAAATAATTCATAAGTTTAAATACATAGAATGACATTTTTTCTAGAAAGTTGTAAGCAAATTTATAAGAATATTTGAAACTCTTTTCGTTGCGTGAAGTAAATACAACTTTTAACGAAACATGCAATTCATTCAAGATGGTCTAAATTGCACGTGTGTTTATGTTGTAAATCTTTCCTGTTTTTTGCCTTGTATTAGGTAAAAAGCAGATTGATGAAACACAAACATCTCGAAAATATTAGGTGTTTCTTGACCAAAACATCGTACCAAGTAGAACAATTTATAAGGAAAAATTAGATAGCGAATATGTATATTCTCAGAAATTTCTTCAGAGATCCTTCTAGAATCTGAAAAGAACCTCGAAAAGAATCACAATTACTGTCGGCAATTACTCAGTGCAAATAATTAATGAGCCTTAAGATAAAGAATGACCTTTTTTTAAAAGTTTTACGGAAATTTGTCAGAATATTTTCAACTCTTTTCGACACATGAATCAAATATTACTGACAACGAAAGATACTATTTAATTTGAATTTTCTAAATTGTACGCATATTGTAAGCCTTTCCTGTTTTTCGCCTTGAAGTAGGAAAAAGGCAGATTGATGAAATACAAATATCTCGGAAACGAAAGCTTGTTTCTTTCAAAATACCTTACGACGTGGAATAATTTAGAAGGTGAAAAGAAATAGCCGCTATAATATGGAGTCTTCAAAATTTCTACGTAGTTCCTTCTCGAATGTCGACAGAAAAATGAGGGTCGTCGATTCTCTCTTCTTCGCTTTGTCGTTCTTTTTTGGTTCTATTGGTAAATATATATAATTTATTGATAATACAATACTTTATATTTTATGATTTTTATCTCAGATTTGAAAAATTCGAAATTCGGTCTACGAATTAACCCTTATTCAATTAGGAAAAATCATAGAAGAGCTTATGTAAATTAACGCTCCGCCGTTCACGTTATTTCTAGTCCCTCCGACGTTCATGTGGGACCAAAGCAGTTTTCAATGGGTGTTCGATCGTAGCCGAAAAGCTCCACACTTATGCGGCTCAGTCCATTCTGGCCTCATATGAGACAACTTTTTTTCGGCGGAAAGAATGACGCGTCAACTTGTTTCTTCCCGACAAAATTCTATCTCAAATAATCGCCTGGGTCACGCATGACCCACATGGACGGCGGAGGACTAAGTAGCATATGCATGCATCTACTTATAATACTCTGGTGCGGTTAAATTAAAATCTTCAAATTATCCAATAAATTAATTAAAATATTATAAACGTTTATTTTTTTTCGCTGGAAAATAGTATTTAAAAAAATAATATTTAATATAAAATAATAGAGTTTAAAAGAAGATCTAGAATTTCTAAGAAAAATTACGTTGTTTCTTCTTTCGCTGGAATTGCGTATTTTAAAATAAAGTGACATTAGCGTTTTGCACCTATAATTTTTGTTGTGTTTATAAATCGGCTTGTCCAAATGATAAAGTGCCATCTGGATCCGATCCGTACCGATTCCAATGAAATTTTGTTGGCTTGGAGTTTGTGGGCTTGGGAATTTTGCAATTAGATTTTGTCGGATAGGGTTTTGTAAGCTTAGGATTTTATGGATTTACGTTTTGTGGAATTGGGTTTTGTCGACTTTAGATTTATCGGTTTGGGATTTATAGGCTTGGTATTTGTACACTTGGCTATGTGGGGTTGGGATTTGTCGCTTTTGAGTTTGTGAGATTGCAGTTTGTGGTATGTTCTTTACATTAAAGTAGTTTAGTTTAAGCTTAGTCATTATTGTGAAACCCAAAAAATTTTTCTATCTACGGCCTTGGCTAGACTATTTTACTTTCGCCCCGCTGTGTCATCTGCTTCTATGCCCTAGATTAGAAATTGAATTGAAGTCCTACTTCCGTTAGATACTTCAATGAGCAACAACTTTGAATTGAGCAGTTTGATCTGTTGTGCATGCGTCTACTATAAGAATTTTGACATTTTTTTGTTTTTAAAATTTTGATGAATCTGAAAATTTATTGAAATTTGTAAAATTTTGAAACATTTCGCAAATTTTGAAAATCTTTACAATTTTTTAAAAAATTTTCTTAATGTCTTAAAATGTTTACAATTTTGATAAATTAAAAAAAAATTGTCTTATTAACTGTTCAAGAGATTTGGCTTAAAGTTTCACATTTTGTCAATCAGACTGACCAAAACAAAAGGTTTACATATGAACTAAAAACAATTATGATTTTTCGTTAAACATTTATTATACTTAGCTACAAAGTATCACTATCATATACACCTTTCCTTTCGGTCCCGATCGGACAGCAGAGTCTCTCTAAAATTTTTATATTCAACTTTTATCGAATTTCGATTCACAGAGTACTTATCTGTCTCTTCGTCGACCGTGATCATCAAAATATGATTCACTTGTACAGGGATAACCGCATCTAGATCGGTTCCTTTCACGTGAATAGGATCTTGAACTACGATCATTGCGATGGCGGCTGCCATTCTTCAGACGCCAGAGTTTCTTTTCTAATTTCCGGAACTGCTTTTCCATCTCCGTTCCCGAATTATCTCTGTCACAATACTTATGGTTTCTAGAACTTCTAGGCGATCTTGATTGATTTGCCATCTTAAATAAGAATCACTTAGACAAAATTAAAAACGGAGACGTACCAATCGTCACCAAATTTGGCACACATATTCTTTGGGATCCCAAACAGATTTGCAGTTTATAGGAGGGGGAATACTAAGTAGTGAGACAGGGGGGGGGGGAATCACATTTTTCAACTAATCGACATCAAATTTTTGACTTATATTATTTAGGCTCTGGGACAAGGCGTAAGAGTATTTAGGGGAAGATACAGTAGTTCGGGAGGGGCATTAGAAGTTTTTGACCAATCGGGATAAGATTATTGCAGCTTATTCTTCAGGCTCCCGAACAGGTCATAAGAGTTGGGGGTGAGCATGCGAAGGAATGGGGCATGTGATGAGCAGGGCACAGATGCAGTTTTTACGAATCAGCATAAGATTTCTCACACATATTCTTTGGGCTCCCGGTCAGGTCGTAGGAATATTGAAGGATGATGGAATGTAGGGGAAGGGAGTACAGTTTTTGAAATATATCAAATCAGGTGGCCTAAAACGTATGATCTTTATACGAATCCAGATTTTGATAATTAGCACCAAATTTTTCACACATATTCTTTGGGCTTCCAGGCAGGTCGTGAGAGTATGTGGTGGGGGGTATTAATATGAGGAACGGGGGCACAAATGTAGTTTTTCACTGATCGCAGAAAAGGGGGAGGGTCGGTAAGGCCGGTTTTTGGCCTAATTTATTTTTGGACCAAAAAATCTGAAAAAATCATGGTAGTATCTTATAAGTATCCCGAGTC
>NC_046664.1:210425-245916 GCF_010883055.1 Belonocnema kinseyi
TCGACTCGGGATACTTATAAGATAATACCATGATTTTTTCAGATTTTTTGGTCCAAAAATAAATTAGGCCAAAAACCGGCCTTACCGACCCTCCCCCTTTATTACGCATTTTCTGGCGGCCCCCGGATAGATTATAAGAGATTTTAGTGAAAAGATGAAATGGGAGGAGGAGCAGTTTTTTAAATCTACTATATAAATTTCAAATTTTCGCAATCTTTTCGCAGGCTATGTTAAAGTTTCACGTCTGATTTCAAAATTCTAAATATTGGATTAAATGACAGGAGTGTAATGTTTATAATTTTAAAAAATTAACATTTTCTGTGTTTAAGCTTATATTTCGGTTTTACGTTCTCAAAGACTTTTCAAAGTTTAGTTCACATTTGACTGTAGACTTCGCATTTTTCAAAACAAAATTCTTCCACTTGATTACGTGGTTTATGATTAAAACTTAAAAAACGCCTATTCAATTTTATCTTTTTCTAGTTTGTAATTCTTATTTTCGCATTTAGAGTTTTTCCTCAAGCTGTGTACGAATTTCACAAGTGATTTGGAATTTTCGGAAACTAAATTGGACCACTTAAATACAATTCTTACAATCAAAATTTAAAAAATACAGTTTCGATGTTCTGTATTCAATTTTTTATTTATATTTTAATTTCTTAGAGCTTTTTCAAGTTTAATTAAAATTTCACTATCGAATTTACATTTTTTAAACCCAAATTCTACGATAAATACTTAAAATTTTATGTTAATTTCATTCCAATATTATGCAATATACAACTTTTATGGTATTTCCGTTTGTTCTCGATGCATAGTAATGGGTTTTTCAATAGGCACGCTACAAAAGTAGACCGATAGTGACAGCAAATGACACAATTTTTTTCCGCTCTTTTGACATTTCTCTTCAGTAAGGTTTGCCATTTCATCATGGAAAGATATACGATCCAACAACGAGTCGGAATTATTAAAATTTACTACCGAAATTCGGAGTCAGTGGCCTCAACTTTAAGAGCGCTACGTCCAATTTATCGTCGTCATAATCGTCCTGCCAGATCAACAATTGAGCGTCTAGTGGAAAATTCTGAATTCACAGGTACAGTGCAAAATGTTCCCGTGCCAGTGAGACAAAGAAGTGCCCGTAGTGTCGAGAATATTGCTGCCGCTAGCGCATCAATTGAGGAAGATCCAAATCAGTCTCTCACACGTCGTTCTCAAGCGTTGGGCTTATCTGTGACGTCGTTGTGGCGCATTATGCGAAAAGATCTTGGCCTACATCCTTCCAAGATCAAATCGACGCAAGAACTGAAGCCGCTTGACCACCAGAAGCGACTTATGTTCGTGAATTAGGCTAAGAAACAACTTGAAAATGATCCGGATTTTCATCGAAAAATCATCTTCAGCGATGAGGCTCATTTCTGGCTGAATGGCTTCTTCAATAAGCAAAATATGCGTTATTGGGCAGGAAGCAATCCACACGAACTCCATGAGTCAACATTACATCCTGAAAAAATTACGGTTTGGAGCGATTTATGGGCCGGCGGCGTCATTGGGCCGTACTTCTTCCGTGATTCTCAAGACCGGCACGTTACTGTGAATGGGAATCGCTACCGCTCAATGATAACCGAATATTTTTGGCCCGAATTGGATGATACGGACTTGGACAATATGTGGTTCCAACAAGACGGCGCCACAAGCCACACAGCGAATGTCAAAATCGATTGATTGAAAACCAAGTTTGGTGAGCGTGTTACCTCACGAAATGGCCCAGTCAATTGACCGCCTCGGTCGTGCGATTTGACGCCGTTAGACTATTTCCTGTGGGGCTACGTCAAGTCTATGGTCTATGCCAACAAGCCAGCGACGATTGGTGAACTTCGTACGAATATCGAACGTGAAATTACAGCAGTATCGTCCGAATTATGCTAGAAAACCGTCGAAAATTGGGTTCAGCGTCTGGACTTCTGCAAGCGTGCCCGTGGTGGCCATGCAAAAGAAATCGAGTTCCATACATAATGGCATCGAATGTACTTTCATAGGAATAAAGAATTTCATTTATATCCAAAACCGTTTTTGTTTTATTTAAAAAAACTTTTGTAGCGCTCTTATTGAAAAACCCTTTATTACTGACAGCGGGCTTTCCGGGGCCTTTCAGCCGCCGCTACAGAGCGCGTTATACGAATTAAAGAAAATCGATTGTACTGCACACTCCTTTATACGTTTATTTTTATTTTTATTATTTAGAACTATCTTCTCATATGTTAATGCATTCCTGTTGCCAAACTAGAAAATCTACGCTTTCATATACCAAATGTACATTCAATTTTATTAAGAATTTTAATTTTAGACTTATTGAATAATCTTCCGACTTCAGTTACAAGCTCGTTTAATGGTGTTATACGTTAATTTTTTATGAAACATGTATGATTTTTGTAAATTTAAGTTTAATTCAAATATTCGTGGGAAGAGTCCCGGTGGCTCAGACGATGGTGCGACACGCTTCCAAGCGGGAGGACTGGGGTTCGAAATATTTCATCATCATCAGATAAAGATAAAATATCATAAAACAGAGCCATATTTCCTCGCTTTCCCGGCGCTTGATTTATTCTTCGTCACGGTGGGTAAGAATAAGTTTCAAAATTAATTTTTTATAAAGCATGTTTTTATTATAAAGAATGAGTTCATAATAAAATATGCATGACAAGTAATAAGTCTTGCTTTTTTGTGCGTCAACATGTTTTAGAGATTTAAAAAAATGGTTAGTTCGAGCGTCAATAGTGTTTTTTCCGTTTAACTATATTTTTTCTTTCAAGTTAACAGGTCAGTGTTTCCGAAATATTAATGTTTGAGTATTTACGCCTGAGCGCGAGATTTTACTAGATCCATTTTACCAAATATGTTTGACCTCCCTGGTACATTACAATTTCGTTTGAACTTCGAAATCATATTAAAACGTCACACAGTGGGCTAAATTCAATAAACGAGATTTTAAATAAATTTATATCGTTACTCGGGACCGATCTTGAATTTTTTTGTTCAGGAAAATTTACCATTCACATTAAATGAGATCTATGCGATTTTTGATTGTTTGAGCTTTCACGCTAATGCAAACGGCGAAAAAAATGCCGGATTTTTCAATTTTCATTCTTACTATCTTTAAACAAAAGGTCTATGTTTGCATTGTTTGGATTTGATATATGAAAATAGAAAAATTATTGTTATCTTTCAAATTTACTAAATTAACAATTTGAATTACTGATAATTGAAAAAATAATTCCATGAGAATTTGTAAAATAAACATTAGAAAAGTATCTTTATTTTTTGTTGATTTTAAAGCATTTTTATTATTTTTAAATAGCGTCCTACACTTGCTCATAACATGTTTTTTATTTGAATTGCATAACTGAAAAAGTGTTGCTGCAATGGAATCAAGTTTTTATTTTTATTTAAATCGATTCTCAGTAATCCCTAATCTGTAACTTTTATTTATTTATAAGATTTTATCCTAGCAGGAATTAGAAGCAAACAATATTACTTGAATACATAAATTAATTTGGGATTTAATTTCGGCTTTTAAATGAAATATTGAGCTTATTCAAAACCAGATTTTTAGTATGGTATGAGAGAGAAATTAATATTTGATTACGATTAATTGAAAAAAGATGTTTTGTTTATAGAAGGTCGCACCTTCCTGGCAAAGATTTCTATTTTAGATGACATTAAAATTTTTGTGGAAAATTAGTTTCTTTATTAAAAAATCATTTCTATGCAAAATAAATAATTTATTTGGTTGAAAAACCATTTGCTCATTTTAAATTCGAGCTTGGAAAAGATTAAAGTTGAAACTAAGCAACGGAACAGAACATGGAAGTTATATCTTGACTTACATTGTGTTACAAAAAAAACTCAATGTACTTTTCACGAGAGAAAGTAGACATTCTAGGTTAAGTGGAACTAAAAAATTAAATAACCTTGAATTGTAATGCAGCTCCATTTGAAATAACTAGAATGGAGTTTTCATTTTAGAACCGACTACGATTACATTCACATTAACTATGATTCACTTTAATAATAATTCACTTGAATCATTTAAAATTCTATTCGAGTAGCTAGATACATTTGAAATAGATAAATTTACGTTCAAATCAACTGGAATGCAGTGCTTCTGGCTCTTGCTTGCCTGCTCGGCAGTTGGTATCGCCTACAGGTACTTTCACGGTAAAGTAAGGGATCCATAACGCCGTCTTGACAGGCAAAAAGAACTCCCTCAGTCTCCTATCGCAATCCAGCAGATTTGAGAAACATTTTGGGCAGACCCATCGATAGCTCTTCTTTACGTTTAATGCCGTAAAATTTACTCTGAAGAAGCTTGTTAGTATGTTCCCATTATAAAAGCAAATGTTCTGCTTCCTGCTCACGAGTTTTGAGTACCATGTGTGTAAGTGGTGTTAGGCAATGTGCAGTGTCACTGGAATCAAATGGGACACAAAGCTCTTCTGCGGTCCTATCTGCGGCACGGTATAGAAACGGCGCAATATTGACGATTCCATGTGTCGTATTAGAGACGTATTAGAGAATGTGTGCTTTATAGAACTCAGCAGGCTGTAGCTAGAACTGTTCTTCGATGAAGACACTCAAAGCTCAGTAAACATTTACCCCCTTTTTCGAGGTAAGGAATATCTAGCATAGTGTCTTCGATGGATCGTCATCATCTTGCATGTCCTTCGGTTAAGTTGCTTCAATTCATCGACGTTCCATTTTACTGCACCAAATTTGTAGAGCAGGATAGGAACGGCCAGAACATTAAGAGCCTGGTTCTTGTTCTTCACAGATCGTTCGGAAGCCCAAATATTTCTGACAATTTGGCTATACCTTTTTTCATGGGCTGTTTGTATCGTCCGCACATATTGGGTTTCCACTTGCGGTGTTCCAAGATATGCATATGTTTCTCCTTTACCTATATGTTGAATGGTATTTCCACCTTCGAGTTAAAGATCCTGATCTTCACACGTTGATCTATTTTCTAGTCTTCCTTTGTATGTTATATATTAACGCAGGCACACTTGGCCAGTCCAAATCTTATACTAATTGGTTTGGAGTACCTATTTACCTAAAATTGCCTAAATTCTCTTCTGTTTCGTGAGCCACATAAGTATCCAGAAGCTTTTGCCTCTGAGGATAATAGATAGAGGCAATTGGGAGATGCAAAAAAGAATTGGACCTAAAGTCTTTTTGGAGCACTTCGCTTCTGTATGTGACATATCTGGTAGTCACTTGTCTTTTATTTAGAATGAGCGTATGCTACATACCTTTCTGTGACTTTATTATGGGTTAAAATAATGTTTAGCGATGTAATCTCAAGGATAAATTAAAACAATGTAACCCTGAAGTCATTTACGCTTTATATTCATTCATCATTTTTTACTATCTTTGTCTCCCTCTTTCTCTAAATATTTTAGACGATTCTACATTATAATCGACAGGTACGGATATTCTTTTATTACAACGCAAAATGTAATGCGTCATTGAAAATAACCTTAAAGTTGTTCACAAAAAAATTCTTTTCAGAAATTGTGTAAGAAGAGTTGATTACGGCGTCATTAGTTCTAGACCTTTTAGCGCTGAATTAAATCATCCTGGATTTCTATAAACTATATAATACAGTATATTTAGTGGCTGATTGAAAAAACTTTCAAATATTTTATTATAATAATTTGAAATTTTTGAAAACTTTTATTTGAAATCTTTAACTTATGACAAGCAGAAAACTGGCCTTTTTAAATGAGAGATGAAAAACGAGCATATATCTGTGGATAAAAAAGGCATGAAACCTCATCTTGGATATCGTTGTATGCCATAAGGAGAGATAAGCGAGGGGCAGTATTATCTTGATATTAATTATTTTCAAATTAATTAATTTCTATGAAAAGCCTAGAATTACATTTAAGCTGTCTAATCTCTCTCTCGGGTCTTGAAATGGTTTGTAGCATCTTCTTGCATATACCTCGTCAAAAGGTTGATGTACTTAGCATATGGTAAAAGAATGAATATCAGAATTTGTGGGTTGACTAAGAAAGTGAGCTTTTGCAATCAGTAAAAAGAAATGATCTGTAGAGATCGAAAGCAGAGTCAAATGCTATGCGTACATCCTTAAACTGCCGATGCATGAATGCTTCTGAAATAAAAAAAACTTTTAAACGTGTCTGGCTGTTAACTCCAGTCTTCGCTCGCTTGCTACTTGTTACCAGCATAAGGCGTCAACAATCCCTGAGCATGTGATAGATAGTCAAAACAGGATGCCATGCGTAGCTCTGCATATCAATTATCACCTACATCTACATCTCTGCGCATTGAAGTAATGTTTTATCTAGAAGGAAGCAATATTATTATTCAGTAACTTCTTCCAGAACATTTACGAATGTTCTGGAAGACAACCACGCTCTCGCATAAACGCACTCACACACCTGCGCAATATGATCATGTGGTGTAGCTGTGGACTAATGCCGACGAGAGTAAAGAAAAGTTGTTTCAGCACCCATCTTGTATCCATTTCATAGAGGTATAAATGCTTGATGACGTCACCAGGACCTTTAAAGAATGTTCTCAAAGCTTAGCACCGATATGGATTACTTTTCCAAAAAATTAAGCACGGACACGAACCACTACAGGTAGAAGCTTCTCGATGTAGGTAAGGCAGGAATTTGTATCTAGAAATCCCCCTCTACATATACTCTTCATTTTCGTAGAGATCCCGCTCTCTAGAAGCATCGCTCCCAGGTCGTACAGGGCCCGGAGTGTGCCAGAGTTATGTCAGTACCATGATGCCTCAGGCATCATCGTGGGCAATGCAGCTATTTCAAACTTCCAGTCCTTGTGTAATTTTCTATTTCTTATGATAAT
The DNA here is from genome assembly GCF_010883055.1 of Belonocnema kinseyi. Taxonomy (NCBI): domain Eukaryota; kingdom Metazoa; phylum Arthropoda; class Insecta; order Hymenoptera; family Cynipidae; genus Belonocnema; species Belonocnema kinseyi. Next base: position 217,323 of record NC_046664.1, read on the forward strand.
AGAAACAATTAATTATATAATTGAATAATAAAATAGGACAATGTTAACCAAAATTAGACAGCAGTAGAGTATGCAGTAGAGCATAATAAATACACTTTTTGAATCTATTAAAAAATTTTATTATACATTTTATACACTTTTTACGCTCGAAAACTGAATCTAAAGTCAACTCCACGAAAAGTAGGAAGGTGTGCGGTGCTAATAAAATGTCGATAACGATTGACCGGAAACAGAACAATTAGATAGTTTTAGATTCAGTATAAATGCAGAAACCCATTTAACTATAATTTTTAATATACATGAGAAAATAACAAAATGGCGGAATAAATAAAAAAAAAACAAAAAAAAAATTCGTCATATTTTTCGCTGTTTTTGGCTAAAAAAATGTAGTTTAAATAAAACTTTTCATATAATTTAAGTTCCATGGGTTGATATAAGTGTACAACATGTGTGCTCAAAATTTCATAAGAATCGGTTTAGTAGTTTTTGAAATTTCGTTAACACGGGTTGAAAAAACGTTGTTTTGAGAAAAACGCGATTTAAGTCCAGCGTACGCCTTATTAACTCGCTCACGTAAATATGTTCCAAGGAAGGAAAAATGTAGTTAGAATGGTCGGATCGACTTAAAATTTCAGTATGACATTTTTACATACATATACTTTCAAAAAATGTAAAAAAAAATTTTATTTCAAGTTCCGAAGTAGAATACAGCCTTAAAAATAGAGAATGGTGTTTTTCTAGAAAGTGGTAAAAAAATGTATAAGAATATTTCCGACATTTTTTCAACACACGTGAAGTGAATACAATTTTTTAATAAAACATGCAATTCTTATAAGATTCTCTAAATTGTACATGTGCACATATTGTAAAACCTTTCTGCTTTTACCTTGAATTAGCAAAAAAACAGATTGACGAAATACAAATACATCCGCATCAGATATTTCCCCACCATAGCACCTTACGACGTGGCATAATTTAAAAAGGAAAAGTAGATAGCGAATATGTTTAATTGTACATTCTCAAAAATGTCTACATAGATTCTTCTGGAGTGTGGTAAGAACCGCAATTACAGGCCACAATGACTCAGAGTAAATATTTCGTAAGCCTATAGATAAAGAACGTTGTTTTTCTCGAAGGTTTCACGCAAATTTGCAAAAATATTTTCAAGTATTTTCGACACGTAAGGCAAATATTACTGATAACGTTACGTACGATTTACTTTAGATTCTCTAAAGTGTGCGCCTATTGTAAATCTTTTCTGCTGTTTTGCCGTCAAAAAAGAAGAAAACAGACTGACGAAACACAAATATCTCGGAAAAAGAAGGTTTGCCCTCTAAAATGTCCTTCCACGTGGAATAATTAGCAAGGGGAAATGATATAGCGTCCACAATACATAATCTCCAAAATTTTTACGCAGTTCCTTTTCGAATCTGGACAGAAAAATGAGGGTCGTCGATTCTCTGTTCTTCGCTTTGGCGTACCTTGTTGCTTCTGTTGGTAAATAGACATAGTTTATGAGGAATAAATTACTTGATATTTTATTATTTTTATTTCGAATATAAAAAAATTGACATTAAATCTGCGAATTATTATGGAAATTATGGAAATTATAATGGGACAGCTTATGCCAATCAAGAAACACAAGCGTGCTTCTACCTATAATATTCTTGCGTGGTTAAATTAAAACCTTCAAATTATCTAATAATTTAATTTAAAAATTATAAGCGTTTCATGTAAGTGCTTTTTGCTGGAAAATAGTATTTAACAATAGGAAATTAAATGCAAAATAATAAAGTTCTGAAGAACGCCTAGATATTCTAAAAAAACGTACGTTGTATTACTTTTTTCGTGGGACATCCGCATTTTTAAATCAAGCTAGCACAGAAAAAACGAAAGATAAAGTTCACATCGATTCCAGGTGAATAATTCACCGCAACAAAAATTAACCTTGCCGGATAAACTTTACATGAATGGAAGATAATTTCCGATTTTTAACCGTGCCTGGATAATCTCTCGTCTTGTAAGCGCTCCATATTTATTCGAGGAGCAGCGACAATTACGACGCCAGCTCTATCTATCATCGTTTAACTGCATTATTATGGAGATAAATTCGGATTCCCACCTGTCAGTTGCTTTTTGCTAAGTGGCAATAAATAAGTTCTAATTCGTTTACAATAATGTGATTTATTTCGAAGGAGATATATCAGCAAAGACTAATTTTGTGTGTGTTTTATGTTGTTCATTCTACATGTTTTACCGAAATTTGCTCACCTCCGCGTTACGCAGTAGACGAGATCAGAATTATTTTCCTAACCTCGGTGAAACTTTCGCCGAAACATGTTTAATCATTAAGCGTTGCAGGTCTTACCTGCAACAATTTTTATCTTTTGCTTTTTCTGCGTTGTTTTAAATCCGTTGCCCCAATTTATAGCTCGAATTCACTCGTACTTTGGCGTTAGCCCATTGCTGCTATGGACGCCGTAGCAGACGACAGCTTTTATTCCATCGTAGGATAAACTTTCGCCACATAGCATGTCAATTTTAACAGTGGGAAATTTTACATGCAACGAAATTTCACTTTATTTTTTTTCTGTGACTTTTGCGTTTTGCAACTACAATTTTTGTTGTATTTGTACACAAAATTGCTGTTATGCCACCAGGAACTTTCAATTTCCATTCCGTGAGAAAATATTTTTATAAAAAAAAAAATTAAAATAATATAATATAAAATAATATCGCAGTCTGAAAGTTCCACTTTTGACGCCTGTGTAGTGCATCGAAAGTGGCCAATTCCCAGACTTTATTATGATTTTTATACGTTTTGAAAAACTATAAAAAATTCCGATAGATTTATAGAATTTCGATGAATTTTAAAACTTTTGATCCACTTTTAAAATTTTCAAAATTTTTAAAAGTTGATAAGTATCCAAAAATTTAAAATTTTGTATAAATTTCCAAAAATGTTGATATTCCAAAATTAAAAAATTTTTAAAACGTATTAAACTTTTTCAAAATGTTTCTAAACTTTCAAAATGTTTACAATTTTTAATAATTTTGAACATTTTGAATTTTTGAAAACTGAAAATTTTCGAAATTTTCAATTTATCCAAATATCGAAATTTCGTGAAAATTTTAAAATTTTGATAAACTGCCAACATTTTAATTTTGTTTTCAAAAATTCATATATACACCATTAAGCCATTTCTATTTCCGGATAGGCGTGACTTACTCGGTGGGGAAAGGAGTAATGTGGGCATTTTGATAAATTTCAAAAAAGTTTGATGAATTACCAAAATTTTTAAATATTCTTGACAGGTTAGAGTGGTATAAAGTAAATTATTAATATACAATGTTTTTTAAGGCCTATACCGCTTTTTTGGTGCTAAAAAATTTGCCGCCATGTTTCAACCTGTATTTTAGGCCCTTTTCAAGACTTATTCTAGAAGGAACCCAGGAAAAAAGAAACGATTGAACTGCGGAGCACTTTGAAATTTGTATTTTAAAATTCCAGATTCACAAAGTTGCATTTCAATTGTTTTGGGACTCTTTGAATTGGTCAGCTATTTGGACTTAATGAAATCTGCTAAGCCACATTCGGAGATGTACTCGTTCTATAGTTTTAAGACCTTCTGAATAGGAAAACATAACCTTAAAAGACTAAATAAAGCCCAATTAATCATATACGATTGACAGAAGAAACGCATGAATTGTTTCAAGTTCTCAATTAAATGGAGTTTGTAGGGTATTAAACTAAATGGAGAAGTGCAGGTTCCCTTTTACAGAAACTAATCTGCATCCCACAATATTGATGTTTGATGAAGTCCGATGAATTGTAAAATGCAGATTACGCTCTTCATTATTTAATTGTAGTGAATGGGAAGTGGCCGCAAGTAAATTAGAATAGGAAAATGCAGATAAGTTAGGGACGTAAATGAATTGGATTTTAAAGATTCGACAATGTTCATCATAAGAAACCTATTTTATAAACATGAATTGCGTAAAATGAAATATCAAATTAATTTAAATATTTCATTTATTATAATATTTAAATTGTAATCAAATTTACATATACGCTGGTGAAATGCAATTTTATATAAATAGCACATTTTTCAATAAATTATAGTAAATTATACACATCACTGAATTAAATCTTTGTGATTATAATAAAATGTAAACATGGACGCGTTTTTAGTTCGCGCATGGCGTGTGCGCAGCCGCTGTCTCTCTTTTCCGCAGTGAAGGAAAGAGGCAGACTATTGCGTCTTACGCCAAGTGGTGACAAAAAAATGGTATGCAATTAGTAGAAAACTTGATCGGTAATCTCCAGAGATCGGGAATTTTTCATGACTGAGTTCTTTCCTCCTTTGTTTGAAGGACAAAGTACTGTTTTAATGAACGCTCTTATACACACATTTCTTTATTAAGGGCATGCTCTTCGGTGACCAGGTGATCAAACTAGTCCCCGGTTATGTTTTTTTTTGTTTGGTATTCTCTGTGTCCACGCGGATTAAGATATCGTGTTTAAAATTTGACAGGTTAAATAAGAAGCACTAAAGAACGTGTGTGTACATCAATTTGTTTATAATTTTCAAGAAACCTATAATTATTTTTGGACCATTTTTAGCGATTTCTAGCGGAGGAAATAAGAAACTTTATACGTCGATAAAGTCGAGATCAAGAGACTAAGTTCGTTCATGAAATTTCTGTGTAGAGAATGAAATGATTTTCATTTTTTGGGTCCTCACTACGCCCACACGGACTGAGATATCGTATTCAAGATTTAGAAACTTATAAAGAAAGCAGTAAAGAACATTTCTATATATCAAAATTTTTATAATTACGAAGAAAATTTTCTAGTAAAATACTATAGAAATAGGAAATAAACTTTTAACCTCGATAAAGTAGATGCGTCGATTAAAAAAAACCGAGGAACATCTTAGAATGTCACACTCGAAAATCCGTCCAAGTCCTATCTTGAGAAATGTGCATCTTCAGAAAATAATTTAAATTTTCTAATGGACAAATATTCTTGTGGATTTTTTGTACTGATGTAAAACAATTCCTAGTTAATAACAAAACCAATATCAATAAAATTTCCCCGTTGGGAGAAAGACAAGGCAAGTCCAACGCTGAGTCTCGCTGCACAGTGGGATGAAAATCACGACTCTGGACATTTCAAAAATAAAATTTTTTTTTGACTTTTGAAGAGTACCATTTCCAAGAAAATACTCAGATTCATTTCCAAATACCCAGAATGAGTAGAAAAACTATCTAGTATAATTTTCCAGTACCGTAGAATAAATTAAAAAATGTGTTTAATTTGTTAAAAACAAATAAGTTGATGAAAATGGTTTCATATGATTTTTCGGTGTATGGTCCCTTGATTCACACTGAATTTTCTCGATTGATCAACAAAAATAATTTTTGTGCCATACCCGTGATGATTCACAAATAAACAATCATTATTATAAACAAATAAATAAAACAATTTTTGGCTTTAGCTATTGGTGATGAAAATAATCGTCATTTTCCATGGAATTAGCTCCCTAGAGATCGTGAATGATACTCAGTTATCATATCTGCTCATATAATAACAATTAGCAATTGCTCAAACGATCTTAGTTAATAATTACATTATTCGGCTATTTTTCGCCAGACAAACTCCGTTCTTTGGATGCATTTAATTTTTAATGACTGATTTTCGAATAACATTAGAGATATGGATGAATAAAAACAACTGCCATTGTTATAAACAATTTCATGAACAATTACTCATCTTTTCTATTCGTCATGGAATGAATAGCGTTTTCCACCCAGAATCAACTCCAGATCACTAATTGATGATATCCATTCATTATTTTCGATCATCCTATAATAATTGTTGATTATTTAAACAAATATAATAAACAGATACACAGTTTAGCCATTTTTGATATTCTTACTTCATTTTCAGAATTGGATTAACTTTGAATCACCAATTTTTTAAACCCAATTGTTATCGCCATTTTTTAATTTATCCTACGGTACTAAAAACTGTACTGGATAGTTCCTCTACTCATTCTGGGTATTTGGCAATGAATCTGAGTATTCCCTTGGAAATGGTACTCTTCAAAAGACAAAAAATTTTTTTTCATTTTTGTCAAGATAAAAAAAAAATATAGTCTCCATTTAAATATATATACTCTGATAAGATTATGCGGATTTTCATCAGCTTTGATTTAAAAAAGACCGTTTGAATCGGATGAAAACTGTAGTCGGAAAATCAATTTGTTTAGAGTTGTCATTTTCATCCCACTGTGCGGCGGGACTCAGCGTTGGACTCGCCTTGTCTTTCGCCAACTGGCGAAATTTTATTGATATTGGTTTTTTTATTAACTTAGAATTGTTTTACACTGGTACAAAAAATCCACAAGAATATTTGGCCATTAGAAAATTTAAATTATTTTCTGAAGATGCACATTTCTCAAGATAGGACTTGGACGAATTTCCGAGTGTGACATTCTAAGATGTTCCTCGGTTTTTTTTAATCGACGCATCTACTTTATCGAGGTTAAAAGTTTATTTCCTATTTCTATAGTATTTTACTAAAAAACTTTCTTCGTAATTATAGAAATTTTGATATATAGAAATGTTCTTTAGTGCTTTCTTTATAAGTTTCTAAATCTTGAACACGATATCTCAATCCGTGTGGGCGTAGTGAGGACCCAAAAAATGAAAATCATTTCATTCTCTACACAGAAATTTCATGAACGAACTTAGTCTCTTGATCTCGACTTTATCGACGTGTAAAGTTTCTTGTTTCCTCCGCTATAATTCGCTAAAAATCTTCCAAAAATAATGATATCTTACGTGTGTGCAGATACTTATTTGTTATTTTGCAAAGTATGTGCAAATTGTATACAAACGTTTTTTCGCGCTATTTATTCAATCTGTTAAATTTTAAACACGATATCTGAATCCGTGTGGATACAGTGAACACCAAAAAAATGTTCATACTCGGGGACTAGTTTGGTCATGTTGTCACCGAAGAGCATGGCTTTAAGGACGATTGTAATCGAATAGCTTGGAACTATTTCTGGAGTTTCTTACAACTTCTCATAGCTCTAGTCTACAGCGTGACTTTTTTTAAAATTATTTTCGTCAACGTGTAGGATTCGAAATTTAGTTTTTGACAATTCCAAAACCGACTAACGAATGGAAAAGTACTCCCCAATTTTCAAATGTCCGAATCGACAAATTTTCGAAACTTTAATTTTCATAAATTTCAAATTACCAAAAAAATTTTTAACAAAATTATATTTGATATTTTCTCGTTCCAATATATTTTTATAAACATATATTACATGTTATTTTAGAATTATATTCACATATTTTGGCGGGCAATTTTAAATTTCTATAACTTGCAATTTGTATATTTGGGGTTTTGCAAAGTCGGTTTTGAAAATTTTGGTAATTATATAATTACGGTAATATTTCGGGAATTTAAAATTTCGGACAGATTCGGATTTTCAATTTGTCACGTATTTGTTCTTGCCTCTCTGTGCAACACGAGATACAGACGATTGTCATGCGACAAATACATTACTTGAGTGTAAATGCGGAATCACCTGATCAGCGCAGCTGTCAACTATCAGGAGTTCATGTTAATTCGACTGATCTATGGAAAATGTCAGGTCAAGAGAGAAATTATTATTTTGGTTTGTGTTATCATATGTTGCATTTTTTCTCCGCGGTAAAAATATTACTTACTACATTGGTAGAAACAAAAATGAAAGAGAATCTCAACGCGATTGCATAACTCACTAGCAAATATCTTGTCAGTCGAGTTACTTTAGCATTTTCAGAAGTATTGTTTGCTGCGAGCAACATTATTTCGACTGGAAGAAATTAGATTTCGAATAAACTTTTTTAAATAATCCTTTCCATTATATATTAAACAACTACAAGATTTATATTCATAAAGATGTTTTTTCCGCTTTTTCAGTTTGCGCTTACAGACCTCAATTGACGCCAAATCAACAACCCGAGATCGAATTACCAAATCCTCCATACAGAGTTGTTAGAATGGAAGCAGATCAGTTTCCTCGAGGTGTTCAGATCCATTACCACACTCGCCACAAGCTCCAAGATGGTTCATTGACAACTGGCGGAGGAGAATCGCTTCATCAAGTGGAACATGCTTTATACATAGTGAAACAGGGTGAGAGAGTCCTTGGATACACCGAACCCGATCATGTCTTTTTACCATTATGGCATCGTTTCGGAGGTAACGTTGGGCTTATGCCTGTTGAATTTGATTTCCAACATCCAGCCAATGGTCTACGCAAAATAGAGCGTTCACAATGGAAGACTTTAGGTTTGTTCCGGCTACTACCAAGCAACACTGTGTTTGTGAATGAACCACAAGAAAAACCCAAAATAACCTTCATCATGGATGGGAATGTAGTGTTTCAAATCATTAACGATAACCAGGCCCGAAACGTCCATAACGTTTACTGAATTAAAGCACATAAAGCTCCATTATAACTGTATTTTTTCAATTCAACAGATCATAGTTTACGAAACATTGAAACAGCGAATAAAATGCCAGATTTTCCAATTTTTTTTCTAACTTTCTTTAAAAAATGGTCTATGATTGCATTTATTGGATTTGATACACATGGATGTGTGGAAGAGAATAAATTTCTTCACTTATGAACTTAATGTATTTTAGGCATGAAGTGCTTTTGGATAAATTTTACTTTACGGAAATAATTTGTAATGCAAAGAGACATTTTTACATTTTAATTCATTCTACATTTTACATTTTACATCGTACATTTTCATTTACTCAATATAATTAATATTTTTATCTATAATTTCCCATCCACCGAAACTTACCAGGGAAAAACGTTTTCTTATTCTAAATTGCGTTTCTACAAGAAATGATGTAATTTATTAGAGAATTAATCAAATCCACGGATCATTGTCATCACTGTATTCTCTAACGTTTTAAAATATTTAATTGTATTCAATTTACCTGATCCTCAAGCTAACAATAAACATTCTCAAAAAGTATATCTTTCAAATTTAGTAAATTAATAATTTGAATTAATGATAATTGAAATTATAATTGAATGAGAATTTGTGAACTAAACATTAGACAACTATCTTAATTCTTTGTTGATTCGTAAATATTTTGATTTGAAAAAAATAGCGTGCTACACTCGCTTATAACTCCTTTGGTATTTGGATTGCCTAATTGGAAAATTGTTGTTATAATTGAATAAAATTTTTATTTTTATTGCAATCCAATCTCAGTAATCACTAATCTGTAACTTATATTTAAATGTAAGATTTTATTCCAGAAGGAATTAGAGGTAAACAATAATATATCAACAATTGATTAATTTAGGATTTCATGTCGCCTTTTAAAGGAAATGTTCAGCTCATTCAAAACCAGAGTTTTAGTATGAAATGTGAGAGAAATTAATATTTAATTGCGATCTATTAAAAAAAAATATTTTCTTCGTTGACAGTTGCATTTTCCTTTTAGAGATTTATATTTCAGAGGACTATTTAATTATGGTGAAAAATTAGTATTTTTTTAAAAATTATTATACTCAATAAAACCACGTTCCAGCAGACAGTCCGTGGGCGTGGTCATGTTTAACTTTTGTTCCTTTTATCAATTTATTCAATTTTATCAATTTGTTTGGAACCATCTTCAAGATCTCGTGTTTACAAAAAAGTGTAACACACACATCCGGACAATTGCTTATAACATTGTACTAGACATTTTTAGATTAAGGAACGTTTAATCTGATAGCATTAATGTAGATGTGCACAGTTGGTAATGTCCTATCTTTGCAAGTGCACAGTTTTGCAAGTAGCCAACAACGTGCAAAGTTGTTCCGCTCCTCAGGATGTGCACATTTGGCAGTCTTTCATCTGTGCACGCAAAACGTTGGTATTGTGTAAGTATACATTTTGACGTGCACAGTTGTGAGTATACCATCTGTGCACGTCTCATTGTAGACGTTCACAAGTGGCCCGGTGCACAGTTGTGCCTGTGGCCAAGAATGTACACAGTTGTAACAGGGGCCACCGAGAGTGCACATTTGGACTGTTGCATGGTTGCTCCGTGCACAGTTTTGACCTTCATCGGCTTAGGCGACTCATTCGAGAATTCCGCACGACTCAGTCATATAGTGAAAGTATAGAATAGGGTAGACATCACTACTCACGACAGTGCAACACTCAGCCGTTCATTTAACTCTTTTCAGCCACAAGAATGAGGCGTGCATCACTATGTAACTATTAGTCAGGGATTGTTTCCGTGACAATAGTAGTAGATCCGAAAGTGTATAATAAATACATTAAAAAAATAATAATATATGTTTACATTACACTAAAGAAAGTTGTGCCGAAATGGGAGCCTGGTTACGGATTGTCTAAAATTTTCAGAATATGTAGAAAATATTGTTATCTAACGATTCATACCCTATTCAGCTTATTCGCCCGTTTCAAAAGTCAAATACGATCAATTATGTTTAGTACTTTTGGCATGGGTCCCCCATAGCTAACATGGGCAATCACCACATTACAAAGTCTATAATGAAAACAAAGCTTACCATTGAGTTTAAAAACTACAAATATAAAAAAAATATCGTGCGGATTTAATTTTTAAAGTAACAATTATTGACCGTTTAGTATAAAAGCTATAATGTTGTAAAGAATAATGTTTCTGTTATCGCGTGGCACATGGCGGGGGCAGGGAGTGACGATGTGGCAACACTGTCTCTCAGTATTTCATAGCTGAGTATATACATTATGAACTGTGGTTAAACCACAGTTCCATAGAGATTGACTCTATAACTATCAACGCCGTCAACACAATTTTCTCCGACAATGAAAATGCGACGTTGCCACTATCGTTCCCTTACAAACTGTTACGTTGAATATGTGTATTCGTATATAGGACGCTTCTATGCTAGTGTACAAGCTCAATTAAAATTGTTCACCAATGGTTAAAAGAGAACTTGTCGTTTCTTGCATCTATCTGAGCGAAATATGCGTTTTTGTGAGAAAAGTTTAATACAAAAGTTTCAGGGTTTTGGACGATGATCTGAATGATGACCTTGAAGCTGACCTTGGCGTTGATCCTCAAGGTTATTTCAAGGTCAAATTTTATTTTTCAAATGGTCTAGGCCGTCCAGACCCGGTTTGAGTTTATGCGACCCGGGAAAGTCTAAGTCCTATATGCAGATACATATATTTTGCATTTGTAGCTAATTAATTATATTATTACTTTTGAATTTTAGTTGTAATTATTTAATAGTCTTAGATGATATACAATTTGATTACCCTTCATTATGTGAGTGTAATAATGAGCAGTATGTATATGCATTATCTATATATTTCTGAGTTATCGATGCTTTGGCTGAGTCGGTGTTATTACGATAATGCACCGTTAATTAGCTTGCGCTTGCTACTTTATTGACCATGGAGTATTTATCATCGGTCGTATGTAGTTTAATGATAAGAGCTGACCACTTGAGTAGTTACCTACTGTAATTAAACTAATTCTTTTACCATTTCAGCTTTACTACAACTTAATTCCCGTGACAGAGGAATTTGTTCACTGTTTAAATGTAAAATAACATTTAAATAATTTTAGATGAAGGTAAAAGGCGAACTCCAAACTACACCATGCTTGTAATTTTGTACCTACATTCTCACAAGACATTTTAAACATCGTATTAAATTAAATTATTAAATCCTCATCTCATTAGTCACTTGACTTAGTCCGTGGCTATGATAAAAATACCGAGTTCACCCGAAAAGATTTTAAAAAAATTAATAATTTCTACATTTCTCTACCAAAATATAAAAGTGCATAACATCTCTATGCATATTGTATGTCTATTTTAATCTCCTTTTTGGTTGCTGAACCTCTGCTTCTGTCTCTGGTTGTATACGGCCATCAACCTCTGGAGGATGTAATGGTATTGTATCATCAACAGGCTGAGAAAACACATTAATTGTCCCTGCTTGACCGTTTGACACGGCTTCCTATAACTAATATTCATTGCTGTTGTTTTTCCACGCCAAACGAACTTCAGAGCTTACGGTTTGTCGCAGCTCTATTAAAGCGTGCATTTTTCTCTTTTCAAAGAGGTCGTTTTTTGCATTGCATCACGAGAAAACCTATCAGCGTATTCTCGTATACTGGTTGTAAAAAAGGAATCAGTTTACGATTTCGTGATAATTACATTCACAGATATTAGTGTTGATACACTATAATACTGCTACTTTCGAATACTTGAATTTATAAAACAAGAAATAATTTATACGGCCGCAAGTCGTGCGACTATTGTAAGGTATGCATAGATTTTCTCAACCTTATATAGTCAAACGCACCGGAAAAATCTTTGAAAAATTGATAAACATCTGCATATGGGTGATTCACTTGGATTCGGGGTCAATATCTGAACTGCTTCTGAATCTTTTTCCCCTGAGAAATAAGTATGCTTTAGTTTATCAAGGTGCATAAAAATTCTTATATCATGTGCACTCTGTAATATCGCGTCATTTTTGTTTAACAGCTTAACGATCTCTTATGCTCAAACGTATGGACTGCTGAATTTGTGTCTCTTTGGCTCAGTTAACTTTGCTCGTATTTCGTTAATATGGGTCACAGGGTCGATCAAATAAAAGCTATAAGTTTCAATCTGATGGGCTGATGCGAATTGAGATGGTATGTTTTATATAATGCTTCAGGTAATCCGTCAGTAGATGGTGACTTTGCTTGAACGCACCGTTTCTTTGTGGATGATAACCGGACGTGGTCACTTGTTTGACAAACTTTTAATCGCGGTCTGTGAGAATATCTTCTGGCGAACTAAATCGTGCGGTAAGGCTCTCAGCAAAAGCATCAGAGACTGTAGACGCATACTTATTCGGAAGTGGCACGTCTATGCAGCATTTGTTAGCTGGTCTTGCATAGGGAGCACCCACTTATGCCTATTAGGCGTTAAGGGGGGAGGGTTTTTTAAATCTAAAGACACCTTGTCAAAAGCATGACCCGGCGTATCGGTGATAGTCATTGCTTGCCGCGTTTTAGTGCGAACTAGTTTTTGCAACTGAGGACTGTCACAGGTGCGTATAAAATCTTGAATCTTTCCTTTCATATCATTCTTTCCTTCCCTGTTCCGGCTGGGGTGTTTGCACTTCACACACAATGAGATATAGATATCGGATAACGTTGGTAAATCGCAAAACCTATCTTTACAGACTACGATGAATGTTCTTATATTGCCTACCTGAGAGACGATGAACTGTCCCTCTTTTCGCTTATTTTAATGCACTTGCACCGAATTTATAGACCTACAATCAGTCAGAGATGAGCCAATAGAACTGTGAAGCAAACAATTTAAAAATAAAATTAGGATAATTTTCACGAAGAGTAAATAGAGTATCTCATGTCTGTTTCATGACTCTTGGATCGTCCAATGGTCGAAGTATATCAGTTGGGATTGGACCCGGCTGAAGTATGTGTAATTTTTGTTGGGCAGGGAAATGCTTTCAAAAAGTTCTAATATCACGGTTTCTTTTGCACTATTTTTTCAGAAGGTGGTTGTGACGCGTGAGTACATCGGTCTCCTCAGGTGAGCTCTCTGTAGAAACCCTTCCCTCAAATAATTTCTGAAACCTGGTGGGTTTATATACTAGTTTATGGTTTATGTATGGTTTATGGGTTTATGTACTAGTCGCTTCCTAACAGTAGACGGCGCGTTGTAATACTCGTTTTGGAATCGTCTGAAGAAGAGATCCCGCCAACCTTTTTCTTTATCTCAGGAATACTTTTTTTTACTGGTTCCGGTTTTTCATGGGTCTGAGACTGGCTGGCTCGTCGGCGCTCACGCACTCTATCTCCTATATCGGCATTGCTGGATTCGTCCCCTCCTATTTAGATCATTACTCGGGGTAACGGATGATACACCGAGCACCGAATCTGCTGGTTATTGTTTCCTGGATCGCCTTATTTTATTTTTGGGCTCCAAAGCCACTGTGAGAATTGTTTTTCCTTCCTTCTCGACCGGGTCACAGGAAAGTGCATGAGCATTTTTATTAATTTTGCCGGCCCTATATTTTGTATCACAGTTATTTTCCAACAGTCCTAATCGCCAACTCAGAAAGTGTAAACCGACGTTTCTGCTTGAGTTTAACCAGGTTAACGAGTGATGGTCTGTTAGGACTGCGAATTTTCGACTATAAAGATAATGCCGGAAATGTTTAATATCGTCCACAATGGCCAGACACTTCTTCTTGGCAGCCAGGATTATCCCACGGGAAGCGAATGATACTCATCTATACTTACTAACTTTATCCTATTAAACTACATGGCCTCAGTATGTCACTTAAGTGGAGAGAAAACGCAATTCTCAAGTTAAAGTCTGAGGACAGCGTCGGAGAGACACTTACAAAGTCTGTTCACCTTCTTCACTTCGGTCGTGAAGGCAATTTTTGATCTATACTCCGGATTCATCGCAATTTGATGAAAACCGTCACATAGACAATCATCACTGGCACCGGGCTCCTAAAAGCAGTTGATTTGTGAATTCTTTCCGGAAAATTATCTGGTCAGAAGAACGAGAGTCTTTTGTCTTCAGGAAAACCTTTTATTTTTAATTATTTTTTTTATTTACTCCGTCGTATTTTTATTATTTATCCATGTTAACACAAATGAGATAGAGAGACCCCTGTCAACTGTCAATTTCACATGCTCCACGACCATTCACAAAATAAGGGCCGAAGAAATGGAAGCTCCAGTATGCCGCCATGTCACTTCCCAATACTCACCACTGGACAGAAAAAGAGGAGGGGACCTATTAGACCACGCTGCCTCTATCTTCCACGTTGAGACATAGAATTTTCTTCCTAGAGAGAGAACGAAAGAGAGGGAGAGACCCTGGATATTTCTGTCTTCATCCAGCCTAGTGGAAACAACATAGGTCAAGAAAAACCCAGAAGCCCAGCCTCCAAGGCACCGCCGGTCGCCCATTACAAGAAACAGTGAGAGGCTGAACCTCACCTAGACACTGTCCTTTTCTGGCTTAGTAACAAAAGCCGTTATTCGCAATTGAAGAGAGAAGCAAACAGTATCTATTAGCCCTTTTGTAACATATGGACTTATAGGCTGATTCTCAACGTGCGCACCCGGTAACCCCGGTGGTGTCAAAACCACTTTAAATATCGATACAAGGCCTGAAAAGAAAACAGCTCTCTCCGAGTTGTTTCAAGTACTGAGAAGAAGCATCTTTCTATTTCTCGTCTAGCTAGGACTAGCGATGTGATTTCCGGCAGCCTTGTTGGAAATGGGTCTCCCGCGCGTCCTAGTTTGATGCATCTGCGTTTGGCGCAGAAAAGCTGTGCCGCCATTGGTTAACTGATTCTAAGAAGCATAGACACACCTCCCAGCTGGATCGACGTGGCGTGGCGGCCTGTCACTCTTGTTCTTCACCTATAAACATAACGACGCAGGTCGCGTCAAACAACTTTTTTAAAAGAATAATTGTAAAATAAATTATAATGAAGTCAAAAATAAACTTTGAAAAGGCACAGCATGATTCACTTTACTAATTGCTCTCTGTGCGGGTTTCTTTTTTTTTATGCACGTTTTTTTTAACTATCTCCGTTGAAATGTCGGGACTTTCTCGATTCCTTTGTTTATCGTTAGTACTTAGCGTGTAACGGTAGATTCAGTCAGGATTTTTTTCGATTCGGACTTTAGTTGTTAGACTGAAGTGAAAAGTTAAAATAGCGTTCCGTAAACTCAAAGTAAGAGAGACGTTCGTAATCCTATAGTTTAGCCTCGTGTCAGTTATTTGGCGTAATTTTTGTTATTCGCGAGAGTAAAATTTGCACGGGGTCGACAATTTATTTTGGTTTTGTTAAAAATGGATACATATTGGGGTCGACCACGTGTCAGTAAAGTGGCAAGATTGGGATTTCGCTAGGCTGGAATTTTCTCATGCAACTTTAGACTAAAAAGCTATCTTACGGGTTTCGCGCTGATTCACACTTCCGAAAGATATATATATATATATGTTTTTGTATTAACTTAATTTAACTTAATTTAAACTAAGATTCTTTTGAACAAAATTTAGAAAATGTGTCAGTGATAGATTTTCGTCTTTTTTGATCATTAGCGATTACTCGAAAAGATTTTCATTTAAAAGTTTAAGCAATTAACTACATTAGAATTTTAATTGAAAAATTTTGATTTAAAAGAGTATGACTCCTAGGCCGAATTGTACCCTTATAAATAGTAAGACGATGAGGAAGATGGTGATTACTAATAAAAATTTCTTAAATTTTAGAAAAATTCATAATATGTTAATAAATTTTATGATCTTTTGAACAAATTTAATTTTAAAAAGGCATTATTCGGGCCTTTGTCGACGGGAAAACTCTTTTTTTCAATGTCAGTCCTTTTAATCGGGAACTTTACGATAATTCAAGTAATATTCATATATGGTTCAGTAACTTCATGTTTTTGTTAAACAAATTTAATTGAGAAATGCATTATTCGGGCATTTATCTACGTAAAAACTCGTTTCTTTTCAAAGTTAGTCCTTTTAATTTCAGAAAAAAAGTTCTTTTTTCATTCAGTACCAACAGTTGGCCAACGCAAGAGGATTTCAATACAAGGAATGATTTACAATACATTTAATAATTGTTATAAATAAATTCTATAACATATGAAGAGTCGGGACACTCACGTGTCAGAAGAACCTATTTCTCCCATAGTTAATACATTATGGTACGCGGCGTCACCAAGACATTATCTCATCTGTCTGAACCAAATTTTTATGATTATTCTTGTTATAAACTATTCATTTTTTAACAATCATTACCTCATATCAGGTTCTACGATTAAATAGGTCCTATTAATTATATGAATTAAAATTAACAGCTCGTGCACAATTCCTTCGACTTTCAGCGTTGAATTTCAATTGTGGCTGGTCTTCATTTGTAAGTTCTTTAGCGAAACAAATGACAGTCTAATTCATCTGAAGTTAGGCAACGAAAAACGCATGCTTTTGCTTTGCTGATTGTTTTTGTTTTTCGCGTATTATCCAGGTGTGATTTAATAGAAGAAATCATCATCGCTGGAGGAATTTGATTTTGAGTTTTTTTAAACTGTGAACCATATTTTTATTCACTCCTGATAAAGATTCTCTTTCTTCGTTCGCGTTACTCATTTTTTACATAAAAAGAGTTTGCTTATCGTTTTCACTCATATGTTCTGCGCTATTTAGTTTCCAGTATATTTGATTCTTTCGGTGTATGTGTGCGTGTTAGTGTATACATATGATATAGAAATGGATTCTATTAGAGTGCCGAAAAAGATTCTAAGTGATCTGTTGATCGAAAGTTTTAATTAAGACATAAGAATTCTGTTGCACTACCTTCGCACGGCTGACTTGATTGATAGTGAGCAAGTTAATTTGACCAGAGAAATCTTGTTCGGCAGTTCATTCCGTCTTTCGAAAAAAGACGAAAGTGTGCGTTCTATAATGCCAACAAATTTTTCAAACTGAAGAGTTTTTAAATTATTTGTGCTCTTCTGGGAAGAAGAACTTGGCTAAGAACATAAAAAGTATGTTTTCGAGAGCTGAAGATGAAGAACATGGAGATCATAAAGAATTTGAAAGACAAATGGAGCCATTAACTTTAGAAGAAGCTATTTCTCTTGCTGAAAACGTTGCATTGACAAAACATCAATATGAAACTATTTGAATAAAAGCTAAAGCATATAATACTGACATATTTGCTCTTTATAAAAGTCTTCAAGAAGTCAAGAGAGAGTGGTTTCCTCCCGAAAAAGTATGATAGTTGCAGAATCTGTGGTAACGCTTGAATGGCAAGGTTTGTACGATCATACAGTGAAGCGTATGTTGGAAATACGAAATATTTGATTAGAGCGAATATAATACAAATTTCTGTGTAGCAGAAAAATGAAATGCACGAATTTTTATGATGTCAGTGGTGCCATTACATACAATTAAAACTTGTTCCCATAAGAATGATATGAATTATTCTGAATGCGCAGAAACCTTGAAAATTTGGAAGAACGATAATCCTGGATCTACCAGATTATGTAGGCTGCTTATGTTTGTACATGCACCAGAAATTAAGGACCGAACCACGACAAAAAACCACCTACAAAAATAAAAGGACCGAATAGTCGTTGTACCAACCGTGCAAAAATCACCATACCTGTTCCCCATTACCGATCGGTCCCTGGTCACAATGATTCATTTTGATAAAAAGAGATATTTCGGGTCAGATCATGGTGTTCTTAGGTATACTCTCTACGATGCCTGTGATTGTCCAGAGCGCCCCTCCGTGGGGATTGGTCGATCTTGATTGGCCAATAAAGTCTTTTTTTTTAATCCGGGAGAACGGAAAGCCAAATCGGATTGTTATTATATCCATTGTCCCTATTGGTGTTATTAGGTTTTTTAAAGATTTCGATTGCTTCTCTATGCGGTTTTTTCCGGTTTTGTTAAGTTTGAGGAGGGAACTTGAGCTTGGCGTAAAACGTTGGCCTCCTTAAACTTAACAAAACAGGAAAAAACTGCAATTTAAGAACTCAATCAAAATAAAGATATTATAATATTACCCGCAGACAAAGGCAATACAACAGTAATAATGAATAAAGAAGACTATAACAACAAAAGCATGGACCTTTTAACTGACGATACATACAAAAAACTTAAAAAGGACCCCACAAAAACAATAGGCAATAAAACAAAAACTCTTCCCGAAAAGACTCTAAGATTGACAGCCAAACAATATCTAACTTAATGCCTACTAATCCCATCTCTCCAAGATTTTACGGGCTCCCAAAAATCCACAAACAGAACATTCCACTCAGACCGATCGTCAACGCAATAAACTCACCAACTTACAACCTAGCATGCTTCCTCGCTGCAAAACTAGATCCTTTCACAGGAAACTTCATTACTCAAGTACAAAACTCATTTGACTTCATTAAAAAGATACAGCAGATTCACATTCAACCCCAAGACATTACAGTGAGTTTTGACATGGTATTTCTTTTTACGAAAGTACCAATCTCGGATACCATTGATATTATTAAATTTTTCGCAAACTTCCCTTCCGAGCTCGTACCTTTGATAGAACACTGTCTCAATAATACTTACTTCTCGTTCAATAAATAATTCTACGAACAAACCTCAGGAGCAGCAAAGAGATCCCCAATCTCACCTGTAATAGCAAATGTCTTTATGGAACATCTAGCAACTAAAATCTTCAACCAAGCCAAACTTAAAACAGAATTCTGGTTCCGTTACGTTGATGACACAATTATCATCCGGCGACATGGACGAGATGAACTAAATAAGTTTTTCGATTTTATCAATGAATTACATCCTAATATCCAGTTCGCCATGGAAATAGAATAAAACGGAAAATTGCCTTTCTTGGACGTATTAGTTTTAAAAAAATCTGGTAACACATTAGGACATGAAGTTTACAGAAAACCCACGCATACAAACAGATACTTACATGCCTCCTCCCACGATCACCCATCTCAAAAACAATCGGTCATCGACTCCCTTGTATACAGAGCTGTCTCCATAACAGACAAAGATAACTTACAAAAGGAATTACAAAAGGTTAAACAAATGCTAATGAAGAACGATTACACAAACAAACAAATTGATAAATCAATAAGAAAACACACTCAAAAAAGCAAGTCAACACAACCTACGAAAGAAAGAGAGAGTAAAATGACCACCACTCTACCCTGCATCCAAGGTGTCACAGAACAAATAAGAAGAATTCTTGACAAACACAACATACAAACCATATTTAAACCACCTGCGAAAATAGGACAACTGCTAAATAACCCTAAAGATAAAAAGGCACCCCTCTGTGATCCAGGAGTATATAAAATCCCTTGTTCTTGTGACAAAGTCTATATTGGAGAAACCGGGAGAGCGGTGAGCCAACGTATTAAGGAACAGGAGAGTAAAGTCAGGCTAAGACATTTCACGCAATCAGTACTAGCTCAAACATCATATTGAAACATGACATAACATTTTATTTGATAAAACAATATTCATTGCAAAAACACACAAAAAATTTCCAAGAAAACATAGAGAAGCAATTCGAAATCTTAAAAAACCCTAATAACATCAATAGGCACAATGGATATAATACCAATCCGATTTGGCCTTCCGTTCTCCCGGATTGAATAAAAAGACTTGATTGGTCAATCAAGTTCGACCAGTCCCCACGGTGGGGTGCTTTGGCCAATCACAGGCATCGTAGATAGTATACCTAAGAACAACATGACTTGATACCTCAGTTTCAGTTCAGCCCTGAAAATGTAAACTGCAATGGTCACGAAACGTCGGCAAACAATTCGTAGTTTTTTACACGAGTGAAACCCGAAATATCTCTTTTTATCAAATCCACTGAGATTTTTTTGGATGACATTCCTACATCACGAATAAAATTAGGCTAATGGCAATCGACACAACATTTAAAGTGTGACTGAAGAATATATATTTTTTAAATAAAATAATTGCAAATAATGTTTTGTGGAATTTCATTGTATTTAAAGGTGCATGGAGTAACTTTAACGTGAAACAAGACACAACATTAAAAATCTCGTAATATACATTTTTTTCTGCGAGAATGAATGTTTTTAAGAATTTTTATGGTATTTGTCGTATTGCCAAGGAGAGTTACATTTAATAATTTTGCTTCTTCTGAATTCATAAAAAGAAAATCAAGATGCATTATCTCATTCAAAAGTGGACAAAAATGCAATTTTAAAAGTCTTTTGTAAAGTATCTAGTCTTAATTAAACAATAAAAGTAAAAAAAAAATTTTCAAAAATTACAAATTTGACAAATGAATATTTATTATACATATTGATGATTGCTGAACGCTCAAAAATATTTATATGTTCTAAGATTACAACATTCAAAGTAAAATTACTATGTGCACTAATTGTTTGTAGACATGAATTGGAAGTAAATTTTAAAAACCATGTGGATTTTAGAATTGTAAACGTAACCTGTACGATTTTACGAGATTTTCAAACATAATATAGTTTTAGGTAATTTTTATGATAAAATGGGAGTAATATTTCTCCAATGTTTGTGGAAAGTTCCCGAATCAGAGGCAGTCATCTTCAAGAATAAAAACTTGTATATTTTTAAGAGCAATGTTTTCAGATAGATTGGGGCTGAGAAAAATTATTTTATTTATCAGAGCCTTATTAAAATGTTCAGTATACTTATGTTTCTATTTCTCTCGGTCGAAGCGCTACCTGTATCATCAATAATAATTCTGATGCTGATTTCTAATTGAAAACTTATTAAAATAATGTATAAGGATAATGAGCGTGAGTGTAATATTCTAAATGGTAAAATGTTAATAAATTATTACTTTAAAGTAGGAGATTATTTCTGGAGTTGTTATTCACTACTGACGCAACCAGTGCTGGGTTAAAGATGGTGCAGAAATCCACCAATCTCTCCCTAATCCACAGAAGATTCTGAAACTTAGTGTTTTTCGACCTCTGGCTCAACCTCTGGCTCAACTTTGCAGGCGGTTACACGAAGAATATTTAGTAAAAAACAATAAAGCTGTCATGCCACCTCAAATTAAGGTTATGAAAAGTGTCGGTGATATATATTTGAAAGTAAAATATAAATATGATGAAATGGATACATGGGAATTAGAGGAAATAAATTTTTACATATCCTTTCGAATCGAAGTTGCTCAATATGTGGGAACTAAAAATGCGTCCCTCTATCAATTAAAAAACTTTATCAATTATTTCTATAAATAAGAAAAAGGTTCAATTGCCTATGAAGAATAGAATCCAAGGTAGAGAACATGTGCATGCAATACCTCTTCTCCATTAATTGAGAATCGTTTCATTGTCCTTCATTAGAGCGATCCCGAAAAACTTAAATGTCAAATTGATTGTGTTAACTTAATTATGTGAAAGTCAATTTTGGTAATTGAATTTATGGATCGCTTATAGAATTCTGAACGATTCTAATATCCGACAATATTGACGAAATCGAAGAATAATTATGGAAATTACAAATGATGATCATTTCATATTGAAAAGATTAAATATTCTTGAACTAAAGTACTGGTCGCAGTACAAATCCGTCCAGATATTCAAACGTTAAATAAAACAGCCATTTATGTTCCTAATAAGATTTTAAACGTTTGCGCGCCTCTGTAATGGACAAGAGAGTGGTGCATAAGAATAACCAATAGTTACACGTGACTAGTTGCCCTAGGAGAAATCATCCAAGGGGAACGTTTTTGTCCCTGACGGATAAAAGAAACGCTTCCTCCAAGAAGGTCTGTTCAGAATTGGAACAAATAAGTCAGTTAGCAAAAGCATTTTTGATTTAAAGTTAATGATCAGTTTAAAGTGGTTAGTTTAAATTAGGTGACTTAGAGTGTGGAAGTTTTTGCGCCGTTGATAATAACCATGGATAACAAGACAATGGAAAAAACAAGAAAAAGGTAATATACATTTTTCTAGTTTTGGCTTTCCCAATACTTTTTATTCTCCTCTGAATAAGAAAGCTAATGCATGATAAATTTTATATAATGCTTTGAAATCACCTAACACAATAAGGAAATAATCCAAGAAATAGTATTTAAAACATAATAAAAAATCGATATCGAGCAACAATTTTGTAGGAGATGATAGTTGTCGCTCATTTCTCGGCATCCTTAAGGCGGCCCTACTTATGACTAATATTGTGAATTGACTGCTGTTTTGTGGTCAATATTATATAATAGTTGAACTTGAAGTAAAATAAATTAATTTACAAAAAAACGAATAAACGATGAATCTTTAACTAAAATAGTTCAATTTAATGTCAAAAAGATGAATTTTCAACTAGAATGGTGAATCTTTAACATGAGTTCCAGCATTTTCAAGTTTTTGACAGCCATACTTCAATTTTAGAACAATTAGGTTATTTTTCAAGAAGGTAGTTAAATTTTTGAACCAGAGATGAATTTTCAATTAAAAAGAAATTATTTTTCACAAACGAGTTTAACTTTTAACCAAGGATTTGATGTTTCAACTAAAAATGATGAATCATCAAAAAAGAAAAATTTGCAAGCAAAAAAATTTATTCCACTTACGTATCTCTATGAACGATTGAAATAAAATTTCATTGGACTATTTAGTTCGATATTATATAGACAATAATATGATATAAGCCATATTAATGTAAAGAAACAATGTGCTTAAAGTTCTGAACGTTCAAATGAACGAAATTTTTTACTGATGACTTTGTGAACCAGAAAGAGATATCTAATTATTTCAATCTAGGCAATGGGCCTTGCATAGAACTGAAGATGTACCAGGTGGTATTGCTTCTTAAGTCAAAAGAGAATGTTAGAAATGAATCAGATTCCGAAAGTGATGATGAACAGGCTAATGTGAAGAATTATTTTTAGTATTAAGTCGATTTCGTTCAATGTCACTGGCTAAGAGTTGACGATAAGGATCGAGTTTTTATTAGGTATCCTCCTCCAGCATACCCTAAGACGACAATCAATGAATTTCGCAAATTGGTTAGAAATGCGTCTTAACCTGGGGGATATAGCCAGAATACATTATTGAATTACGTGACAAGCTGGTACGTTGTTTATCCATCTCACAGTACTGCGTAGATTATACACAATTTTAAGGGACTAAAAATTTTCTCAAAATGATTAAATTCCAAATTCCAAAACATCATACAATAATAATTATTCTCTTCTTCTCACCTAGGAACCTACCAAGATGCTCTGAAAGGAGTGATGCAACTTCCTAAATCAAACAGTATGTATAAACGACTGCTGATCACGAGAAAACACCTCAAGGGAAAGCCTGAGCGGTGAAAAGGACCATCCGTGACTTCAAGTTGAGAGCAAAATTCGATAAGCAAAATAAAAAGATTAATTCCACGTTGAGCGTATTTCAGCCTCCTATATCGCGAACTATGGACAGTCATCACATTCCTGTCGCTTCTCCTCCATCAACATCTGATTGACTTTAGGAGCGCATCAGCACCAAGTCCAGTCTAAATTCCAAGAGAAAATTTAGGGAAAAATTAAAATTTATATTCATTAAGAGAAACATTCGAATTAATAGTTTTAGGAATTCGCAGTTGATTCTCCCTTAGATCAAATTCTTACTGGTAATCACATTTCCTTACACAGTTACGAAACCTCGAAAAAGAAAGGTGACCAGTGAATCTGAAGATGAAGGTACACTACAGAAGCACAGCATATTGACTATTGACGATGAAGAAAGACAGTGCGATTAAATTATGTTAGTTACGATTTCTGAAGATGTAGTTTCTATTAAATATCCTTCTCCCTCGAATTACATTTAATAAGTTTTCTGGAGATTTAATTTGCGATTTCCAGTTGTAGATGACGACGGAAAAAACGACTCTATGAACTCCTCAGCAGCAAGTCCGCTCCAAATGCCGAGAGATAATAATGGTATAAGTTAAAATTTATATTCATGAAGACTAAAATTCGAATCAATACTTTAGGAATTCGCAGTTCTTTTTACCTAAGATCAAATTTAATTTTGAACATTCACAATATGAATGTATGATCCTTACTATTTCCAATGTTCATGATATATATTTTTGACTGTTTATCACATTTTCTTTCACAGTCAGTACAATTAAAAAAAGAAGGGCCTCCAATGAATTTGATGATGCAGGTACCCTAAAGAAGCAGAGTAATAATTACAGCATATTGACGACTGCCAATGGAAGAAGTAAGTTTCATTGAAGTTGATATTGATTGACATGAGAATCATATTTCAAACCTTATTTTCATAATAATGGAATAATTTTGTGTCCTCTATTTTATTCGAAAATTACAGTCCTCGATTGACATAATCGAATCTAATTGAAAATACATACACATGAAGAATTTGGGTAACCGTTGAGTATGATAATTCGTTTCTACAGTATTTCATAGAAATTCTCGAGAAAGATGTCTTCAGCCTACTTCTGACGGCCAAAGGAATAGGGTTGTCAAAAATCAGGAACGTACGCTCGTACGTTCGCCTCGTACGTCAAAAAAACGTCGACCAACGTCAGCAGTCGTCGGCCGATTTTTAGGCTATTCGGATGTCAGTAATATTTGGTAATTCGTACAAACAATGCTTCATGCTCCTTGCTATTTATGTTTTCAACCATTACAAGTGCAAACCTTTCTATTCTCATTCTATTTTTGCAATAAAAGTTTTAAAATTTTAATTTAAAAATTTTTTGACGTACTGACGATTCAAACCGTAATCTAGGCGTATCTCTAAGACAGTACATTTATTCACGAGTATTTAAAAAAAATTCAATTCGGTTGAAAATTGACGATTCGTCGATTATTATTTGCACGAACAAATCCAGTTAAAGATAACCTCGTGGTACGTTTCCAAATCTCTCTCGTTTTTTTACTACTTAAATTTATTTGTTTATTTATTGTGGTTAACGTTCTCAGAACCAATTTTTTCGCGTATAGAAATAGATTTGAAAAACTACTTTTAGAGGTAATTCATTTTGCATAACTTCCGCTACATTAGTCTCAATACGCAAATAAAGTTAAAAGGCTCGGCGCCCAAAAATCCCGGTGGGCGGTTAACAGCTGCGCGTATAAACGACCTCTGGCGAATAAATGTCCTGGCGTCTAAATGGCAGCGTCCCCGAGTGGGGAAAAAGTATATTTTTTGTTTCAAAATACGATTCCGGCTGAACCTGTTGACCGATTTGGATGTTTTTTTTTCTCATAAATTAATAAATATGATCAAAAAATGACAATTTTTTCTATTCAGGCATTTGTCGACGGAAAAAATAGTTTTTTTCATGTCAGTCCTATTTATTGGGAACTTTACGATAATTTCAGTAACAATCATAATTAGTTGATTAATTTTATGTTTTTGTTAAACAAATTTAATCAGAACTCGGTAATAAGAGTTGAATTCAGAAAAATTAAGAATTTGTATTCCTATGAATACGCGATTTTTCCTCTGTCTAAAAAGCCCCCAACGGGAACAGAAAAAGTGCAAACTCAAATTTATATTTATTTATAGTTTAATAGCTTATCTAAACGTCTTAAAAATGCACCAAAGAAATCGGTTCAAATGTGTGAATTTAAATAATTTTAACTCTAGAGAGGCAGAGATGAATTGGTTAGAATTAAAATTTCAGAATTTATATTTCGCATGAAGGAATTAAGACAACTTATTACACATATTTTGTGAACTTATTAGAAGAAATTAAATAAAATCAAAATATGATCACTTCTGAGGAATAAAAAATATCTCTGTGAGGTGTGTTACTGGTACAATTAGAAAGAATTAAAAATATTGAAAACATGTTCTTTTTGGGAGAATAGAAAACCATGTGGTGGTCGCGATGGAAATAGAAGTGAATAATTTTCGGAGGTATCTTATTCTCATGGTGGCATTTTAGACAGATGGAAAAATCGCACATTCAAAATAATAGAATAATCTTCACTTTTTCGCTGAAATCTGAAAACATTAATTTTTCCCTATTCTATGCTTATTACCGGGAAGAGGGTTCGAATACAAGAAATGATTGAACGATACGTTTAATAATTGTTATAAATAAATTCTATAACATATGAAAAGTCGTTTTTGTTTGTTTTTTCACTCACTATTTAACTAAAAAGCGCATTCTGTCAAGTTAAAAAATAGTGTTGAGATATCGATATCGAAATTATCACAAAGTATCGATATTGTCTTTGACATATCGGTTTGTAAATATCGATATAAAATATCGATATATCGGACTCTGACCATAGATATTTTCAATATTTCGATATCGATATCACATCACTACTTTCAGCGTTGAATTTCAATTGTGGCTGGTCTTCATTTGTAAGTTCTTTAGCGAAACAAATGACAGTCTCATTCATCTGAAGTTAGGCAACGAAAACAACGCATGCTTTTGCTTTGCTGATTGTTTTTTTAATCGCGTAGTATCCAGGTGTGCTTTGATAGAAGAAATCATCATCGCTGGAGGAATTTGATTTTGAGTTTTTTAAACTGTAATCCATATTTTTATTCACTTTTGACAAAGATATATTCATAAAAAATATCGAATGTATTGTTTAATCTTTCCTTGTATTCAAACCCTCCTGTGTTGGCCAACAGCAAGTACTGAATAAAAAAAAGAACTTTTTTTCTGAAATTAAAAGGGCTGACTTTGAAAACAAAAAAGGAGTTTTGACGTCGATAAGTGCCCGAATAATGCATTTTTAAATTAAATTTCTTTAAGAGAAACATAAGATTAATTAACTAATTATGAATTTTACTGAAATTATCGTAAAGTTCCCAATTAAAAAGACTGACATTGAAAAAAATGTTTATATTAAAATGTCTTGCAATATAACTTTAAAAAACGTTAAATTATTGAAAATTATAGAAAACACATTGTGAACAAATAATTTATTTCTAAAATTTTTTGTTTGTTTATTGTATCATAATAGAACATCTTTATATAATGTAAATATACGATTTACATTCGATCGATCGCGCCTAAACTTCCAAAAATCAAATCCTACATAAAGAAAAATCGTCAGGATCACTAAAATTGAAAAAGTGCAACTTTATTGATCATCCTGTATTTGAAATGCTTGTTTGAGCTTCAAACTTGAGTTCGGTCAAATTGTAGTAAGCATGTTAAAATTCGAGTATTTTTGTTTAGAAATATTCAACTTTCTTGAATTTTCAAAAATTTTGGACGGATTATTTTACATAAGTATTGTCGGTCTGAATATTATTAAAGGACCCCGCAGAATTTGTATTGGAAATGGCTCTTGGTTGAATTGTCTGAAATTTTGCTTCCTGGTAGTTCTCGATGTGTAGATTAAACGTCTCAAAGAGCATTAAGTCCCGAAAATTTGATTTTTGACATATAGCAGTTCGAACTTAAGATTTTTAGGCACTTCGGAGCAGAATAAGGCTGCAATGCCTTACATTTATGTATGTATACATTTATGTATGTATATGTATATTTATTTATTTATATGTACGGAAACTCAAATGGGACTCCACTCGAGATTCTTAAGACGACCAAAATACCCCGAGAGACTTTTAAGATATTCGAATTTTCCCGCCTTTCTGTCTGATGTCGTCTGCCAGATAAAGTACCTAAGCATGTCCGTTCATAGGAATCATGTTAAGATGCCGGCCAGTTCGGAAATAACGTTGTTTGTTACTAAAAATCCAGAACGACTTATCTACCTGGAGTGGAGCATTTTTGAGACTGCATAACGAGTACCATAGAGCAATGTTGGCAACGATTGAGGGAAGGAAGGTTGACTTTTGAAAATACGAGCGTGCCGAGCTCCTTCTGTCCCCACAGCCCTGTGACGTAGGGCTAAAGCCTACTTATGTAACGATCGCATAAATTTGCATTCCATCCGCTAGGAACAGCACCGTCGCTTCCATAGAATGCGCGGTTTCGATTCGAAATTATAAAATATTCGTGCG
>NC_046664.1:246016-249069 GCF_010883055.1 Belonocnema kinseyi
GCTTAGTTCTTTACTAAATTCAATTTTATGACCCATGATAGGCTAACCCAATTTTTCCTAGGCGTGGCCTAGCCATATAAAACCAGCTCCGCGCCGTTTTTAGACAGATCTAGATTTTTCTCTCGAACAAAAAATCGATTTCGGACCTCCGCAAAAGCCATCTTGCGAGTTTAATCTCGCATTTCCATATTTTACCATTATTATTGTGATCTTTAAAACTAGATATCGAGAATATAAAAAGAGACAAATAATAAAATAATAAAACTAATTTCGGTTCGTCGTTTAAACATTGTGAGTGTGTGACTCAAAATATGGATAACATGTGAAATTGTGATTCGTCGAAATTTATTTCAATACAACCTAACTTGTGCAAGCGAAATACAACCAGTGTTCCCAAAAGTGAAATTAACAAGTGTTTTGTTCGTCTGAACCCTTTGTTTTTCCTTTGTATTTATTTCCAGGGGAACAACTTATGTTCTAAGACAGCAACGAACTCGAATAGTGAACAATATAGAAAAGGAATTAACAACATTTTAAATTTACCGCGACATAGATAACGTTAAATTCTTCCTTATCGACTATCAAAACTAAATTATAAATTGTCGACACCCGAGTTGGACGTCACAGCCCTGAAGTATAGACCCAGCACCCCGTCACTGTAGCGGCGTCACCACCAATAGGAACGCCGGAACGAAGGAGAAGCAATGCGCAGGTCAAGTCCCAGACTGTCGCAGCGAGGCTCGGTCTTCTCTGACGGTCACATCCGCATAGACTTATCGCGTAAACTATAGAGTACGAAGTATAGTTATAATCTTTTTTCTCTCTTTTCTGTAAACGGCGTCACACGTGGTCGAGGCGGGAGTTCCCCTGTAAAGCGTATCTGTGTGATCTTTTATTTTAAGCTCAGTCGAGTTCAACACCGAGTGGTGAATTAACCATAGAATGACCTTTTTATTACAAGTTAACCTGAAAATGTAAAATTATTGGAACTGTGCCCCAGTCATGTTTTACTCGAACTTTTGTTAACCTCAACATTATGGATTCTCCTTTGGTAATATTGAAGTTTCATCAAATTAGTCCGGGAGTGGACAATGCTGCCGTATGCAATAAAATGTCCAATGATGAAAAGGTGTTATTCTTATGTTTTTTGAGCCGCTGAATCCGAATATATCCGGCTTTTTTTCGAAAAAGCGGCTTTCGTAAAATGCATATTTTAAAAGATATAACTTTTTTAAGGTCCGAAATTTGACGTTTTTCGCTAACTCTGCTCGTTAACAACATTTGACCTATTCAATATTTTTAAAAATTGAAAAAACGTACTCATTCTTTAAAAGTTACTTTATAACCTGATGTAATTCAACAATAGCACAGACCCGGCGGAGAAATGATTTTTGCGACTAACAGTCAAAGTCATATGGTCTATTAAGTTGTTGGGTAGTTACTAATTTGACGACAATTAGGCCATGAGCGACAATGAGTTCTTGGGTCGTTATTAATTTGTCGAGAATTAGGCTATGACCAACTTCAGTTTTGGGGTTATTACTAGTTTAGAGAATATTAGGCTATGACCTACATTGATGTTATGTTGTACCAATTACTGAATTTCTAGGATCTAGACTATGAATTGCGTTTGATTTCAATTTTTTACGTGAATTGAGTTTGATCCCTCATTGAATTTTGTGAATAATCGTATTGGGCTTCATCGAGTATAAAATAATGGAATCTTTATGGAAAGTCGTTTAGCTCAATCCTATGTGAAAACTTAGAGTTATTAAGTTTATAGAAATTGCCTAGCATGATATACCGGGCAGGGAAGCCTAACTTTTCGGAGTTAGTTTAAGATTAAGAAATAAACGTAACATTCGAGGTATTCATGTAATAAAGTTGAAAATTTTGTTAATCGAGTTTTGTTGATTTAATGTTTCCTTTCACAAACGAGTTTGTCGAGACTTATAAAATGTGAAAATACCAAGCAATGAAAATGTTTTATGGGACTTAATTCCTCTATGTATCACGATTAAGCATTAAACATTATAAACTATACTTGTTTAAGATGACGTGCATTAATTTAGTAAACCCTCTTAATCTGCGAAATACGCCTGAGTACCGAGTCTGCCATAACCGCGCGAGACGCCGGTACACTGTATCCTGTAATTTTGAGTTTAGCTTTCTCTGAGATGCCAGATCCTGAAGTACCTGAAGTACCTGAAGAAGGCACAAAAGTTTGCCAAAACGTCGTTGCTCGAAACTCACTTTTGTAATAAATGATCGTATGCCCGGTTATAAAATCATGAAAGTACTTATAATTTCAAGGATGGGTGACCGGTAGTAAAACCTTGAAATTATTTATAATTTCAAAGTTGAAATAATTAATTTCTGAAGGACGCTCGATGAAGACTTCTTGTTGTTGGTTAGACCTTCAACTATATTTGTCATGTTTATGCTTTAAATACTTTCCGAATTTCCATTGCCTCCATTGTAAACTTATGTTTGTTTAAAATTTTTCAATTTGAAATAATGTTTTAGGTTTTAGCTTTTTCTGGTATATTTAAAATCTTGTTAAGTCAAAAATATGCACTTTTATTCTGTTTTTCAATTGAACATTAGTTTTTTAACAAAATCGATTTTTTTCGATTTCAATTCTTATTAAATGTGAAAGGATTTTTAATGTCAACAATGAGTCGGCCAACAATGCCGACCAATCTAGAGTTGGAGGAGCCAATGAAAATGGATTCAATGCGATGGATCGGCGGGATCTCGCAACCTTTAGGTGGGCGGAGCAACTGAATTACGACTTGCTAGAGTGCAACGATGTGAGTGTGTCCCGTGAACGGGGTTACATGACACGGCTGCATGCTCTGCGGTGCGAGAAACACCCGGAGCTATCGCACTTTTCGCAGCAACGTCTGCGAAACCATGCTGAACTACTCCATAAAAGGGGCTATGTAAGGGGAACGCCTACTCTACCACAGCTAGAACAAGCCGGCAACAAAGAAAGAGAGGCGACACTAAGACCAACCGCGGGCAGGCATCCAATAGATGAAGAGCGATGC
>NC_046664.1:249169-314916 GCF_010883055.1 Belonocnema kinseyi
ATGGCACCACCTTCATCTACCATCCACTTATGCAGATCAGTGGTATAAACACGATATGGCTTTGCCGTAATACTGTTCCCGAGTATCCTACTCACACTGAGAAGAACGCAAAATATGCGAGCGCAGGGAACGAGTAAAACAAAGAGAGGCCCATAGCGCAGGCGCACATCGTCGCGAGCTTAGCTGCAGAATCGCACGATTATAGCTCCACGCCGTGGAGATACGCTCCTTCAGCAGTTTGGGTGTAAGTTGAGTGGTTCTACAACTACTTTCTGGGGTAAAAATTGATAGTAAAATGTGGAGTTAGAATTGGCCAATTCTTGAACAGTTAGGTAAAGATGCTATCGCAGTGCCCAACGGCTGACTAAGTTTTGGTCAAAATCGTGGCCTCCACGACGTGGACAAAAAATTAGCAAAACCTGGACTCCACGTTTTGTTTACAACTAGGAACGCCTTTTTGGGTATAATAACAGACTAAAATTTAGTGCAGATTGGCTGAAATAATTTACCAAAGAATTTTTTAATCCATTCTACTTTAAAACTTTGGGAACACTTTTGTTGTTTTCCGTCTACGTGATATCCAACGACGTAACCGTCTTTTTATTTTGCAATACAATAACACCAATTTGATAGGACAAAACATAATTTTTTTATAACGTAGCCAAAATTGATGTTTCACCATAAGTGTATTTAAATATAATTTATTTATTTTCATAAAGCTACTTAATTATATCAGAAAAACTTACAGTAAAAAATAACTTTTGCTTAAACTAATAAAAAATAGCGTTTCGTCCTATGCAATTGGTATCATTATTTGGTCCTCGGTGTGTAGACGTCTTGAAATCTTGGATTTCGTCCATCCAACCTGAAATACCTAATTACGAATTGTTACCCTCTCGAATTTCGTTTGACAGATTTAGGTTAGGGGTATTATACCGGCTTGTTTAAAGGACGTGTTTGCGAGTTAGATTAAAGAAAGGCGTAAACTTATTAATGAAAATCCCATTGACAAGGCTAAAGCCCAAATATGGACTTTGAAAAATTTATTCAAGAGAAGTGAGGTATTCGGTAGGGTTTCTAAGATTTGCAGAGATGTAAAATTATTATTTTAATATTCATTCTGAATTGTTATTAATTTATCCTCATTCTTATCTTATTCTTATTATCTTGTAAGGAACTTCAAAGGCTTTCTATTATTTTATGGTATTTTAAGAGATTACATTGCATTTTAAAAAGCTTAACACTATAATAAAAAATGTATTCATAATGTTTAAAAATTAGTTAAAGTCTTTTTTCTTTGATAAATAAAAATAATATTTTTATATCTAGTATAAATTTTCTGTTATACTATGTATAACAGAAAATGGATATTGCCTTAGTGGCAATGAACCGAATTTTCACTGAAAAAGATCATTTTCAACAAAAATATTTTTTTATTTTACTTTTTTCAAAAGTGCCCCTTGCGTGGAGAATAATTCATATATAATGTGGATGCACTCCATAACTTGTTGGCAAAGTCATTGTTTGTCCCTTTGAATCTTTGGATATCTTTGATTGTTACGATGAGAACACAAATTTTCTAACTAAATATTCTTGTATCAACAGTTTACTGTGATAAAGATAATATAACAGTCTGTCTCATTAATTTCTTCGTGTTTTTTTTTCAGAATCGTGGCCTAAACATTCCATCGAGTATTATTATGTTGACATATTATCATCTTACGTATAAGTCAAAATCATGCTTACAAACACTTTGAAAATATAAAAACACTATATTCATAATTTCGCCTTAAAAATGGTAAAAAAGAAATATTTGAATGATGATTCGCACAAAAGTAAATTTTTTAAAGTATATTTATTTATTATTCTTTAAATGTGTACAGAAATGAATCAAACTACATCTCTTTCTTGGAATAAAATGTCATTTTTGTATTATTGTTCGAATAATGACAATATTTTGTTTAAAAATGTATAATTTATCACTATTATTTAAAAAAATATTACCCCTTGGTTGACATGCAATTCATTCAAGAATCATTCAATTGTACGTGTGTATACTGTGAATCTTTCCCGTTTTTTGCCTTGAAATAGGGGAAAAAAAATTGACGAAGTACAAATATCTCTGTAGTATTAGGCATTTCCCAATCAAAACACCTTACGACGTAAAATAATTTAGAAGGGAAAATTAGATAGCGACTATGTATATTCTCAAAAATTCTTTCCTAGCACAAAAAAAAACTGGAAGTTCACTAAAGTTGCGGCTCAAATTCATGTTGGTATAATTTAGAACTTGACCTTCAATAGATACCTGTAGAGAGCCAAAGAGGTTCGTTTCAAGCGCTCTTGAAAACAACATGAGCACCCATTTACAAAACCAAACGCTTGCAAAGCAGGGCTGGTAAGTTCGGGATCGATTTACAGTTATCGATCGATGACTTGAGGCGAAAATTTTCTTGCATATGAATATGCCTTTATGTTAACAATTTTGCTACATAACCTGCAAATTATATTTATCAAGTCATTAAACTTATTATCCAAGTGGGCAAAGCGAAAGATAGGTTCTTTAGAAATAGGTTCAATTGTAATTGAGGTCATTTAGAACTCCAAGTGTGGTATCAAATCGCGCTCATTTATCGTTTTTGGTTCCTTTTCAGCAAGTGGGGTTCATTTTTTTGCAGCTCCTTGGGAACCAAAAATGGTTTCTAATAGAAACCTCCATTTTTTCTGTGAGATCCTTCCAGAATCTGGAAAGAGCCAGAATTACAGGCGACAATTACTCAGTGCAAATAATTCATAAGCCTAAAGATAAAGAATGACGTTTTTCTCGAAGGTTTAACGAAAATTTGTGTGAATATTTTCAACTCTTTTCGACACGTGAAGCAAATATTGCTGAATACGTTACGTACGATTTACTTCAAAGTCTCTGAAGTGTGGGCATATTGTAAATATTTTCTGTTTTTAGCCGTCAAAAAGGAAGAAAACAGATTGATGAAATACAAATATCTCGGAAAGAGAAAATTTTCTCCTTCAGAACACCTTACGACGTAGCATAACTTGGAAGGAGAAATGGGATAGCAAATATAATATATAAACTCAATAATGTCTACGTAGTTCCTTCTCGAACCTTGATAGAAAATATGAGGGTCGTCGATCCTCTCTTCTTCGCTTTGGCGTTCCTCGTTGATTCTATTGGTAAATATACATAATTTATAAACAATAGAGTGGGTGAGCGGCGGGTAATATGGCGCACATGTTATAAAAAGCTCCGTTAAAAGTTAAATATGTTGAAAACTGTAGTAAAATAATATAGAGCACGTAAATCAATATATTATCTATCCTATGTGTATGATTATTATTAGATTTACGTCCATTAACGTATTGAATTATCATGTTTCACAAAAAGTATGCCTGCGCTAAGTTATCCTTCCTGGTTGGCTAATGTGATGCGCTCTTAGTGCAATTTCGGAAAGGGAAGTAAAAGTTGTTTACTGAGTTCAATGAAATTAATTTTGTTTAAATGATGGGCTTAAATAAGTACTTATAAATTGTGTGCAACTTGAACGCTGATTATTATTTTTTTTTAGTTCGGAAAAATGCTACTGTACTTTATCACTACTTTTTGGTCACTTTAAAAATACACACATAACATAATTAAATCTACGTATTACACCGTTAATCAGAAAAAATCATGGAAAAGCTTACATTAAAACCTAAAAATTATCCAATAACTTAATAAAAATATTATTAATATTTCATGTTATTACTTTTCGATGGATAATAGTATTTAACAAAATATTTATCTAGCGCTTCGCGCTTGATTATGTATTTACCTCGCGCTACGAGCTCGGTCTTTCTATTTTCCCGAAATTCGTGCACAGACCTTTCAAAATTACAGTTCAAGACATCGGCAACTGTAATTTGGTGATTGTAAATTCTCTTTTTTTTGAACCCCTTCGTCTTTAGTGAACACAATCTTAGTTATGTTCAACATTATATTATTTCAAATGTACACTTCCCTGCAAAAGTTTGGACTTACTTAGAAAAATCACTTTTTATATTTAACGCTTTAATTAGATTAGAGCTAAAAAATGTCCCTTTAAAAGGTTGACTGTTTTCGAAAATCTGTTTAAAATAAGCCCAGGATGAAGCCAATGTGTCTAATTTTTAAGTAGATATTGCAAAAGTAGTGTAAATTTTAATTTTTCTTTTTAAATTTCAATAACTTTCTATGTAATTTCTCCAAAATATATATTTAATTAACTTTTAGTCTGAGTTGTCTACAAATAGATGGGCATAAGATTTTTTTCAGTTTTAGACATTTTTGTCAAATTTTCTGGTACACGGCAAAAATACTTGCACATTATCCTTATGCCATTTTCAAATTCGATATGAATTCAAAAAGTTATATATCAATTGAAATTTCTACAAGATATAGAATATATGTATTTCGAAACTACTCTCATGAGATTTCTTAATGAGACAAAAAGTTCAAAAAATTGGATTATTTGAAATTTTTTTAAATGTCCTCAATCTATTTTCAAATTATCAGTTAGAGCGAGACGATATTCATATAAATTTGAGATCATTATTTTAATCATTGATTATTATTTCTAACAATGTTCTCTCAGAATATTTTTATTTTGTTTTTTCTAAACTTTCCACTTTTTCACCTTTTAATAAGAATAAGCTAATAATTAATTTAAATTAGCAAACCTAACTGTATTAATGATTTGTTATTGTTTATATCTATTGTGTCATGTTTAATGATTATTTTCTCGTAACCTATAATTAATTTAAAAAATGTTCAAAGAATTATGCTTGTTACCCTGTATTATTTATTACGTTACACTAATTGAAAACCTGAAAATATAAAAAAAATTCGGAATGAATCGCGATCGTCATCGACCATTCATCGATATGCTGATACAATCGCCTTAAAAGATTTATAGCTATTTCAATTGCAATCAAACAAATGCATTCCTGAGAATTAAAAAAAAAAGTAAAAACTCTTTAAATCATGGAAATTCGAATAAAATTTCTTTAATCCTAATAATAAATCTTGATACCATAAAAATATTATTAAGCCACTTCAAATCCTTAAAGTTCGTTTAAATGCAATAATACTTGAGTAAAGGGAGGTCTAAAGTGCCAAAATTTACACTTCATAACACTTAGTTTAAACGAAATTAGGTGTTTCTTTAGTTTATGCTGGAAAGTCTATGCAAGATATGAAAGTTACAAATTATAATCATGATGAATTTAAATGCCTTTCATCTATTATGTTATATATATTTTTCTAAATACTGTCTAATGGTATTTGTTGCCCTACAAGCGGGGTAAAAAGTATGTACCAGAATTAATGAAGCGAACTTCTTATTGTAAATTGAACAAGTATGAGCATAACCTAGATAACAGGCAGACTTGAATTTCAAAAAGG
This sequence comes from Belonocnema kinseyi, assembly GCF_010883055.1. Classification (NCBI taxonomy): domain Eukaryota; kingdom Metazoa; phylum Arthropoda; class Insecta; order Hymenoptera; family Cynipidae; genus Belonocnema; species Belonocnema kinseyi. The sequence goes on from NC_046664.1 coordinate 254,607, forward strand.
GCAGGCGTAGAGGGAAACAAATTCCCCTTGATCCTTTGGAGTCGGGACGCTCGTATCTTTGGAGCTCATATATTTGAAGTCTGAGTGTACATGTTGGTTAAAAAAAACCGGTAATGATAGAACTACTTTCTGGGCAAGAAAAAAGCTTAACCTCAGCTAAGATTTAAAAGTCAGCTTTTATTTTGAAAATTTATTAATAGCAATTCAATCTACAACTCAATTGATATAAGCAAAAATTTAAAAAAAATTCTAACGTAATTGCACAACTCGTTAGCCAATATCTGGTTATTACAACTACTTAAGGTCTTTCAGAAAAAGTATTGCTCTCTGCGAGCCACATAATCATGACAAGAAGAAATTATATTTTGAATACATTTTTCTCATTTCTCCTTTTTATTGAATATTAAATAACTACAAGATTTATGTTCATAAAGAACTTTTCATCGCTTTTTCAGTTTGCCCTTACAAACATCCAGTGACACCAAATCATCGCAAACCAATACCATTACCAAATCCTCCGTACGTAGTTTTTAGAATGGAAGTAGATCAATTTCCTGCAGGTGTTATGGTCTATTACGGCGTTTTAACCAGGAAAACGGATGGTACAATGATGCCGATCCTGGCAGAAAAAACGTATCCAGTGCAACATGCTTTATAAGTAGTAATAAAGACTGACAGAATCATTGGACACGTCAGACCCGATCGTAGCTTTGAGCCGTTAAAATATCGTGATCTGACGGGACTTCATACTATTGCAATTAATTCCGAACGCCGTCTGGAAATAATGGACCGCGAAGAATGCAATAACTTAGGTATGTTCCCGCCAGTGCCGGATAACACTGTTTTTCGGAGTGGACCAGTACAGGAACCAAACATAACCCTCATCGAGGCAGAATCTGGACCTGTTGTTGAAGTTATTATCAATGGACACGTCCGATACGTCTAGTCCTCAGCCCTTCACTTCTAGATACTTAAACTAAATTAAAGCACATAAAACTCCATTATGTGTATTTTTTCTTTCAATTTAATGGGTAATAGTTTCCGAAATATCGAGATTTGAGTATTTACGCCTAAACGATAGATTTTACCAGATCTATTTTCTACTAAATATGTTCGATCTCTCCTGATACTATAAATTACAATTTCATTTGTACTTCAAAGTCGTATCAAAACACCACACAGTGGGCTGTAAACAATAAACGAGATTCAATTTTAATGAAACTTGTGGGTTTTTTTTATTTTAAACTTTCAGGTTAATGCAAACAGCTACGAAAATATCGATTAAAATTTTTTTTTTTCTAAATGTCTTTAAAAAAATTGTCTGTGCTTGTATTGTTTGTATTTTATATACATGGCTGTGTTAATGAAAAAAAAGTTTTTTTATTAACTTAATTTTTTTTAACCGAAATGTGATTTTTGAGAAATTTTACTTTAGGAAATAATTTTTTTGCAAAAAGAAATTGTTTACACTTTTATTAATAATGAATAATTAGGGTAAAGTAAAGTGATATGCACCGAGGTAACGTGAACCATGCTGATTTATCCTATTCTAAATCAACATGCGCGTACAGAGAGTAGTTCCATTTTTTTTAAATCTTAGGTTTCTTGTCATTAATATTTCAACTGCGCACAGTTTTTCAAGTTTTTAAATCATTCTCGGCCGAAAAAAAATTTCACGAAATTTTTACAAGTGCTCAAAGAAAACATGTTCTTGGGTTTATTTTCGTAACTTTTTCGAGGTAACTGTCCAGCAAAAAAGAAACGATAAAAATCGAGTCGGTTTGAATTGCGTATCTATCATTTGCAGATTGAAAGAATAAAAATGGAATCGATTGGCCATATTTTCATTCGGTCATCTGAGCGCGGTGCATTAAATCTACCATTCGATATTCGTTAAAATGCTTAGTGAATAGAGTTGAATGAGACTGACTAACCTGAGCTAATTTGTTGGATCTGTATTTACTTCCGTGTAGGTAGTTTTGTCTTCAAGTAGAATTTCACATTTTCTCATGTAATCTTGTTTTCCCATGCTTACAGTCAAATTACCTTTATCTGCACGACTCACCAGAATTATATCATTAATTATTGTTTTTTGTGTTATCTGATCCAACAAATGAAGTTAAAAGAGAATTCAATTAAATTGTCGGTAGTATGATTACAACCAATATTTCAGATCAAAGTTTGAGTATATATTTAAATGTTTCGCCTAAATTCTATGGGTTACCACAGGTCCATAAACAAGGCACACGTATGAGACCAGTGACACCCTTCATAGGATCATCTTTACATAATTTATCAAAATTTATTGGCATTTCGAATCAAAGAATTCTAGGAAAAACGACTACTTTTGAGATAGATAGTTTTGACTTTGTAGAAAAGATCAATGAGATTGAGAATATTTCTGACGATTTTGGGATGGTATCACTTGATGTTACAGCCTTATTCACTAATATTTCACATAAGCTCATTGTTACAATTATAAAGAAAAAATGGCCACAAATCAGTGAATATACCAGTCTTCCTCAGTGATCTTTTATAAAACTTTTGAAATTTTGTCTTGAAAATGCTTACTGCGTTTTTAACCATAGGTTTTACAGGCAAACTGTTGGTGTGTCCATGGGCTCTCCTATATCAGCTGTGGTGGCTAACTTGGTAATGGAAGATCTAGAAAGTAGTGTTCTCAAAACTGTTCCATACGAAGTTAAGTTTTTCTTTCGCTATATTGACGATATTCTGTCTTGTGTGCATATAAGCAACATCGATGATTTGTTAAAAAGATTCAACAAATTTAACACAAGGACTAAGCTCACTATAGAGAGAAAAAACAATATAAGTATAAGCTTTTTAGGCACTTTGGTAAAAAGAGTCAATGGCAGGTTGAGCGCTGACTGGTATAGGAAGCCCACATGGTCGGGAAAGTATCTAAACTTTAATACATTTACACCTATAAAATACAAAATCAATGTGGTTAATTCCTTGGTTGACAGAGCAGTTAGACTTTCTGACCATACATGCAAAAATAAAAATCTTGATTCAGTTAGAAAAACTTTAATTGAAAACGATTACCCTAAAAATTTCATTGCGAAGTTTATAAGCAAAAGATTACAACATGTTCAGGGTACAGTAATGTACAGTAATAATTTAAAAATAATGTTTGAAAAATTAGGTTTTAAAGTTGTTCCACATTCTGACCATGATAGTTTTAAAGGTTTTACCGACGGTAAAGACCCGGTAAGAAAGGGTTTAAAAGCACATACGATCTATAGTGTTAACTGCATGGGTTGTAAATGTGTTTATATCGGCCAATCAGAAAGAAATATCGATACTAGAATGAATGAACACAAAAATGATTGTAAACATGATGATAGAAGCACAGCATTGGTATATCACTCTCATAGGGAGCATGATCATTTTGATTAAAAAAATGTTAATGTACTAGGTGTCGAAGTAAATAAAAAACAAAGACTATTCAGGGAAATGTTTCATATAGTAAAGAATAAATTTTCGGTTAACAAACGAACTGACATCGATGGTCTAAGCGGCATATATCTGAATTTAATTAATAATACTAATAACTGTTAATTCTTTTATATCATAACTGTTGTACGTAGAATTATATTTTTAACAAAAATTAATTACGATATCTATTTTATAATAAGTGAAGGTTCCCATATTCAGAAGTTTCTTGTATTAGTTATGATAAGATAATAAGGGAGATTCCTATTTCTTATCTCATATATGACGTAGGATGTATATTGCGCACACAACAGACCATTTGAACAGCGAATCAAATTATTCTGTAACAACCTTGTCTATATAATGTTTATGTCCTGTATCTGTGAAATGTCACTTGTTCCTTGGCTGAAAGGATGATGTGATGGCCCATCAACATTTTTATTTTATTTTAACATCCTGACAATGCCAACACAATGCGCAAGTCATTTATCGCATATTTTTCAACATCTATTGCATCTGTTTTTGTGGAAAATGATGTAATTTTTTACAGTTGCAATTATTAACATCGCTAGAAAAATCAGTTGCAATGTTTTGCTCCAAGATCTTTTTACTCCAAAATCTGGTTACGACTTGTTTCATTGAGGACTAATATGGTAAAGAATTTTACATAGAAAGTTTTTACTTCGGTTTTCAGGAACAATGTTGACAGTTTTTTGTTTTATCTGTGTTTAGGCTGTGCATAATTGTATGACTGAAGAGGCCCTTCGTCGAAGGGCGAAATGTTGAAGTTTCGCTGAATAAATAATTTTTGACCAGTATACCGACAAACTATAACATCCTCTAATGATGCTTATTTTAGTTGTAACTTTCTTTTTACAATATTTTTCAATAGATTACTTTGTGCAAGAATGATAAGATTTATATTGAATTAAGCGTCAGTGGCTGCAGGGAGTCCACATGTTAGAAACGAACTCCGCATTCTTCTCATATCCATTTGCATCGCAAACATCCAAATGCTTAGAAATTCAATACCCGCATTTTTGTTGAAGGTAATTTCTATCAAATAAATCGAGAGTGATAGTTTGTGGGAATTTAAGATTGATATCAGGTCAATGTAGAGTTTCATATAGCCTACAGATTGTAACTTATCCATTTTTTACTTTCAGTGATAACAAGAATTTATGAACGAAAATTAAAAGAAAAAATTTAGTTTTTGTTGTGTAAAATATATAAATTAATGTTCAACATTCAGATGTGTGATATAAATGTATGAAAAACAATGTTCAACAAAATATTAAAATGCTTGAAAATAGATAGTCTATATATAAAAGTATGGGCGGGTATCCGGAATTCCAGTGACAGATATGCTATACAGAAGACCTCAAAACTCATTCAAATGCAGTTAAATGGATTTTTGTTTCCTGGGTATATGCATAATGTTGGTTTCGTTGACGGCTTTTACAATCCGAAGAGATTTAGTGATTTACTCACATTGTGTTTATGTGGCATCCTTTGGAATAAAAGTATTACTATATAGAAATCTTAATCGAAAATTACCATAGATTTTTGTTGACACACACACACACACACACACACACACACACACACACACACATATGTTTTACATAACGCTACGTGTATAATTTGAAGGTTAATTATATCGGCGCTAAGAAGGGCTGATATCCTCAGATGTAATAAAATGAAATTAAGTCTTGACCTTTCACAGTTTTATATTAACCCACACCGATTTATGATTCGCCGCTGCTCTCTGAGTGGTACATGACTTATTGGTAATGCTCATTGATGATAGTGTGGGGGCTTCTTTTGCCTAATTGACTCGCTGACAAGTAAGGGATCGAAAGTGCGGTGTAGTTAGTGCAAGAAAGAACTTGCGTACAACAAGAGTACGACGTCATTTCTTCCCTACTATAATTAATACTTCCAATGTAAATTATAAATTACACTAATTGATTCTTCAGTTTTTAAAACGTGTGCATAGGATTCATTGAAAATGAAAACATGTATTTGCGCATTTTCAAAATAAAATTGTTATTGAGCAAAAAATTTATTTGTAAATATTATATTCTCAAATGATTTCTGCCACCAAATTTCATTGCCAGCATGCTTTAAAATGTTTCAGCTTGAAATTTAATTGTGTGATATCATTGCTTTAATCATTCATTAAAAATGGGTGCACTTACTGATTTAAAAGAGCATTCCTCGTAATTCAGATATTGTATTCTCAAACGTAATTTTAAATAGTATCTATCTCTTCTTGTTGGTTTTAAGTACTAATGGGAATACCACAAATCCCATAGATACATCTGCATCCTCAGAATCTAGTCGGACACTCCCTAGTCCTACTCCTGGGACAATGGATTAGTGTATCAATAACGTTTCAGCATTCTCAGGTAAGAGGGTTCATTTAATTTGTTTTACGCATTGTGATGCGCAGGAGGTATAGACTAACCCTTCACTTTGAAAAAGAATTGGGTGGGGGGACCTGAGAATTGGATGTGCATCCAATTTAGTTGGATTCTGCAGCGCCATCCCATTAGTTGGCTGAGATAGCCACTTTTATTAGATAAGTTAAAATTTGCTGTGACATCCAACGGAGGAGGATCGCTGATACTATAACTTGGCTAGCCCTTCCAACTATATTTGGAGCATAGTACTATCACCTTGGTTAGGACATCTTACCTAAATGTAGCTATATCTATTTCTATTGTATCGTGCATCTATTTTCATTTGATACTACGACCATTATGAGAGTGTAAATTTTGACTTATCTGTCACATTTATTTAAAGTTTTAATTGAACGGAACAAGCTTAATTGTCATCGTGACCAAGAGCTGAAGTCACACCTCGACCACAGGGCACTCGCTAGAAATTATACTTGATTGTTCATTGCTTCTTTACATTTTTTGCATGTCACGCTCACCGCCTGTCAAACTTTGGAGGACAATAACAACAAACCACGGAAGTAAGGGATGAGCCGTTACTTCTAAGGTTTTGCAGGATTTGCTAGTGTCCGAGGGAGGCATGGGTAAGTAAAATACCCGAGGCAATATACGTAGCTTTACGATAAATTACTAGGTATTTTATATGCCTAATTTCTTATACGATTTAAATTACGCGTATATGAGACTTTGCGTTCTGTAATAACCGTTCTCCTCCAAAAATAAAACCTCTAAATCTTGTTTACCATTGCAAATATTCATTGAAATAAATTAAGTAAATTAACAAAATCAGGCAGATACATAAGTTTATTATAATAAAGTTGGTTTATCAGTGTATATTTTATTAGGTACAATCTTTTTCAAAAATTAAATATAAAAACATGTGACCAGCTTTTCAGCTATTAAATTCCCAAACCAAACGTGATTTTCTGCTTCTCGCGTTCGCCTTCGTCCGCACTGTAGCAATCTTTGCTATAGCTGAGTCGATCGGCTAGCTCTATACGCCAAAAATGTTGTGAACACTGAATTACCCAATTATATTAAAATTAAAGAGATCCTATAAATATTCCATTGTTATTAATATTTTGAAATTGATTAATTTCTCTTACGGTTGTTTTTAAAAGAGAAATTTTCGAGATGATGAATAAATAAATTTAAAAAAAATTCTTTTTGTACTTTAAAATTGAAGTGAAATTTCAAAAAAGATTGTTTAAAACTAAATTTGAAATTTAAATGAAATTAAGATAAATCAAAAAATTAAATAAAATTTAGTTAAATTCCAAATTTAAATAAACTATTTTGTTGAATAATCTCTTCTTTTTTTGATAAAAAATTGAACTATTTTTTTTTAATTTCGTTCTTTTAGATAGAAGATTCATCCCTCTTGATTGAAAATTGGAATTTTTTTATTGAAAATTTATGTTATTTAATCGAAAATTAAACTTTATTGTTGAACATTTGTCTTTTTGGCTCAAGAATTCAACTGTTTAGTTGAAAATTCAACTGTTTTGTTGAAAATTCACCTTTTTGGTAGAATTGGCATATTTATAGATGAAAATTCATCTTTATTGTTTGAAAATAAATTGTTTTATTGCAATTTTTGGTTAAAATTTAATCCTTTCTTTCTGAAATTTTTACAATGACATGAAATGTAATTTTTGATGAAAATTTGTAAGTCTTCATAAAGATGGAACTTAACATTTTTTTCTTAAAAAAAAAAGAGTTCAAATTTCAAAAAACTGTCATCTTGTCACAAAATTAATTGTTTATAAGTCCGAACTCATGGAACCTTCAAATTTGTGGTGTTAAAAAGATATTCACCCAATATATTTCCACGCGTGGAAAGTCCATGTGGGTATACACATCCATTTCTTAATGAAATCAGAAAAAGTAATTAAGTTACAAACAAAGTTTAACAATTTTATTATTGCCAATCAGCGTCCGACCAGATACCGTCTGAGCATTCGATCATAAGATTTGCCTGATCAGAGCCCAATCAGCCCCCGACTGAGGTTGTGACATAACTTTTGCCCAGCGAGTCTTCGACCAGCGCACGGCTCGGCTCTTGAAAAACAAACATAGCTCGGTCAGTCCCCGACCAGAAATCTTGTTGTACTATGACTAACCCGGGCTATTTCCACACGGGACTTTTCCATTTCTAACACTATTTCTATTTCACTATTTCCATTTCCACACTAAATTCAAACATGCGCAACAAGGTGTCCACATAAACATGGAGCGCAAAGCCATTCAAATCATGCATAAACTAATTCATTTAAGAAAAGGATAAATTCCCGTAAACTTACATCTAACTACCCGAATTATTATGAATTTGGATAGTTTAGTGAACCGAATTTTCTTATTTACGAAAAAAACCTACTGAGAGTTCGGCCCCTTTTGAATGACGCTTTTTTCAATCAAAATTCTATCTTTAATGACAGGTGAATAAATTAAACCAAGAGTGGCTTCTTCCTCAGAGAGCCTCGAGTAAGAAGTTCATTGGTACTAAAGCCAGGATCAAAATATAAAGTGCATTGGTCTCACGCTATCCTCACTTATTAGCTGATGGCGTGCGCAATTGATCGTATGATCGAATGATTTTGTAAATCATCCTTTATTCAAATTCCACCACTTAGTAGTAAATTGATATCTTAGCAATGAAAATTAAACTATTTGGATTAAGACAAAGAACGTTTGAAAAGTTCTCAGGCTGACACACAAACGTTGCGAGAATGGGAAAATCTTTATGAAAGTCAAGTAGGATCCTTTAGATGGCGTACTGCGAAGTTTTAGACGTGTACGTTTTTGAGATGATTGTTTGTGGCATTTGAGTAAAAATATAGTTTTGACCTTTTTTTAAAAATTGGATAAGATTAAAGTCCAAACTTTTTTTACTTTATTTGTAAGGATTTACCCCGATGGAATTTGAAAGTGGTCGGATGTCTATGAATGAGTCAATTAATGTGTTTTTGTCTACTTTTCACTTGGAGTAAGTTCATATTCAATTCAATTTAGCAAAAATAATTGTTTGGACAACCTATTATTATTGTGTATAGCGATCTTTGGTTGCGGTTTTGTTTCTGAAACTTTATCGTTTTGTCCGCTTTTTAAATATTGTAAGGTATTAATTAACCCAAGATAGTTTAGTTTAGTTTATGTGCGGATGGGGAGCCCCAATGGAGTCTCCATGGCACTCAAGCTGTAAGCCTATCGTGCCTTTCATTGAAGTTAACGAAAATATTTCCTCGAACCAGTTATAATTGTTTATAACTATTTTATCTTAGATAAGTGCTTTAAAGTTGCGGTTTCTTCTGAAATTTTTTAATCTGCTTTACCCTTTTAATTATGCAAAAATAATTAATAAAAATTAGAAAGAAGCATATTTTGAACAATCTCCTTCTTACTTGTTAATATATTTTTCTGAAATAAACCATTAAGTCTGCTTTGTCCCGTGAGATGTTATAAGTAATTAATTATTTGGTTAAGACTTTTTAAATCTTTATTATCTTTATTATTATCAATGACAAGGTATTTTATTCAGATCAGGGGGAAGAGGAGGGGGGCTGCTAGAGAAACATGTGCAATTTCACCGTTTCTTGCGAAAAACTTTGTGTTTTAATTCATAACATATCTTTTACAAGGCATTTACATACATAGTCCTCCTACCTATCTACCCCTAATTATTCCATTATTTTTCTTTCTCCATTGTGTAAAATAGATTTTTTGCGTCGATTATTATTTTAAATATTATCAATGGAGCAAAAATAATTCACCTAAAACAATATAATACTATTTGAAAAATGATTATTGTTTAAGTGCATTTTATTATTTGTTGATAACTTTTCTTTGATAACTTGCATTAATTACTACCTCAATATAAGAAGATAGAAGCAATAATACATTTTTTAAGCAACTCTCCGTTTGTTAACTTGCCTTATTTACTTTACTAATTAAAAAGTAGATAAAAAGTTAAAAATCTCAGAAGAAACCGCAACCATCTGGCATTAATAATTGAGAATATTCTTGTAAACAATAATTAATTGTTTTGTACGGTTATTTTTTTACTTTAATTAATTATGTACCTCATTCTAATTAAAAATTTGACAAAAAGTGGAAATTTTTTGAAAAAACTGTAATACGTGTTACACTTTCTGGGGCTTGTGCCCTTCTTTAAATATTACTTAAGGAAAAGGATTTATTTTTGTGTGGATTCGAAAAAATTTCCGAGCGATTGGTATAAAAATTCGAAGATCAAAAATTCGGAGCATCCTAATCTTCAAGAATAAAATAAGTTTTCCACAAAATAGTTCAACTTCCAAACAAGTAGTTTAACTTTATTTAGGCAAACAAGATGAAATCTCAATAAAAAATTTAATAATTGATATTTCAAACAAAAAACATTTGACCTTAAATAAAAAGCAGCTGAATTCAATACCAATAATACATTATAAAATCTGTCCGCTACGCGGGCATATTCTCATCGCACGCTGCCGCGCGACTCGCGAGTTTGAGCGCGACTGCTGGTTCTCGCGCTTCGCGCTCGATTATGTATTTACCTTGCGCTACGCGCTCGGACTTATGTCCGCTTTCGTCTTTTCTGTGCTTTTTCCAAAATGTTAATTTTTTAATTTGTAACCTTATGTTTTACGATTAAAAGAAAATCTACTTGTCCTATCGAAAAATAATTAATAGTAATTTTATAGATCTTTTTAGGAGAACAGCTTTTGTCTGGTAATTTAATTTTATACCTTGTGTCGCTTTTTAAAACAAATTTAATATTTTTATTTATAATGTTATTTTTTACGACTAAAGCAAAAACTAACTGTCCTATCAAAAATTGTAGCTCTTTTTTGGATGAACAAGTTTTGTCTCATTTTTTTTGGGTAGCTTATATCGAAAAGTGATTCATTATAAAGGACCCCGCACTAAATGTATGGGAAAATGGCTTTTGGTGGATTTAGCTGAAACTTTGTAATTTTTAAGGTTATAAGTGCCGGATGAAATATCCGTAAAAAAAATTCAAAAAAATGGACAGTTTTAGCGCTATGCGTCGCTAAGCGCTCAAGATCAGTGAATAAAGCGAATTACAACAGATTTTATTACAAAAGCGATGTCAACATAGAAATCACGGTTCAGGTCGTGGTCTGCCATATTTTCGCCTATACCGTTGACTCATACAGCGCGCTTCTCAAAACGATCAAATGCTAAGCGCCCAAGATCTTAACTTGACTAATTAATCACTTCTTCAAAGGCAGAAATGGTACCCAAAGTAATATTAGTAACTAGTGCGCACATATCGATAATAACATTCTCCCCTTCACAAGAGAGTTGAACACTAAGCGCTCAAGATCAGCGAATAAAACCAATCCTAGTAACTTTAGCGACAAAAGCGATGTCACCATAAGAATTACGCATCAGAAAGTTGTCACTAATATGTTTAGCCAAACCAATGAGTTATATTGTGCGCTTCTTCAAACGATCAAACGCTAAACGTTCAAGATTTGAACTTGACTAAGAAATCACTTTTTCAAAGGCTTTTCACAAAAGAAATGACAGACAAACATACCGCCGTCGATGGAAATAATGAGTGAATGCTGCATGATGAACGACTGTCACTTTTTAAAGCAAAAAGCGATAGAGTCTAACAACCAGGACAAATGGCTCGAATTCATGGAAATAATAATCCTGATAGGCAGAGCATTGCAATTTTTAGATGCCTTCAACTTCGAAGACCACCATTTGAAGTCGCCGATGATAGTAGGTTATGTCTCAATTGCAATCAATCGATTCGCAATGAGATAGAGGAGGTCCAACGTGACCCGGGCTGTTTAAGACTGAATGTTCTTACACAAACAGGCAGGCAAACGTGCATGTTCTGTAATGCTGATGTTAATACTCCAAGTCTTTCAATTGAATGTAGAGTTAACACTTTTATTGTCATGGACATTTTCACTCCAGAAGAAACAAGAGCATGCTTAAATCATTTGGATGAACATGGTTTCATCTTAGGCCCCTTGCTTCCTGGACTACAAGCGATTAATAGACCGTATAGGATTCCGGGACACAGTTACTTCTGTTTTTGCAGAAACTTCATAACGAAGCAAATGTTCATCCGGTCGTGGCGTTTAATAATGAGGATAGTTTCACTGATGAAGAGTTTGAAGCTATGGCTCCTGTAACAAAGGAACAATTTAGAGAATTTTTGTGATCCTATTCCGCAGTTACATGGACATAGTGCCAGATACGCGAGGAAAAAAGATCTGCTGACTTTTCTTTGCAAAATGCGTCAAGGTGTTTCCGATGAATTTCTGAAAGTGATTTTTCATTATTCGAGCCGGCAAGCTACAAGCACGGCCATTTCTACGGTAAGACAGTCTTTAATGCAGCGATTTGTACCTGGTAACATTGGATTTAATGCGATAAGCAGAGAGGAATTCATCGAAAGACACGTGACATCATTCGCCAATGAACTTTATAATCCACAACCAGAAATTCCCAGAGCTATTGCTATTATCGATGGAACTTATGCTTACATGCAGAAGAGCAGTAACTTTTGCGTACTTCGACAGTCATTCTGCAAACATAAAGGACGTCACTTGGTAAAACCTGCTCTCATTGTTGCTACAGATGGATACATACTTGAAATACAAGGACCATATTTTTCTGACTCGCGAAACAATGACTCACAAATGCTCATTAACGAATTTGAAAGAGATGTGGAAGGTATGAGAGAAATTTTCGACATTGGTGATATTTTTATAGAGGACCGTGGATATAGAGATGCCTAACCACTTTTAGAACGCTTAGGAATTGTGTCCAAGATACCACCATTTCTCCAACAAGAACAGAGTCAATTGGTAATGGAAGAAGCAAACGAAGCTCGACTAATAACGAAATCTAGATGGATAGTGGAATCTATAAATGGTCACATAAAGTTCATTTTCCAGATCTTCGAGAAAATCATTCCGATGGCTCATGTATACAATCTAAGGGATTTCTTTCGTATTGCTGGTGCCATAATTAATCGATACCATCCTGTTATCGAGATGCAAGGCGCTACAGCAGAGCTTGCAAGAGAATATATAGCGAGAGCTCGTGAGCCAAATATTGTGTAAGCGCGCGTGGAAGTGGACAATATGCGCTACGGAAATGCAAATTGGAATCACCTGAATGAACTTCAAGTACCTACATAGGACCAGACAATAACGAAACGCTTCTCGGTTATTACTGCACATGTAAGTCAGGGGCCAGAACTCTTGGAACTTGCACACATATTGCAAGCGTTTTATGGTTCCTGGCTTATGCACGACACCAGCAACACGTAAAGTATCCTCAAACTTCCTTGCTACAAACGATTCTATACACTGCTAATAGGGGTGAACAAGCGAACCCGAATCAAGAGCCAGAAATAGTTTAATATTTCGCAAAAGCTACTGGGATTGGTTCTATTCGCTGATCATGGGTGCTTAGCGTTCGGCCCTTTTGCGAAGGGTACACTGTTATTATCGGAATGTGCGCACTAGTTACTAATGTTACTTTGGGTACCATTTCTGCCTTTGAAGAAGTGATTAATTAGTCAAGTTAAGATCTTGGGCGCTTAGCATTTGATCGTTTTGAGAAGCGCTCTATGTGAGTCAACGGTGTAGGCGAAAATATGGCAGACCACGATTTGAACCGTGATTTCTATGTTGACATCGCTTTTGTAACAAAATCTGTTGAAATTCGTTTTATTCACTGATCTTGAGCGCTTAGCTACGCATAGCGCTAAAGCTGTCCATTTTTTTGGATTTTTTTACGGATATTTTATCCGGCAGTTATAACCTTCAAAATTACAAAGTTTCAGCTAAATCCACCGAAAGCCATTTTCCCATACATTTAGTGTGAGGTCCTTTGTAGTTCTTTTTAGGGCGCGCAATTTGAGCTTTTTCATTTTTTTCGTATCTTGCATAGATTAACCAAAAAATAAAATTTTTCATTATTTTTGGTACAATCAAATTTGGAATGTTCAACTTTTCAACCAAATTAAAAAAGATGCTATCAGTCCTGTAGGGCTTTGAAAAAGCAAAGTTTTTCTTCTCCTGACTTTTTTTCATATCATGCGTTGTTTGGCTTAAATTTTTCAATTTAGGTTGTTTTTTGGGATTTTGCAAATGCTATAACTCCAGTAATTTTTCATTTTTCGAAAAAAATCATTGGGATAAATTGTTAAATTTTTTTAATACTATGAATAACCGTACAGAGAAATTTTGAATTTTGAAAAAAGTGGTCTCAAACATATTCAAAATGTGCCCACTTTAACCGAAAAATGTAATTTTTTAGTTTTCATTCTTTTTTTATTCTGTAAAAATTTAAATTTTCAATTTTTTAAGAAAAATCAAAAAGGTGTTTAAACAATCTTGTAGAGAACTGGAGAAGAAACATTTTTCTTTTCTTGACTTTTTTTCATATTATGCATTATTTGGCTTAAAATGTTGTTGGTCGTGTGTTTTTTGAAATTTTGTAAATGCTATAACTGTGGTAAATTTTAGTTTCATGAAAAAAGTCAGTAGAATAAATTGTTCTTCTGACTATATGCTATGAATATCCGTACAGACAATTTTTATATTTAAAAAAAAGTGATCTCAAAAATTTTCAAAATACGCTCACTTTTTGAATTTTCACCCAAAATGGCTGGATAGCAAACTTGACCTTTATTTTAGGACACTAAAAGCGTATACCAAAGGCCATTCCAATCTGTCAATTCTTTTGAAAGTCATCGTGCTAACAAACTAAAAATCTACAGACACACGACACACGCACACACACACACACACACAGTGTGACAGACAAATTCGTAAAAACCTGTTTTCGGATTTAGAGGGTCTCAAAACGTGGACTTTTGACAAAAACTGGTGGGGTCAAATTTTACACAAATCTAATACCTTCTCTGATGAGAAGGTAGAAATTATTCCCCACGAAAAACGTAGGGCGCCTGCAATGCAATTTTAGAGCATGAATAGTTTGTCCGAACCGGTCTTGTGATTAATTTAATGAATAAATACTCTTACAGTTATTACTTATATCTATTGCAGGTGCCCCACGTTTGTCGTGGGAAAATTTTTTTCTAGTAACGTTCATGAGATTATGAATTTGCATGAGGTTATAAAACTGCACTCGATTAGGATGAATTATTTGATACCTTTTTATTCATTTATTAGAGTAAGTATGCAATTTTTATTGTTTCAATATAAGCAAAATAAATACACGGTTTAAAAAAAATTATTTAAATTATTTTCTACTTTTTAATGTTGTATACACGTCATTTTTGTTTATAATTATATATTTGACATACTCACATTTTATTGAAGTCTCTAACTGATATTTTATCAAGTTTCTAGAAACTATGGAACCATTTAGGGGCGTACGCAATGGGGGGGAGGGTTTTCCCCCACGAAATGCATTATCTTCCATTTCTGACTTAGGTGCAAATTTGAAAGTCTCTCTCTCTTTAAGAAGTGGATGAAAAATTAATAACAAAATTTGACCTATTAAGATAAGAAAGCAAATTGATAAAAACGTGATAAAAATTTCCAACTATAATACTAAAAAATGGGATGAATTTGCAATTTACTAAATTAAAGATTGAAAAATTTTAAAATTTGCTTTCTCAAAACTAGTCATTCAAAGATAAAAAATTCGGGAATCTCGAAGGAAAGCCATTGTTGTAGCGAGCCCCTCCCGAACACTTCTTCTGCCTTCGGCCCTGTTTATTTGTATATTTAATTCCATCATATTTCATTCTGATGCTTTTCAATTGTGTCATATGCTTACGTATGAGTCGCAAATTTCGTATTTTTCTTTATGTTTGTTGTGACCATCAATAAAAGTAGAGAATTCTGCTTTCAAAGTTGCAGTGAATTATCATTCTCTTTTCGTTTTTTTTGTATGGATGAATTTTCCACTTTTTTCGGTGTTGGTTGTTTGCTAACAAATGTTGGCATTTACAATAATAAGGATACCGATCTCTGTACATGCGTTCTGACTGCGGTAACTGCACCTTTACTGCCTATACTTCTTGCCTGTTTTTAATTTAATCAAATCCGCAAAGCCCTTAAGAGTGGGGGCCGGCAAATCCGTACGTGCATTAAGAATTTGTATGATGATACAAAAATTCGGTACATTCGCCCGATTTTTTCCAAGATAAAACAAAATGTGATGACTGGGTATATTAACTGAGTACACGTTTAAATTAACATAGAGAGGTTATTTATTCACCGTCTGAATTCTTAACAGGCGCGTGTGACTCTCCATCGCATACTGACTCAACTCACTCATCTTCAACGGAACCCATCGCCTTCACACTCTCTCCCACATAAATAAATGAACCATTGAACACTTACTATTTATGAACAATCAATCTGAAGTTAAATCTACACATTGTACTTATACAATCATTCATTTATTTATTCCTTCTTATTTCTAATACGTTCGGATCGACGAAGCTGAACATCTTCAATTCCCCCCTTAACACCTTGATTCATGGTAATAGTACATTCAGCCCCTTCTATAACTTCGCTTTCTGAACTCAATTTACATGGAATCATTTGATTTGCATGTCTTTTAAATATCATCTGATCGCATCTTACCAAATAAGTGATACCCGGAACGACATCTGAATTTATTACTGCTGGTGACCATTTTTCTCCTCCAGCCCTATAATCCTTTATCATTACTGATTCCCCCACTTTGAAATTAATTTCACGAGAACCCGCGTAATTCTGTTTTTGTTTTTCTTGGTGTGTTAACATTCTAGTTTCTAAAGGAATCGGGCGAAGTAACGATAGTTTATTTCGCAATTCTCTACTTAACATTAGTTTAGCTGGCGTTTGTTTGGTAGCTGCATAAGGTGTGCAACGATAATCAAATAAATCTTCTCTAATTGCTGTTACCAGCGTCATACCTGACTTTTACATAGCATAAATTTTTCGTTTAAATGTATCTACATAATTTTCACCTGCACCGTTAGTTGCTGGATGATGTGGTGGTGACGTACTTTGTCTTATCCCACAACTCTTCATAAATATTTCAAATTCTTTACCCTTAAACGCTGCAAAATTGTCTGTCACTACATGAGCTGGAAATCCGTACCTAGAAAAAAATTCTCGAAGTACGCGAATAATTTCTATTTCAGACATATTATTCATTATAAATGCTTCTAAACATATATTTGATGTTAAATTTACAGGTTTGTAAAAAGACAGCCCATCGCTGAATTCTCACAGCTGCTATTTCAGAAATAGGTTTCTTAGGGTTAAAAATCCATGCTAGAGCAGCATTGTCCGTTTGGAGTAAAAACTTATAACCGTACAAATATTCGTAGAATTTTTTTACTCTGAAAACAATCGCTAACCCTTCTTTTTCAACATGTGCGTACTTTGTTTCGGTTGCAGTTAATGTACTGCTCGCAGAACCTACTGGATAATCAAATCCATCTGAAAATCTATTTGCTAAGACTGCCGAAGTACCGTAAGGCGAAGCGTCGCAAGTCGAAACAATTGGTTTGTCTGGGTCAAAATGAGCTAGACCTTTATGGAACGATAAAGGTTTTTTTACTTCTAAAAATTCCTAATCATTTTGATTGATGATAATATATAATAATTTATAGGGCCCAAAAAACTGCGTAGCTGTGTTATGTCTTTCGGCGAAGGTGCTTTCATTAAGCTTTCTACATTTTTAGTAATATAAGAAATTCCATTTTTGTCGATGCGAATACCTAAATATTCTATTTTTGGTTGAAGAAAAGAACATTTTTCATATCGTAAACATAATCCTGCCTCACTTAGTCTTTTCAAAACTTCTTTAAATCTGTTTATATGGTTTGTTCTGTTTGGTGCTGTAATTAATATATCATCTATAAAAACTGCGACACCTTTTATTCCTAATAATAATGATGACATGATTCGTTGGAACGATCCCGGTCCCATTACTACTCCAAAAGGCAATCTAAGATATTTAAATAGACCTATGTGCGTGTTAATAACCATAAGATTTTGACTTTCATCAGCCAAAGGTAGTTGCTGATAAGCCTCAGAGAGATCAAGTTTAGTAAATTCCTTTCCCCCTCTACATACATCGATGACATGTTCAATTCTGGGTAAAGGGAAGTGATCTAGTTTTAAAAAATGGATCAACAGTTGATCCATCGTTTTGACTACAGTAGTTCGCTCCAAAGTTTTTTAAAAATATGTAAAAATGTAACTATTAGGAACCTCTTTTTATTTTTGAGGTTTCCTAGTTTCATGTTTGACTTTAATGATTGTCTTTTCTAAGGTATAATTGCCTGATGATGACCAACAGATGTGGTCGAAACGTCGCACGTTTTCTGTATTTAAATTTATAATCGATCGAAGAAAGGTTTTACTTCTTAAAATTTGAGAAGTTTTATTTTTCAAATCTGTTTTGGTTAACTTATAAAACCACGAAGTTTTACCACTTTTCACGTTCTTATCCACTTCACTCCATGTTATTTTTTCCGTCAATCCGACTTTCTTTACTTAAAGAAATCCCATCTTTGTCGCCACTGTGATGACTAGGTATATTAACTAAGTAAACGATTAATTTGGCATTAAGACGATATTTATTGACCGTCTGAATTCTTAACAGGCGCGTGTGACTCTCCATCGCATATTGATTCAACTCACTCATCTTCAACGGAACCCATCAAGCCTTCACACAAAGTTTTACTTCGGCAACAGTCATTATAGTAACTCCCTATATTTAGTAGGTCATTATAGTAGCTCTCAGCAGCTGCTGAGCATCTAGGAAAGGGTTAAGCTTGATGATTGGGTCATACTTTGGCAATTTCTCGATTTTTGTTAAATTTTAGAAATAATAGAAAAGAAGTGGGCCTTCTAAAGGCTATTGATGTATTGAATGTACCATGCGGTCACTTGAATTAATTTATTGAGAGAAGATAAACAGTGAGCGAAACTATCCCACATATGACAATGAAAAACTGTCGCCTGATGTATGACAATACGTCCTTCCAGATTAGCATTGACTTCCAGATGCTAACGGGATTCAAAAGTCGGAAGGCAGAAAAGACTTATCCGAAGTTAAGTAAAACCTGAAGGAGTCATTAAATTGCATCAGTAAGTTGATGGGGGTTATAAGAAAAATGAAGCTTGACTGCATTACAAGGCGTAACATGAACTTACCTGTTAAGGAGAGGCTTCAAAATGCCGGTAAAATAGTGGAAAAATTTTTCCATATCATACGCTATTGGACGCCTTGCTACCAACATTACGAGGAAGCAGAAAAAGGAACAGATGCTAGCTCGACCCGAGGCGACCCCATAAAACCGTTCCATGGTTTAAGTTACGCTGTGGTTCTGAAAGGCCTGAAAAGAAGGTAAACCCTAACTCTCTTCGTCCGAAAATCATGGAAATCAGGGAGACAAGAAAGAGGTGGGCCCTGTAGCTAGTGAAAGGACGAAATTGCCTTCTGCAAACTCGTAACACGCACAAAAGTCCAGATTCTGGATCTCGACACAACGTGTAACGTGGAGGAGGTGACGCAGGATGTCCGGAATCAATTTGGTGATTCATCCTTGGGCAATATAAAGTTGAGTATGACAAAGAGGGCCTCTAGTGTGTAGATGCGAAAAAAACGAGACAGATGATTACATCCTTCCTTCTGTTTGCAATCAGTGAAGAAATGAGAGGAAAGATGACAGTGATTCGTGAGTAGGATTCACGTGAATTAAAATTTTTTTGCAAACCCATAGTGTGTAAGTCAAAAGACAGTGTTTATAAGTGTCTCGATGAACTGCTTACAGTTTGTGTACACGTTATCAATACGCACTAGCTCACACCGATAGAAACCGGGATGTGCGGTTGACGTGAATTCCTTTGACGAATCTAAAAACTTGATACGATCGTTTTTTCGCGTTTTCATAGAGATTTATTAGAATAAGTATACGTAATCGAAGAACCAATGTTTCATATTAGAATCGATCATAATGATTTTCGTGCAAGTGATGAGGTGATTATAAGAAAGAAACATATCTGAACTAAAATGTAATTAAATTTAACATTATTTCAGTAGAGGTACACGCTATTTCAGTCAAAGATCTCGTGTAGACTGCAAGGAAAAGCCACGTGCTAGTCAGTTTTTCGCATTCTTTAACACCCTAGACATATCAGAGGTGGTGATGTTGAAAAACTCCATTTTCGAGAGGCTTGCCCATGCGACCTCTTTTGAGGCCAAGCCACGCTGCTTCTAGTTTCTTACACTATTTTATTCCCAAACCTTTCACCAGTGATCAGTATATCTGTCAGACGCTGAATTTCTAGCGCCAAATTTTTTTAGCTTTACTTTACATATTGCGTGAACAAAGCATGACCGTGTCCGCCACGTAAAGATTCAGCTTCGGACCTCTGTTAGTTTTTATTTCGAAATTCCAATAGAGCACTCGAACTTCTCTTCAAGATGTTTCTCGAAAGTGGATAAATGTCCGCGTATCAAAAATGTTCCCCATGAAAGGTTCCGGGCATGTTTGTAAAAAATGTTCCAGGAAGGTTCCTGGAATTAGATAAATGTTAACGTATCAAGCAAGGTTCGCAAGGACGGTTCCGGGAATTTCGCTGAAAGTAGGTAAATGTCTACGTATGAAGGGAGGTTTCAAGGGAACGTTCTAAGCATGTTTGTGAAAAATGTTCGCTTCACATAAATTTACTTAATTAAATTCCTTTCGAACATTCCCACGAACCCTGCTTGGAAACAACCCTAGATACGTGGACATTTACCTAGTTCCAGGAAACTTCTTGGAACATTCTTTAGAATTCTCTGAATCATCTATTGGAATGTTTTAAGAATTCTTAGAAAAAGTTGTGTGCTATCCGGGTTAAGTTGCAGCTACAGCTAAGGTGGGGTCTGTACCGCCAGAACGTCGGTAAAAGTGCACACAAAAATTTCCAGAAGTACTGATGAGATATTGAATGATTTCTTAGAGCTGCCATCTTACTATTGTGATTATTATTATTTATACTGCTTTTGAGCCAAATCTTTTTCGTGTTAAGAACCCATTCATAAATACTTTATCAATTTAAGGGTAGTGAGGAGGCTACGGCAAATACCCTGAAGCATTTCTTGGCGGGGTAGGGGGACTAGCGTTGCAAAGTCGTATAGACTGAGTAAGGTTGCTGGTCAGATACATTTGAACAAAATTTGTGAATTTTGTGAAACATGAATTGACTTGCAACCATGCACATCAATAATAACTTAAAAAGTTTCAAAATTACTTTGGTACTTCATACTATTTCCCCTATTTCTTCCACCACTCCATTTTTAAAAATTAGGTCTGATTGCCTCTGATATGAAAAAATTTTCCATTTTTTTCTTTTTCTCCCTCATAGATTGAAAATTAATTTTTAACAGTTGAAACGTCATCTATCTTGACTGAAAATAACTCGAGTAAAATAACTTCTCAGTTAAGCTCAATTTAGTGAGAAAAATGCTGGTTTCAGCATGCTTTTGTGAAAAAAAATATCTTTTTAAAAAGGCATTTAACATCGCAATCTTACACTATATCAGTAAAACAAACATCATTTGATAATAACCTCAGAAAAGTTTACTCAAAGAAAAATAACGCAATATTACAAGACGCCTGCGCAGTTGAAATATTTGCGATCCGCTAACATCAGTGCTACCCTGGTATAAGTTGTCACAATGCAAATAGGCTCATAGTATGAAATCTGAAGAAGGTTTGTATATATATAGCATTATATGACTTTCAAATTTCTCAGTCAACGTCCATGGAAAGAATCTAATTCTAAGACGAAAATGAGGACCGTCTACTGTACACTAATCCTAACATTTTTATTTTATCTGGATTTTGTTGATAAGTGTAATTTAAGGTGACGATACTGATAATTTTTAAACTTATATCCACTTTTTGAGGCTTGCGCGCCTTGTCCCTAAATGTGTTTTAGTTTCTGTGACTTTTTGGAAAAAGAATATTTTATTTTTTAACATAAAATCATTGCATCTGAGAGAAATTTAATCACTTTCTTACGAAATGAGTTGCCAAATAATAAATATTTGCATATAAATTCATGTATAACTGTTTATTCTTCTATCTTCTGTACACGAGGAGACCCATATGGCATCAATGTTACAAAACTGCCTCGTAGCTTTTTCTTTGTGGTGAATAACGTACTTTTGTTTCCTACAAATTAAAACGTGTTTTCACATGAATAATAAAAATGAAAGTTAAAGTATCGAAACCCCATTCAAACAACTCTGTGATCATTAGTCGCCAGATCCGGATAAACGTTGAACTAATCAGAATAAGGGTATGAAGTTGCCCCATTAACTTACCTTCTTACCCCTCCTACGTCCACCCTGTAACACCCTGTAACATTTGTTATGCCCCCCCCCCCTCTGCTACTTACGATTTTTCGTATTATGTTTGACAACTTAATAGACGTTTGCTAAATAAAGCGAGACTTTTTGAGATGAAGTATTGTCTAGAAATAAACAGTGCAATATTTTGATGTAATACGCAATACTTTTTCAATATTTTTTCTTTCTTACCAATATTGAAGTTACTTAATGTAATTACTAATGGAAATTTACCAATTTAAAACTTTTTAATACCATAAGGAATGCACAATAATATTATTAATACAATAAAAGAATTTTAAATAACCACTTCTTTGTTAAAAGTGTTTTAATACTTAATTTCGAGCCGAAATCATATTCTATACATTCACAGAAAAAAATAAGTATTATCAGTTCGATGTTAAGTTTATATAAATATAATTTTTATAAGATTCTTGAGAAAATTAAAAAAGATTTTTGAATATTTCAAATGTGCCAAAATAGAATTTAGAAGATTTTAAAGAAATTTTTCTTAGTTTATGGAATTTAACAATATATTATGAAAAATATGAGTCTTTTTAAAAGTTGTTTAAAAATTTTAAGATTTTGGTAGAAATAAGAAAATATTCGATGAATTTTCAGAAAATATTTGAGCTCTTAGATATTTCTGATCCATTTAAATCGTCTCAAATTCCTAAATATGTTTTTGATTGATTTGAATTTACCATAAGGGCATGTGATACTTCGTCCTGTTGTAAATCGGGTTCAGTTCCGTCGGGTTCTTTAAAAAAAAAATGAAAATGTTTGAAAACTGAATTCGGAGATGCTATAAAATAGTATAACGGATGTCGCCGAATCCTTTTTTGGGGGATAATAACAAAAACATTTATTGTACTAAATAAAAAGGTCATGCATGTGCACTATTTTGAGGTTAGGATCGATTTTCAGCTCTCTGTCATTCAGATAATATAGGCCACTATCGTACCGATATTTTCGGTAACACTCCTGAATATTTATGAGAGAAAATTGTTACACACATAACCTCAAAATACACACACAATCAAATTTAGTAAGATTACTTTTTTTTATTATTCCACAATCGAAGAGTTCATGAACGTCCTTTAGCATGTTCGCTATTATTTCCCAGATTTTGAAGAGAACATCTTTATTATTGTAGGGAAAAAGCCGAGGGAATCTAAACTCTAATCTAATCTCTAATTCAGCAAAATAAAAAATAAAAATAAAATAAAAAAGTTCATTTGCTTGAAATCTGTGGCAATTGTTTTGAAGCTCTTAAAGTTTTTATTTAGTTTTTTGAAAATCTAAATTTCTACAAATCTGTAACGGTTAAAATAGTTTTAGGTCTCCTAAATTGTTATGAATATTCAAAGTTCATAAAACATCTTATTTTGGACTTTGAAAAGTTTATGATTATGCACTTAATGTCAAAATTATAAAACCCAATATGGCGGTTGAAAATTAGACGCCTTTTTTTGGCTTATGAAACTTCGTATTACAAAGTTATCAATAGTCCTGATGATAAATATGAAGCTGAAATAGCAAAATTCATAATTGCGGATCCAATGTGGCTGCAATTTGGCAGCTGAAAATAAAATATAATACATAGAGTTAACGCGAGCGATAGTAAAAGTCACTGCTGACTTTGAAGCATGATTAATCCTTGGAAAGAGCCACTGTTGTTTTTTAATTCAATAACAAGCTTTTGCAATTCCTCTTCGAGAAACCATGAGTTGAAGCCCAGGTGCGATATTCGAGAAATCCTTGATTTTTGGTTAATATTTCTCACGTGGTACATTCTCCTTAAAAGATCCGAATGTTCTCTTTAAGCTCATTTGCCGCACAGTTTTAAAAGATTTACAACGGCTTTTATCAGTCTGTGTATTAAAAATTCATCTGTGTCTATTTGTTCTTAGAGCATCGAGCTCATCCGACAATTCATCCGAAAGCTCGGACTCACGCTCGCGCTCACGCTCACGCTCGAGGTCGCCCTCGAGCTCGATCCATCAAAACCAAGGTTCTTTGAGCGGATTACAATTACAGTTACTCCAAGAATTGTTGGGTAAGTTTAGTTTTATGATATTTCACTCATTATGGTTACGTTACCTAGTAAAAAAATGCATTCGTTGCAGTCAGGGTACTTGAAAAAGTAAGTTCAAGTTCTCTAAAATCGACGATAAATTCCCATCTGAACTTTTTTAATTCACGAAAAATATAAATACCTAAAATACTTCAGATCTTTAACAACTGAATGGTCGGGTAACATAGTGGGCTAACCTTCATTCGCAAAGTTTTTCCGAAAAACGGCAAAACTCTACCATTCATTTATTTTTGTGCAATTTTTATTAGCTTTAACAAATCTAAAATAAAATAGCATAATATACAAAATATCAAAGTTTCATAGCAATATTTTTCCTACTGTTGACTCTTAAAATTTACCGGGGGCTATTTTTCAAGGAGTAATTGGCAAACATAAAGGGCTCACCCTCAAGCCACTGCTACATTCGTGTTGCATTGGAAATAAAATCAAGTACACAGTAAAAAAAGGATGAATTTTGTTGCAGAGCATTTTGCTCCAGTGATCATTTGACTCTCGAGATCATAATGATTTTCCATTCGGATCAATTTGATCTCATTTTTTGGTTCCTTTGTCAGACTAAACAAAATGGCCGCAGATTGTTGGTGCCGGTGTCATAACGACATAACCTAAAATCTTGAATATGAGCTAAAGTATTGTAAGATCGTCAGCCATCTTGGCTTGACGTCATGCATGATCCCGAATCAGATCATTATGATCTCAAAAGTCGATCATTCTCTTCGTCCGATCAAAATGCTCTTGAATTCGATATCATTTTTGTTGCATATCAAAATGATATTGACTTTGGTATCTTTTCAGACACTTTTTTTACTGTGTATATGATATTTATAGAACGATTCGTGAAATGGCAAATTATTGTTTTTCGAAGAAAAACGTTGAAAGCCGTTGGATGCTTTCTCATTAAGCAATTCGAGAGATCAAAAGAAGAATTATTTTTTTTAGAAATACATTCTATCTCAAATCAGGTGTTACATTTTCAATATGAATAATTTCAAGGAATCCTTATTATCATGAGATCTAGTTACCAAAACGCATTCACTAGTTATCAAAATGGTCTGCACGGTTACCAACACATTTTGCTCTTCGGTTGCCATCTAGCTCTATAAACGTTTACTGTATGAACATCGTTTTAGGTAAAGTTGGGTTTATTTCGTTGGTCTTCGTTTATATTTTCGTTGAAGTTATTTTATTTTCAACTAGATTGAAGAGTTCAATAAAAGTTTCAATAAAGTCCAAACGGCAAAAAACTCATCGAAATGGATTTCGCTGACGAAGATAGCATTGCAAATGTCGATTTCTTACAAAAAATGATAGAGGAAGCGGACACTATTGTGTTGGACTTATTATGTTATTCTATGTGAGCAGAAAAGTATTGTTTGATACGCTATTCATCACTGGCTTTTTACTAGTTATTTTATTTAATTAAATCTTAATTTAAATTGCCTTTATCTTGGACTCTAAATGAGCTCCTAATAGAGTGGTTGGCTAAGAGGTGACGCACAAAAGATAGGTCAAGGCTGAGCCATGCGAACTTAACATGAGTTACGGTAAGCTAACACGGCTGTGGAACACTGCAGTTTTAGCAGGAATTTTCTGCTACGTTAACAGACGCTTTCCCATGCCTTCCGAACCGGCTGATGTTCTGCTGCCATGTGTTGTCGCATGTTTCAATTATAATTGAGACGTGATTAATTATTGTATAATATATGCTGAACTGAAAAAGTAAACAGTGAGGGTGGACGATTTTGTGCAATGTAGATTAGAAGATTGCAGGTTAGAGAACTGTCAACAAGGATTTCAAAAAAGGATTTTAGTTGGCTTTATAACCTGTAAATTCAAAACCTATGCGTTACCAGATATTTGTTATGGATCATTTGAAAACAAAAGTACAACATTTATATATAGCTTTTGCATTTTTTCATTTATTTGTAATCTTTTTCCTTCATTATTTGTATTCTTTTCGACATTTATGTAACTATAGACTGCTTAAAGGCACTCTGAAGTCTTCATAGTGTATATTTTGTTAAATAAATCACCTTGAAAAATAATAATCTTTTAAAATAAGCTTAAATATATTCCTTCCAAAATCGACTAAAATTGAAAATGACTATATTTTTGTGGATTTTATAACTGAAGTATCAAATGATGCGGATACTGCCTGATATTCTGGAATATTTGACTAGGTACGTGCACCCGCAATGCTACTTTGTACAGCCTCGCTAGCAAATATCTTCTTATTGCAGCTGCTATAACACCTTCGGAAAAAGTTGTTTCCTCTGCGAGCAACATAATTATGGCAAGAAAAAGATATTTCTACTTAATTTGTTTTTATGATAAGCTTTTTCCGCTTTTTCAGGTCCCCCAAACCGAGCGTTCCCAAATGTAGAGCCAGAGGAAGAAGATGTATATCCAGCTATCCCTTTACCAAATCCTCCTTACAGAGTAGTTCTAATGGGAAAAGAATGGCTCCGTGGTGTTGAAATCATGTACAAAACTCGATTTATAAGAGGAAGAAGCGAAATATCAATAGAGTCACAGACGTATTATCCAGTGCGACATGCTTTATATGTAGTAAAAAAGGGTAGAAGAGTCATTGGATACACCCAACCCAATCGCCAATTGATACCGCTAGGACGACGTCCTCCAACTCGGGGGATTGAATATGTTGCAATCGATCTCCAAACCCCAGACAGGCATTTGCAAACGATGAATCATCGAGAATGCGATGCATTAGGACTTTACCGGAAATTGCCATCCAATACGATTTTTGAGAATGAACCAGAAAACTATCCCGACATAACCATCATCAAGGTTCGAGATCAAGTGGTAGGTGCTTTTACCAATGGAGTATTTAGGTATGAGCACCAGATTTGACCAGATCCATTGTAGAAAATGTTTTTGAACTCTCCTGATAAAATAAAATTTAATTTGTACTTCAAAGTCAAATAAAATGTACTCATTGGGTTTAAATCAATAAACCTAATTCAAAATGATTACACGTGATTGAACTTGATTTACTGGAGATAAGGGAACTTACAAAACGAAAAAATTAACTTTAAGCTCCTAAATTGGAAAGATGAAAAAAAAGTATTCGAACTTTATCACTACTTATTTTAAAGGAACTGGAATTTCCAGTTCAAAGAAGTATTTTAAATAAAAAATTAACATTATATTTTCACGTTTTTTGTCAATTTCAATGTCTCTATCCATAGTTTGCGAACCAGAAAACCTCGAGTAATGACCGGAAAGTTTGTCCATGATCAAAACGACCATTGTGAAATGTTATTAAGATAATCTTCAAATCTTCTTGAAATCTACAATTATCGTAATCATACAATTTGTATCTCCCTTTTTTTAGTTCGAAATTGATCGCAAATGATTTTGAATCTGCCAGAATCTTCGATACACATTTCTGACATTCTGTTTTGGTTATCATTATTGTAAAAAATTCAAACTTTGAAGATAAAAAACTCAAGTTCATAATATTTAAATTGAAGAATTAAAAATCGAATATTTGAAAAAGTTTCAACAAAATGTAACAAAGTTCTTTAGGAATTTTAGATAAATTGTATTTATGAAACATTAAAACTAAAATAAAAATACTTATTTTTTGTTCTCAGATCTCAGGATCTAATTTTAGCTAACCAAATCTAAGAAAGTCATTTTTGTATCAATGGAGAATTTCTTTAATTAGCCGTATTTGATGTTTTGTTGCCTTGAAAACTCCAAAATTCTATTGAACTTCACACTGTTTGGCTTGACATCAAACTGCTTAATTACAATTGAACTTTTTTGTTGAGTGATAACTTTTTTTGACATAAATAACAAAAATTTGGTAGAAAATTTAACTATTTGGATTACAGTTCTAGTCCAGGCCAGGATTTATCTAGACAGGCTGGTCTGAAAGATCTGATGGCAATCTGGCCCAGATTTATCCTTTTTTAGACCATCGAGTCTGGAAGGTCTTGTCTATCCCAGGACTCGCGCTGATCAGCGGGTCAAGAAGAAAAAAAATTTTAGTTCATTAAGCCAATTTTTTTTGTTATATTTCGAAAAAGTCACATGGTGTTTAAAATGATAGAAAATAAGAAATTCACACTATCAAAGCAAGAATTTTTTCTTATACCTTTGCAGTCTGGTCTGGTCTGGTCTTGCTGCTTGTATCTTCCATTCATATGCTTTCGGCAACATTCTTTTCAAGCATGTCCACTCTTTCTCACCCACCCACGTATCACTCATCATTATCACATCCCATTTTTGCACTTCTCCCCAAAATCCTTTGTCCCTGTTTTTTAGTCCTCACACGTTCCAGAATGCTACCTGCACGTCACACTTTTTATGCTTATCTCCTTTATTCCTTTCATTCAGGCCCTCTTTGCGTTTAACCCCCCCCCCCCCCCGTAACCCGTGAATTTTTCTTCTCATGCTCTTTGTTCCTTTTATTCACTATCCGTTTCCTACCCTCACTCAGTTCTTCTACTTCATCGTCACAAATCCATATCTCTCCGTTGACCCATATCCTATCTGTGTCAATTCTTACCCTATTATCTTTAAACCTCTCAATTCATGCCTTTCGCTCAATTGGTCACTTTCTTCTGCTTTCGCGCCACGTCGGATCTTTTTCGATTCTTTCATTTCTTCTTTTCAACAACTTCTTTCTCTCCATAACTTCATATTTGTCCTACTCACTCCCCAAGCTTACTAAAAACATACATTCACTGCCCTCTTTATTCCCTTCTAGTCTTCTTATCCCTTTCACTCGGACTTGCGCGCCGAAGTCTCTCATCACCTTCCTAATCTCTTCCTCTGCCCTTTCACTGTACACTTTCAAACCTTTCACTATCATGTTCTTTTTCCTTTTCGCACTCTCTTCCCCTTCCTTTCTTCTTTCAACCTCAATCAGTTTCAAAAATCACCTTTCATTCTGCTCATGCTTGACCACCTCACACGCTGTGACTTCTTCCATACTTCCTTTCTCTCCCACCTTAGACTAATTGCCTAGTTCTAATTTGCTGACTATCTCTTCTAGCAGTATGATGTTCCTTTTTCTAACCTCCTCATTCTCTCTCCGCCTATTTTCTATACTTACCAGTTTATTCCATACATTTTCTTTCTCTCCTTTCCATGATTGATCCCATTCTTCCCACTTTTGTATCACTTCTTTTACCTCGTCTTTTATCTTTTCCCCTTGTCTCTTCATATCGGTCAGTCTTCCTGGAAACGGAAGCCTTATTAAATAAATTAGAATTTTAAGTTAAATCTTCGTGAACAGAAGTTAAATTTTAATTGAATCGCAGTAATCTAAACTGAATTCTTCTTAATGAAAATAAAATTTTAGCAATGCTAATATAATTCTAGTTTATATATATATATAGAATTCTAGTTTATGAAATGGAATTCTAGCCATTTAATAAGAATAGCGCTTCAAAATTCTGGTTAATAGTAATTGAATTCTAGCAATTCAAACCTAATTTTAGTATATTCAAACGGAATGCTAGCACTTCCAATAGGATTCTTGTTAATCGAAGTAATATTTTTATTGACATTTATCAATTTAAACTGAATTCTTGTTAAACCGAGTGCTTTTTAATCAAATCTAGCTAATCAATTTAATTAATTTAATTAAATTTATTTAATCAATTCAAGCTAATCCATTCTTTTTAATCAATTCTCGGTTTTTGGGTACGATACGTCACCTACTATCAATTAATTTCACAGTTTTGCGACAAAAATAATCGACAAATTTCGTAACCCAACTACGAGCGAGATGAAGCATCATCTTGAAATTACCTGTAACATAATTGATCCAAAAATTCATACTGTGATAATGGCGTACATATGAAGCATTAAAATATAATTATGTGGCATTTATTGTAAACGCACTAACGGTGCTTCAAATCCAAAATAATAAAATGACTGCCACACATGAACAAAATAACAAATTTGTTTCCGGTGTTTTGTGGCTTTGCCTAGGTCAGGTATTTATGAAAGATACTATGTTACGCCACACGTCCTTTATTGTCGAGCTCGTCAAACGTTTGTTTAACCTAACCTTTTTTAAATGGTTGATGCCTCTATTTGTGTGCGTGATATCAATATTTTCATTAAATTATTCTTTAATAATATTTGAAGCGTTGATACATGATGAATAAAAACAAAGTCTAGAACTGGCTCGAGTACGTTTTAAGAAGCATCGTGCAATTAAGACAAGAACCTAGTCGAAATTCATCCAGGAAGAGCAATGTAACAGCTCAATTTATTAGTTTTTAGTAGGTCAATTTATTTAATTGTGTGGAAGTTAAGAATAAAAAGATATATAATAGTAGATAAACCTACTTTTTCAAATATTGCAATTTTTTTCTTCTCTTTTTTTGATAAAATAGAACCTAATCAATACGCAAAGAAAGGATACAAGAACTGAATAATTCTAATATAATCTGTATTTTTAGTTGCATGATACTGAATAAAGTAAATTCTTCTTTATGAAAGTTTTTTCTATTCATTATGATCATAATTTTAGAAAGTAGGGCATTGCATTGAAAAAGTGATAGGCCCTGACAAGTTTACCTTAATTAGGAAAATGATCTGTAAAAGCGTTACACGCCATGTATAGACCTTTCCAGTTTACCTGACGAGGCCCACGCCAAAAGCAGGGAAAACTGGTCAGTGCCTTACCAGGCACAAATTTAGATTGCTGCACGGGTTCACGTAGTACCAGACCATAAATAAAGAAACTTTTCATGGGGACACCTAAATATAACTTCTAAATTTCATAGTTCAAGAGAAAAATTCAATCCGATTTTTTCTTGAGAAAATATTAAACTTCTATTTGTTCTTTTTTATCTTTTAAAAATTTCATAACTATAAATATTTTACGAAATTAAAATAAAATTAACCAAAAAATATCATTATTTAATCAAAAGGTATAAATTTGGGGAACTTGGGAATTTTTATTTAAAAAACAGTCGTAAGTAAAATCATATACAATATGTGAGAGGGACATTGTTCTTGACAGAACATTGTTCTTAACAGACAATGGTATAATATAGTGCTAAATATTTTAAATGAGAATTCAAGGATAAACGAATCTTCGAATCCACTTCAAGTAATTGTGGAATGAATATATTATTAAAATAGTAAACAAACAAATGATAAAGTTAAAGATGGCACTTTTTTTCTACAAATAAAAGGATCACGTTCTTTTTATTTCGTTTGATAATCCCCGCTTTATCGGCCTTATGCCTCGCTTCGATTTCGACACCAATCAAAGTCCACGGACGGACTCGCCAGCTCCTCACTACATTCTTACACATCGCCAGTTCTGCTAACTTCACTCTAGAGACAATAATTATTATTGTAACCATTTTTATTTAACAAAAAGTTGATTCTTCTAAAATTTTCAGGTTTACAAAAAAATTTCTTCGCTCAGAATGGAAAAAATTCTATTTTTTTCTTCAAATCGGTCAATATCAACCGGGACACCGGCCTATGAAATCAGCATGTGTTTTAAAATAAGGAAAGCTTGGTTTTCGAAAAAATATAAAAAAAGAAGTACTCTTTATGAAATTTTAGAAAATTAAAGTATTTTCCCCTATTCAAGAATGTTCCGGGAACAATTGAGATGATGAATGCAACAATTCGAAAAGCGCTTTAAGCCGCGTGAAGTATTGTTCAGCCGGGAAAATCTATCGATGAAAAACAAGTGGCCGAAACGTAAAACAAAATATACATTCGTATTCAGCTTGAGGTGGCCGCCAAATTTTTCTTATGCAAATTTTTATGAAGCAACTATCCAGCGGCGGCAAAAAGCAACAAATTGTTTCAGCGGCAGCGTGTTTTGACTTCAACTCGCTACCATTTCCACAATTTTTCACCGATTTTCTTCAAATTTTCAGGAAAATTTTTTCAAAGTCTAGTGAACAACTTTATCGCGAGTTGTGTTTTACAAAACATCGATTTTTGATCGAAAAATTTTATAGGTTTTTATTGTTTATCTTAAGTAATAATTATCCAATGAAAAAGTGTTATCGGAGAAAACGTTTTGGCCGCATCATGCTGAATACGAATCTATATTTCGTTACACGTTGCGGTTACTTTTTTTTATCGATAGCTTTTCGTGGCTGGACGATACATCTACGTGGTTTCGAGCGCTCGTCGAGTTGTTGCATTTGTCATCTCTATTCACCCCAATAAATTTTAATTTTCACACTCCTACTCCCTTCTAATGCGCCCGTAAGTACCCTATAAAATGCAAAATATTAGTTATGTGCAAAACAAGTTTTACCAATTTAAAGAATAATATATCTACCTTCGCATAATTTGGCAATAAAAAGAAGAAGCAAGTGCTCCAATTTTTAATAATAATAGGGTTGCTTTCAAAGTCAGGTACGATTTTTCCAATAATCGGATCTTATTATACATAAAATTCTAATTATAAAAACGCTACTAAAATAGTTTTTACATATTGTTTACAATTTTTAATGTAATGTTGTAATATGAATTTTGTAGCTCACGTGTCAGTAATTCTCAAATATCTTTTTCTGTGTTGATGTTTTGTTTTGGTTATGTGCACATCGAAAATAGAAGTCGCAAAATATTGTTTAAAAAAATGTCGAAGGAGGGTTTCGTAAAGACCAATAGAGAAATTCTACCGAAAATAGATATATTTATGGTATATAAAAATAATTAATTAAAAAAGTACTTACATAAAGTCATGTTTAATGGACAGTTCAAAAATATGTACGATCTTAAAATGTGTGAATAATTTCACTTACTGTTTCCTTCAACACACTACTGTATCTTAAACCAAATATTACAACAAACTAACTTTTTAGTCACATAATCCCTAACAAATGAAGCTATCAAATCAAAATAGTCAGAATTGACAGCAGGCCGTGACATAACCTCTTTATCAAGAGTTTCACATCGTCACATTGATAATTTTGAGAACCTCTGAGTCACGTGACACCCACGTGACACCAATTTGAATAAGTGTTTTACCGCCTTTAATGATTAATAATTTTTTTCTGTTGTACGATACAAAAGAAAATAAATTATCACGCATCTTCGATTTAGATTAAAATTATGTATTAAAAAATTATTTTATCTAAAATTGCAAACCAACCCTACTGTTAACTGTCTTTTAAAAACAATATCACCGGTAGAATTCTACCGATAAAAAAATTCTTGTAACAGGCAATTGTTTTTTCCTGTTTTTCAAAGTAAGACTGTTTAGGACACGCTGCGTAACTTTTGCGGGAAAAATAAATCGAAAAGCATGGTCACCTCATACTTCAACGTCACGTTAGGCTCTCGCATGGTAGCGGGCTGAGCGCACGTATTCATGGAATTCGTGGAATAAATCAAATTTATGGAATTCAAGAAATTCATGGAATCTAAGGAATTACAGGAATTCAAGGAACTTACGGGATTTATGGAATTCATGGAATTTACGGAATCTAAGGAATTCATGGAATTCACGCAACTCAAAGAATTCAATAAATTCACGGAAGTTAATGAATGTAAGTAATTTATGGAATTGACAATATTCGTGAAATTCACATGATTCATAGAATGCATGCAATTCGTGCAATTTAATGAAGTCATGACATTCATGGAATCGAAGGTGTAATGGAGTTTAAGAAACTTACAGAATGTATGGAAATTAAGGAGTTCACGGAATTCATTATATTCATAAAATCCGTGAAATTTACCGAATTTAAAGATTTCATGAAAATGATTACTGTTATCCTGTTCTTGCTATGCCAATGTTTTGCTAACGCATAGCTCAGTCGGTTTAAATATAGAATTATGTATCTCCATTATAGCTTTATTTGATATATTTTCACGTCTGATAAGGGGCGCTGCTCTACCAATAACCTTCTGACCTTCGTTTATGCGTCTATCTAACTCCTCATGGATCTTTCCGTCTCTAGTGAATAAGCTACCAAGATATACGAACTTATTAACTTGTTCAATTCTCTCATAATTTAATACAATATTGCATAGTGTTTTCTCACTCTTTCCTTCGAACACCATAGTTTATTATTTATCTGCGTTAATTTTGAGGCCCATACTCTTTATTCTTGCATTCAGTTTTTTTAACATTCTAAGCAAGTCTTCGATTGTTCTACTATGACAAACTTATCATCAGCGAATGCTAACTCAAGTAGCCTTACTGTTTTGAGATCCACACATTCTTTGTCGAAGAGGGCCATTCTTAGACATTTGTCCACGATTATTACAAATAGCTAACAACTTGCATAATACCGAACAAGTTACTCAGTTTTCCATTTACCCTCAGACTCGCTTTTCTACCAGTATATATTCCTTTTATTGCTTGTGGGAGTCATCCATTGACTCCGTACTCTTTCAAGACTTCGCAAAATTTACTTCTATCCACCGTGTCAAACGCCTTTTCTAGGTCAGCAAATACACAGGAAACTTCTTTTCCTACTTTCAAACTTTTTTCTGTAATCTGTCTTAAGCTAAATATTTGATCAGTACATGATCTTCCTGTCATAAATCCACTTTGGACTTCCCATAGTTTTTCTTCTATTCTTTTAATTACCCTGCGTACAATTATTTTTGATTATATTCTACTTGTGGTACTTCATAAACTGATGCCTCTGTAATTATTGCAAATACTTTAATCTACCTTTCTTTTGTATATTGGTAAGATGATTGCTTTTTTCCAATCATCTGAAACTTTTTTCACCTCGATACATGAATTTATCAATTTGTACAGCCTGTGAGGTATGCACTCACCACCGTATTTAAGCATTTCAGCACTGATATTTTCTATAACGGCAGACCTACAGTTATTTAAGTTATTAATTGTATCCCTAACCTTAGTGACACAAACTTTTTGTTTTTCAATTGAGTTTACTAACGCATCGTATTTTACATAGAAGTTGTGGTGCCTTATAGCTTCATCCCCCAATTCC
The DNA here is from genome assembly GCF_010883055.1 of Belonocnema kinseyi. Taxonomy (NCBI): domain Eukaryota; kingdom Metazoa; phylum Arthropoda; class Insecta; order Hymenoptera; family Cynipidae; genus Belonocnema; species Belonocnema kinseyi. Next base: position 289,946 of record NC_046664.1, read on the forward strand.
CCCAAACCCCCTAAAAGAATATCTCAAAGCATCTAATATCCCGTCTGTATCATACAACATCTCACTTTTGCTATTTTTCATAGTGAAGAACTCTATACTTTTATTTCTTTTCTTTTTGGGTTGTCTCTATTTGAAAACTGCACAATGCATCACCAGACGTTCTTCCTACAATCGCAGTAACACACACTTCAGTGGAACTTTTAATAATGCTATCATAAAGAATATTCCATACGCACTGTATATGTTTATTACTTCTAAGCGGCTTCTGAGTTGCGCTATCCATGCTTTTATTTATCTCTTGCTGAAAATTTTTTTGCATGTCCGGTTTCAGCAAATTCTAAACTTGGATTCGCGTTTCTTTCATTTTCTTTATCCTCTTTTTTCTCCATCCCTGACTTAATTTTATTCTAAAGACCAGAAGATGATGGTAAATGTTGCATTTAGAACCTCGCATGACCCTTGCATTTTTCACTAGCTCTCTTATTCTTTCATCTACAACAACAAAGTCAATTAAACTCTGTCTATCTTTTCTGCACCAGGTAAACAGGTAGATCATTTCATGTATAAAGAAAGCATTTTGCGTGATAAACAAGCCCTGTTCTAACCACGAGCCAACTAATCTGTCTGTTATAAATTGTACTTGGATCCCCAAAATGATCGCAAATATTTCTTGTGCCGCTTAATGTTTCCCAGAAGGCGATCTATTTCGAGACTATTTTATTATTTGTTTTATTTAAACTTTATGTTTAACTACCACCTTTATGCGAGAAGTTTATTTTACGAGTTAAAGTCATGTCCAGTTAAATAGTGATCACTCATATGGTGGAGAATCTAGTTATACGTCAGTCCGAGCAGACTTTGGTTTATAAAGTGTCAAGGGTGGGGGGGGGAGGTGGATCTGGAATTCTGTGAGACCATAGTTGGTTGGTGTTTTATTTATATACATAAATTATAATTGAACTGAAATATTATAAGGTTCAGTAAAGAATTCATGTATTAAAAATGCATTTAAGAATCTTTGAAATAACGCGTTTTCAAAACAAATGTCATCAGTTCAATTTTTTTCTTGCACAAGAAAAATAACTTTCTACATTCATTTAGTGCATAATTAATTCCATAAAATAAAAAAAACAGTGAAATTCTGATACTGTGCCGGTTTTGGGGCTGCCGGCGATGGGCAAAAAACCCGAATGAGTTTAACTTCGCTTTTGCTTGGTCACGCCTAAGCGGTCGCTATAAAACCTCGCGTAGCTTCTTTTGCTCCTACTTGCGGCGCGGCATCAATTCTTGGATGAACTACATCAGGGGGCCCTATTTTAGAGTTTCACAATACTTATTTTTTCACTTTTTTGAAAATCACGCCTGTTCCATTTAAAGCCCCATGTTAATTTCAAAATCTCAGGGTTTGATGTTGGGCGACCAACATCAAACTAAAATATTTTATAATTCAGAAGCTAATAGTAGAAAATCCAGTCACTTACAGGGGATTTTTAATTATACTTAATTCATAATAGTGGAAAATGTGATGTCCACGCTGCTGCTTTTCATACTCAGGAAATTAAGCAAAAGAGTATTATTATTATTATCATGCTTTCTATTTGTTGCAAAGATAACTTACATCGGCGTTCTTGTTGCTGTAACCATACAAAAAATTTCGAAATACAAAAAACGCCAATTATTGTGAGATATCTTTTTAATATCAACAACTGCTGCATTGCTTTTCCATTCATCATTGTAAATAACTTTTTTTATACTCTGTGTCTAATACACATATTTGTTTTTTGCTTCCCTATTGTATAAAACATTTTTCTTCCAATAATATACAACTTATCAAATGTGCCTGCTTTATGTTTTTTCACCTTTAATTAGATAGTAAGTTTGAAATGTTAGAGTATATTATAATTTAATAACAAAACTTTTTTCAAAATGTTAGTGCATCTGGTTGTCTCGTGAATTATTACAAAATTTTTAGACAAAACCTAGTAGCAGCTAAAATCCTCGATATTAGTGCTGATCAAGTAGTAAATATTCCGACTACTACTGATACTAACAATGGTGAATTATTGAATTATACTCATGTCACTCTCATACGTTTGATGTTTCATGCTCATAAAGTAAATAATTATTCTTCATATAACTCATAATACAATTTTTCAAAACTTTTACTATTGCAGGTGAAGACTCCGTTACAGATTTCATACCAGTAACTAACGAAAACCGTTCCATGTATGATAACTGTTACGATTACTTGGAACGGGTCTTTCAAAACAAGATTAAACAATCTTGTGGTCTATACAAATAAAAAGGTTATTATTAGATATCAGGCAATAAAATATTACAGAAATTAGCAGCTGATGCATGTGTTTCTCAAGGTGTAGCAGATAATTTTCGCACGATATTCGAATCACGATAGCCTATTTTAGCAGAATTGAATTATAAACATGGCCATAATTCACAAATAACTGATATTAAGCAGTTCAAACAAAGGCACGAGAAAATTATTGGCCTTGGTATGTTTTGCAAATCATTCAATATTTCTCATCTTTTGTATTCAAAAGTTTGTCAACTGTTAGAATTTTAATTGGAATGACAATCTTATTCCAGTTCCCAAAGATATACTAGCATTATTTTATATAGCTTACGCTCTTACAAAATCAGTATGCATCAACACAAGCAAGGAAGGAAAATTTAATTTTTGCCGTAAAGAATGTGTTAATCATTTCATAGGACTGCTTAAGGTAATAAAAAAAAGATAAATTAATTCAACTAAATTTAATATCATTCTGTAAAATATGTAAAAAAAATTTATTACATTTTACGATGAACCTGAAGTTGATTCTTATAAATTAAATTTTTAAACAGGGTTGGATTAGATATTGCGCCGTACGTAATATTTTGCGGTCAACTGCACAATATTACAAAAACTTTTGTCATTGTAGACGACATTGTTTATGATGGCAATGGGCCGTTAAAAGCAATTGATAGATGTCTGAAGATATCAATAGCGTTACATTGTAGGTCAGCAACTTACGCTAACGTGTGGCTATATTTCTTAGAGCACGTTTATTCCGTACGTCCTGATCTATCATGCGCATTTCCGCCTGCTAAATCTTCGAAGACAGTATCCAATTACATCAACAAGATCGATCGCAACTTCACGACTTTAGGTATTTTTTTCATTAAATTTATTGATGTTTTTTATACTACTATTTTTCATAAATTCTTACGCTGCATTTAAATGTTGTATTTCAATGCCGAACGTCGCGCCAAAAGAAACATCTTCTACTGGTAATGCGGTTACTAGTACCGCTAATGCTACTTCCATTTAGGCTCTTTTGTTTTTATGCAACGTCAAAGTTACAAAGTATTTTTGCATTCCAAGCAACAAATATTCTTGCTCTGCCTCGGTTGGTTATATTGTAAGGTTATTTAAAACTCATCACGTTTTTTATGCAGTATTAATTGAGTCACATCATTACTACTGTAAAAATTATAGTACTATTTTTCTATGATTATTTATACATATACTGATATTATTTTAATTGAAGCCGGAGGCTGAAATTTAAATATATACTAATTTATAACAAAATGGATTACATTACGTTATTTAACGCTGTTTTATCGTTCATAATGTTACTTTACGGCGAGTCAAGTTTTCCTCGAAAAATTGTTGACTTAGTCACAGAATTTATGATCGAATTCATAACTAAAAAGTTTTGCGAATCTTTAGAGGAATCCATTTTAGAGATAGTTGAGAAGGCCGAAACTAAACATGAGATTAAAGTAAAAATAAAAGCTTGTGTTAAATTACATTGGAATATATTTTAAATTTTTAAAAGCGAAAAAAACGTTTTCAATTTTTAAGATCGAAAGGATTTCGTGATCCAGAACAGTTTGAAGTTCGCAAAACTTTTACAGAAATAATTCAAGGAAATAAAACTGTTTTTGTCGAATCTCCAGTTTATGCATATCGCATACTACTGACTCACTCTCTAAAATATTTTTTGGGTATACCAGGATTAGTTCGACAAATTATAGATTATATAAAAGACTTGTCTATAAAATCTGATATTATTTCTAATATCATTCAAGCCAGGTGTTGGAAAAGAAATATTCAAGAAAATATATTTTAAATGAATATGTACTACCACTTTTTATATACTGCGATGATATAGAAGTGGGCAATCCTCTGGGGAGTCACAGCGGTAAAAATAAATTCGTCGTACTTTATACTTCAATTGCTTGCTGACCTCCACATATAGCTTCCCTCTTTAGAAGCATCATTTTTAATATGTTAATTCGAAGGTAGGATATGAAACAGTGTAATAACGAAAATTTTTTCCGGAAACTTATCAATGAGTTGAATTTTTTAAGAAATACGGGTATCACTGTGTTTGTTGATAAAGTTCTTGTGGTTTTTAAATTTCAAACTGTTCTTATCCTTCGTGATAATCTTGGCCTTAACATTATATGCGGCTTGGTAGAATCGTTTAAAGCTAATAATGGGTATTGTCGAATTTGTACTACAGATTCATTTCAATGTAAAATATTTTGTTCTGAGATTCAAAAGTATTTGCGGACTGTTTAAAATTATAAATTAGATGAATTCAAAGCTAACACTCCCGAAACTGGTTTAAAGGAAAGTTGTGTGTTCAATCGTCTAATTAATTTTCACATTGTTATTAATAAAAGCGTTGATTTGATGTGCATGATGTATTAGAAGGGACTTGTGTCTATGTTATAAGAGCTATTTTATACGAGTTTATCTTCAATTTGAAATTGTTCACTTTAGAATACTTAAACTTGAAAATCAAAGAATTTGTTTCACATTTAAGTGATACAAATCAACCCCTTCCTATAACATTAAATAGATTTAAGGAGAAACTTAATTTGAAATACTCTGCTGTTGAAATGCTCTACTTAGTTAGGTACTTAGGAATAATTATCGGTGACAAAGTTCCTTGTGAAATTAAACATTGGGAGATGTATATTAATTTAAGAAAGATAGTCGGTATTTTAGTGTCTCCGAGATTCGTTAATGCAGATTTAGAAAGTTTGTCTAATCTTATTGTGAAATTGAATACTGCGTATTTGAGTTTTTATAAATCTCTAAAACCAAAGTTCCATTTTTTAACACATTACGTCACAATTATGTACTTTTGCAGGCCATGTCTGCAGTATTGGACGATGCGTCATGAATCTAGGCATCGAGAGATAAAAGCTAATGCACTAACATCTAGTTCTTATGTAAATATGTTAAAAACAATATCTGTAAAGCAATCTTTACAAATGTGCAAAACATTTAATTCGTTTAATTGTGATTCTGGCATTGTCTTTTATGACAACCATACTGGAAAAGGTGTTAAATACAGTAAAGTTTCTATAAAGGGTAGTGATTACTGTATCGGATCTTTTGTAGTTATTAACGTTGATGAACCCGATGCGAAATTCGGACAAAATTATCGAAATAAAAAAATTTACCACTGCAGAAAGAAACTGCGATGGAAAAGAAAATACTAAAGATTTTGTAGAATTTAAGTTGGATATTTATGAAGAAGTTTATTTTAATGATCATTACCTGGTTTATGTAGTTGCTAACTCTTGCGAAACCAAAATATATAAAAATACTGAAATCACGGGCATGCCAATTGTTGTTTCCTTAAAAAAAGGAAACAATTATTGGGTGGTTCCTCGATACATATTATGATTGGAATATAAATAAATATAAAAATAAATATTTTTCTACATTCAAATAGATTGACGCTTTATTAACTTGTTAAGCATGATCCTTTGAACCAGAGAAGTAAAAGACGCCTTCTGGGACACTTTAAATGACACAATAAATACTGGCGATCGTGGTGAAAGAATAATTCTGCTATGAGATATGAATAGATGGGTATTCGGTAATTTTTGGGGATTGAAGAACAAACTACAATGGAAATAAATTAGTTGGCTTATGCTTATAAAGGGGTTTGTTTACTACCAATACGTCATTTAGGCATAAACTAATCGAAATGTACACCTGGTCCAAAGGAAATAGCCACAGTGTAATTGACTTTGTTGTTGCGGATGAAAGGCTCAGAGAGCTGGTGAAAGATACAAAGGTCATAAGGGGTTCTGAACGTAATGCTAATCATTACCTTGTGATCTCCAAAATCAACTTAGATCGGGGATGGTGAAAATTGATGTGTATTGATTCAAACTCGCAAGTTCACACCGAAAGAAATGAATAACTGGTACAAGCATATTGCACGTTAGATCAGCCATCGATATGTTTATTTCAGCCATACAGATTGCTGCTATAACCCGCAATATAACTGTATCAGCAATTCATTTCTTTCAGTGCATGCGCGAATGTAATCATTCAAGTTCGTTTGTCTATCGATCGATTGGTCGTTGTTGACATTCTTATGTTGATACACGTGCGTAACAATTGTCAAGATTATTTATGATTCATGGCTCGTTGCGAATCAGAAAATCAGGCGAACGAATATAATTATTCAAAAAGACTTTCCCCTCAGAAAGTGGACTTCGAATTGTCCGGAGCTTCTGAAACGAATCCTTTTAGACCTTTCGGTATCATCGTCGGATCTTTCATGGCATTCTGAGAACTTAGTTTCGGTGCTCAGGTTAATCTGGCAGCCCAAAAGGGATTGTTGAATCTTCAAGATTGATCTGACTCCAATCAATGATGTCATCACTGAATGTGTCGTTGGCAGTCGATCTGAGTAACTGTTTCTTCTACTTGCGTTGTCATCACTTCTAATTGTGGCCAGAAAGATTATTCTTCAAGGTCTGTGTTGTTTACATTAAATCAGTTCAGAACACTGTTCTGGAGTAGATATCATATTCGCCTTCGCGACGTAAGACTTTCATCGCAAATCGAGTTTCGGAGATACAGACCTCTGTTCCATCAGCATTCTGGCATTATGCTCCTGGTAAATACAATGCAGTTGATTGAGCGTCGCTTTCGAACTTGGTCAAGCTCGGCTGCACTTGATTCAACATAAACAGCATCGTCTGTTTTCTGGGGAAATTGCAGCCTTGAAGAAAAATGATAAGGTCTCAAAGCGTAGTTATCTTTTGAAGTTCAATCCAATTATAGATGACGAACTGCTCCAAGTTGGGGAACGTTTGAAGCATTCTCTACTTTTATTTGATAAGAAACATCCCTTGCGTTCCACGTGTTCAAAACCGAGCATCCACTCCTGAACTACTTATAGCTGATTTACGTGTATTTCGTTCAACTCCATCCATTCGACCTTTTTTATTCACTAGCATCTACTACGCTAGACCGATCGCGCTTAGTACGCATAAAGGACGAGGCTTTTATTCTTATAAAGACTAAATTTTTGTTTTGTTTATTGCGCTACTTAAGTAGTTTATCTAGAGGTGGTTTCTGACTACATGGCTAGTGGTTTCATCGCAGCGTATCAACGATTTACATCTCGACAAGACTTTCAAAAGTGCTCATTGAGGCATGTTAAGAGTTTAAAACCATCGCTGCATTCTTTTCTTCAAACGCCACCGCGTGGAAGTTTAATCCACGTGTGAGGTCACATTTTGGTGGACAATATGAGGCTGCTGAGAAGTCCACTAAGTTTCACTTTCGACAACGGAGAAAATTCAGGAGCACATCAATGACGAGGACCAAGCAGAATATTCAAATTATCCGACAAATTACAATAAATATATGTAAGAAGAAGTGATGGATCAATACACAAATTATTAGTAGCTACCGGAGAAGCAAGCAACGTAATTAAGAGATATCATTTAAAGCCAGACTAAGAAACTTTTAAGTTCCATACGAATTTCTCAATGGGTGACGATCACTACGAAACAGCGGAAGCCACTGGTATTTGCATTATTTTTGAAGGAGGGAGAATACCTATCAGGAAACTCAACAAAAATCTGTAAAATCAAAGTACACAACGAAGAAAATCAAATAATTTGGATTGAAAATCTAAACGAAATTCTTGACTGACTATACATAATACACGTATTATATTCAGTAGGATTACATCTATACGATCACAAGACATAGATCTTTAACAAAAAGGGGGTGATTACCCATTCAACTACTTTAAAAGACTGTTGGTGAGAAATAACACTAAAGGAAGCTCAACTCATAGCGGGATTAAGTGTAATGGTAAAAAAGGTCACTGAGTCACTTCATTATTTGTTTAGCGCCAAAAAACGAGGTATAATTTATTGAGAAAAGAGTGTCAAAATTCCTGCCTTCTAGTAAAATGCTACATTAAACAAATAATTATATGAAAGTAAGACGAGTAAACATTCAGACAAGCGCTTTTCGTAATAATTTACAGGCTGACCCTGACCACCTCAATATTTCTAACGGCGAGAAGGTATATGAAAAGTATATATGGGAATAGATATATTAAAGGTATATTACAAATCTAACTAAACATAAAATAATTTTGAACTTCTGAAAAATTATCAACTAAAAATCACATAAACTTTATAAGAAACAAAAGGAATTTGCATTTAACGAAACAAATGAATTATTAAAAAATGTATACAAATATACAGCATTTTCTACTGTTTAATCTAAGTTTAAGAAAATTTCGAATTTAATAGGATGCTTTTTGGTATAAAAAACCCATCTGCTACCTTTCAACATATAATGAAAAATGCGTTCAGAGAACTAATTGGAAAAGAATGTTTTGTTTACATTGACAATATTGTAATAGTCGAAAAAACATTTGACGAACATAACAAAAATTTAGAAACTGTTCTAGAAAGAACAAAAAAATTAGGCTTGAAATTAGAACCATCAAAATGTGAGTACCTACGCCGAGAACTACAATACCTAGGCCACCTGATCATCGCAGAAGGAATGAGGCCAAACCGTATTAAGATCATGGCAAACGAGGAATGCAAGCAGCTGAAAACACTTCAAGGCGTACATCGTTCCTACGATTAGCTGGATATTATAGGAAGTTTATTAAGAACTTTTCTTCTATAGCTAGACCACTTACCAGGCTGAATAAAAATGATACAATTTCTAAATGGCCACCAAAGTGTGAAAAAGCTTTTGAAAAATTAAAAATCGCATTAACAATATCACCAGTATTAAGGTTCCAAGATTTTAAAGAAAGTTTCACTTTAACAACCAACACATCGAATAAAGGATTAGGAGCAGTGCTATCCCAGGTCGGACATCCTTGCTTATTTACCAGCCGAACCCTTCATAAAGCAGAAGAAAAATACATCAGTTCAGAAAAATAACTAGTAAGGATAGTGAAAAGTTTACGTCAACACTTGGTAGGAAACAAGCTTAAAATCCAAACTGATGATAAAACACTCATTTGGTTACACCATGTGAAAGACCCTAGCTCGCGAGTTTTGCGTTTGCGATAACGGCTAGAGGAGTATAAGTATAAAATTGAATATGTTAGAGAAAAGAAGAATAAAGAAGCAGACTGCTTATCCAGAATATTACTAATTTTTGCCAGCGATATTCTACAACAAGCGCTGGACAGAATAGATTTAACTACCGACGATGTGCTATAAGATACCCAAATTTTGGGTACACCAGTTAAACGCCTAACTATAATCTAGGATGAAATACTGCAAGACAAAATTAAAATCCTAATCAGAAGAATGTGCGTATCAGTAGAAAGTAACGACGCTCCCAATAAATTATATGGATCCAAAACACCTTATCAAAACGAACTTTACAACGATTTTATGATATGGCGATTGAACCTAAGGAAAAAAAATTTAAAACAAAACCTAACGTAATCGGAAAACACTGGAAAGTAATAAATATAGATGATATGCCAAAATGTAAAGAAGAAGATTGTTTACAGAAACTAGGCTGGTACATCGATGAAACTATTAGCAAAAAACTAACATCAATAAGATTTATATTCGGTGACCGACTCTTTACACCAATAGAAAAGGGACTGACACAGGTAATGATGGAAGTCCTATCTAAATTGCATGTTTACTTAGGATTTTACCTATTTTTTAACAATATACGAGAATTAACAATTGAAGAAAGAACTAATATTATTAAACACTCCAAAAAACCACAAGAATGAAGAATCAAGCTCACGGTGGTCATAGGTACGTAACAAAAAAGGACCTTCTAATATTCGTGTGCACGCTGCGACAAGGAGTTACAGATAATTTCTCAAAGTTGACGTTTCTGGATTGGAGCCGACAAGCTGTCAGTCTTGCTGTCGCTACTGTAAGACAGTCCTTAATACTGACGATTCCTACAGTTATATCGAAACAAGAGCAACGACTACAGTTATATCGAAACAACAACAACGATTCTGCTATGCTTCGAAATGAGTTTGAAAGAAATTAAGATAGGATGAGAGAGAGTTGTTCCCTGAAGTTTCAAAACCTTGGTATTTACTGAAAAATGCCTACGCTACTTCAACAAGGGCAACGTCAACTGCTAACTAAAGAAGCAAATGAATTTAGATTGGTGGCAAAGAAAAGATGGATTGTTGAGGCTAGAAATGGCCACATTAACTCCATTTTCAAGTTCTTCGCTTAAATCATACGCATTCCGCATCTTGATAAACTCGGCGATTTTTATCGAATTGCTAGTGCCATAATAAACATGCAAGGTGCGAATGCAGAACTGGCCAAAGAATTGCTACAGAGAGCTCAGGAGGTAAACGTTATTCAAGCCCTCGTAGGAGAGGAAAACCTGCAAACCAGAAATGCTCAAAGGTGGATGCAGATGATCCCAGAACTAGGATTGATAAGAGTGAAAGTCTTTTCACGATTCCGTTATGCCACCAAACATCAACATTGGATTGCGTATGTGCCTACTGAAGACATGGAACATGACGCTTAAAATGAAAATGACCCTGATCCTATCCGAGGCTACCATTGTACGTGCCAAGCTGGCGCACAAACTCTTGGCTCATGTGTACATGTTGCTAGCGTATCATGATACATTGGATACGGTCGATACGAAAATAATGTTCGTTATCCTTGTACATCGCTTCACAATGTGATCCTGGACGCTGCTCACAGACCAGAACAACAAAACCCAAACTAAATTTACCTATTTGAGATTCACTATATCGAATTACATTTTCCTGATAGCCATTTAAGTGTGCAAAAGTAACGATATTTGGTGCTTCACAAGTGGTTATTAGGCCATTTCTAGAGCTTCTGAAATAATATTATTGATCAGCAAGTTGAAAACTACAAAATGTCAGTCGTACAATCTACGGACAGCCTAGTGAGAATGAGTTGTGAGCTTTGCGCCAAACAGTTACCACTTCTTATTTTATTTTTTTCTAATACCATGGAAAAAGGAACTTTGGTGGTGCACTAATGGCTATTGTTGTATTTTTTGACCTAAGGACCTCGATATTATTCATAAGCAGGTGCGGAAATACAAAGTGTCAATCGGACAGTCTAGTAAACTGTTCCTATGAAGGTTGCGCCAAACACTTGTTGAGTATCCGTGGCACTTCCCTTTAAAGCATGAAAATCAAGCCGTTTGTCCCAAAAAACAGTCAATTTTTTAAAGGTTTAACACGAATTTTCGTGATCAGGAGACCAATATTTATTCTTTTTTTTATGTTGTAGATCATGACGTCCATGATAACAAATTATTCTGCCAAAAAGTATAAAATAGACTGTTCTTCGTTCGTTTCGGATCAAAGTAGTTCAGGACCCTTTGATCGATAATATACATGTGTGAACCATGTTCATGTGCCAAACAGTCCTCTAGTGTCAGTATCTCTCTATTAGCATACATTAAAAGCGATTTTGGACGTAGTATCACAGAAAAAATATCCTTCTCTCGTCCTTGAGACACCTATGTTATTCATGAGGGGGTCCTAAAGTACAAAATATTAATTAGGCACGGAGTTGTGCATCATGCCTGACCGTGACGCTAAACCGTCCTAAAGTCTCGGTGTGTCTCCTTTAGCATGCACGAAAATCGGCTTTGGACGCAACACCAACAAAAAAGGATTCCTCTCTCGACCTTCAGAAACGTATATTATTGATCTGGGGGTCCTAAAGTACAAAATATCAATGAGGCTCGGAGTTGGGCATGATCCCTGAGCGTGGCGCCAAACAACCTTCGAGTTTCGGTATGTCTACTCCAGCGTGCATAAAAAGCAACCTTTGATAATATACGAACAACTGTCCATTTTTTTACTTTTCAGCATAAAAACTTTTTATGGGCGATGTCATGATCAAAAACATATTCAAAATTCATAAAAATGCACCGAGACCTTTTTTCAATGTATGTTGTGCGGGTTCCTTTTGAAAATATTCTCATTTGAGATAAAATTTAAATGTTTAAAAAATTTTAAAAAGCAAAGGTTTGAAATTTTAATCTAAACCATGAAGGCATAAAATCTACAATATCGATCAAGTTAAGAATCTTTAATTACAGCGAATGCTTAACGTCTTAATTAAACTAGATGGAAAATAATATTTTCAAATTCAAATTATTTCTTGAAAAAAAATTAACACCTAGCATTAACCGGTCTTAGGAATTAGTACCATGCGTCCCTACACTAACCATTGCGGGATTTGTTTTTTTCGTCTAAAAAAGTAGTAAATATACCAGCGACATGTTGGAGCGTAGAAGTGAACAGCTTAAACAAAAAGTTGTTAATTTTATCTAGCCCTAGCGCTAAAAAGTTCTTAAGTGTAGCGATAACTTTCTTAATAATAACTTTCTTAAGAACTTCTTCAGAAGTTATTAGTGGACACTCCTCCTCTGGATCTAGCTTTTGAGTATCTCCATATACCTATTTCAATCAAACTTGAATCTCTTTTCGACTAAGCGGATTTTTAACGGCACATGACGTTTTGTTGATTAGACGGAAGGATGAGTAGAAAACGTAGAATTTTCCTGAATCCACTTTACTTCCCATTGAAGGCGCTCTTTGGCTGTTGAAAGGGCTTTTATTTTGTGCGGCAAGAACTGCTTGATATTCAGCAATTTACACTTGTTTATATTGTGATCTACTTTTCGTAATTTTTGAGCTAGCGCCCTAACTTTTGTAGTCAACTCTTTATTTGATGTAATGTAGCTAAGCAGGTACTGAACATTTAACGCATGCCGTCTCGCCGTTTTAATTTAAACTAAAGCTGTGCAATACGCTGGCGGTTCTTACTATTATCCCTAAGCAGGGAGTCTGCCTTTTTGTAAATTAGACACCTTAGATTCCAGAGACCAGCATGTTTAAGGAACAAACCAGGGAAAGATTTTTGGTGGATTTTTGACCTCCTAGCTCCCATGTTGGCATTATTGGCTATTTGCAAAGGTGGTCTTGCTGGAACGGGTGGTATGTTCCTTGCAGGATTTTGTTCTTGTTCTTGATAAAGATCTTAATATCTCTATTTGTATAAAAAAGACACCTGATCTTTTAAATACTGATCTGCTTTATGAGAATTGTCCGGGTGCATTTTGACTCAACGTTCATGTAACATCTGCATGAATCCTGAAGGTAGAAACAAAGTTACAAAGTCAGATAACACACTCTTTCCCCTATTCCTTTCACCACCTTATTTAAAAAAAATTGTATTGCTTCTGCTCTCAAAAAAATCTCCCATTTTTTCGTTTTCTTTTTGATAGATTAGCCATTAATTTTGTACAGTAATCCAGGGTAATCTCAAGAAATCCCGAGTAATCATAGGTAATCTCAGTTAATCTAAATTAATTGTAAAAATTTATTGTTTCTGAATGCTTATGTGTTAAAATTAACTTCGAAAAAAAGCATTTAACTTGGTAATCTTATGATGTATCTCAAAAACAAGCATGGTGTGACAATAATTACAGAAATGTTTTTTCACAGAAAAATAATACAAGATATTTTTCCTTAACTTCAGTTCTTGACTGTCACGTGTTTTTTTCATGTATCGGTATTTACGCATGAATCAGAAATTTTTAGAAGACAAAGCGTATTCACAACGCGCCATTACGCAACGCCTGCTCAGTTCAAACATCCGCATTCCGCTAAGATCAGTGCTACAGTTGAAAAAATGTTCATAGTGCAAATAGGCTTATAATGTGGAATCTGAAGAAGCTTAGTACATATAGCAGTATATGACTTCCAAATTTCTCAATCGACGTCCATGAAGAGAATCTCATATTAAAACAAAAAATGAAGACCGCCTGCTGCACACTAATTCTAACATTTTTATATTATCTGGATTTTATAGGTAAGTTTCATTTGGATGACGATACTTATCATTTTTATATTTATATCCACTTTTTGAGGCTTTCGACTTTTGTCCCCAAGTATGTTTCACTTTCTGCGAGTTTTTCTAAAAAGACTTTTTTTACAAAAAAGACCATTGCATCAAAGAGAAATCTAACCTTTTCTTATGAAATTTGTTGCCAAATAATAAATATTTTCATATAAATTCATGTATAACTGTTTATTCATCTATATTCTTCACACGAAGAGACTCATATGCCTTTAATGTTACGTAACTGCATTTTACGTGTTACGCTTGGTGAATAACAGATCTTTGATTGGTGCAAATTAAAAGGTTTCAGAGCTTCAGCACTAGGGTAGTCTAAATTTTTACATTTAAGACTTAGAATTTCAATTTTTCGTGATCAACCTCTCTCCAAATCCCCCTCCCCCTTTCATTTGTTTCTCTAAGAAAAAATTCCATATTTTTGTTCTCTAATGAGCAAAAGAATATTGCAATTAAAGCATCAAAACCCTATTCAAGCAATTATGTGCCCATGAATCTTCGCATCCTGATAAACGTTGAACTAATTAGAATAATGCTTTGAAGTGGCTCCATTAACTAATGAAGTACATAGACGATAGCTGGCGAAAAAATTTGCGGCCATCCACATTTGTCGACTTGTAGCACACGCCCACTGTCGCACTTTACAAATCCTGCATATTGTAAAATTCTAAGCATTTTAAACATCTTTTTAGGGCCTTTTACATATTTTGTGAACATGTTTTAAAGAGTGAATGCGAAAATAAGTTATTTGTATTTCAATCAGAAGCGGTCATACTTATTCCCCCATCAAGCGCATACCAGTTTTTGTATTGTTTAAAAACATAATAGACGTTTTCTAAATAAAGAGAGGCTTTTTAAGATCAATTTTTTTCTAGAAATAAATGAAACAACAACAATGAAATAAATGAATTTGAACATGAGAACTGTTGATCTTACGTAATTTCGCTAGAGGGAATAAAGACTGCATTTATCGAGCACAACTCAGCACAAGTTTTAGTTAAAAAAAATTTTTTTTTAATGATAAAAAATTTTTGTCGTTTTTGTAACGGGTAGGTTTTTGGAGTTTGGCATTAAAATATTTTTGGTTTGTAATATCAGCTATTCTATTTGTTGTTGATAATTGTTGAGAATTTATATATTTTGTTTGAAAATTCAAGTACACTTCTAACATTTTTGTTGTGCTTCCAATAAGTCCAGGCTAAAATTGCCAAAAGAAATATCTAAAATTATAAACAAAAGTGTCTTTAGTTAGAAATGTGTTTTTTGAAATAGTTCAAAAATTTAAAACTATAGAACATGAAAGAAATTTTCTTATTATTAGTCGGTTTTCAATGCACGCTTTGCTACAGCAGGGGTCGGCTAACTTTTTAATCAGTTTTTGGGTATGGTTAGGTTCGTCCCGACTTCAATTTTCTACTAATTTTCGGTCTATTCATGAAGTTGAAAAATTGAAAGAGCCTAATATCAAGAAATAGTTGAAATTCGAATTCTACGTTAAAATTTCCATTAGGAACTCATGGAGTAGTCGCAATACTTTTTTTTAGCGTTATAAATTTTGAAAGATGTCATTAAATTCTGCTTAAGGTGACTTCAAGCGAATCTATAATAGCTCAAGTAGTATGTTGCGCGCGAAGTTTAAAAATAAAATTCTCTCACTGACATCGCAGCGTTGTGGTCTGATGTTTCCACTACGTAGCGCAAGCATCCAGACAAAATTCTTAAAGTTACCGATGGAACGCTTATTAATTGCTCCTTAAAGGAGATGCAGTTGAAGCTGCCTTCAGCTCATGTAAATAACAGGTATTATATTTTTTTGAGTTTTTAACACTGCAAGAAAAATTATTGCGATTACTACTTGAGTTTCTAATGCAACAGGAGTGGGCCTGTAGCTATAGCAGGAGTCTTTATGGCTGAGCCTGCATCTGCAAGTCCTAAGCCTCCTTTGAGTTTCTTTGTTGCCATAAATTCTTTAGACTCGGCGAAAATCTGTTGTTTAACTGGAATTTGTATTTTTAATTCATTTTTGTAATTGCTTCAGAATTATAAATTGAAAAATCCGTTCGCTTGGCGGGCACATTCTCATCACACGCTGCGCGCGCGGCTCGCTTCGTTCACAAGTTTGATATTTATTCTTTGCATTTGGAATTCTTGAATAAAACTTTATTCAGAAAAAAGTGTTCTTAAAAATTTTCAAAGTGATTTGATTCGTTCATTTTTTCAAGAGTTATTGTTCTTACAGACAGACAGACGTACGCCATTGTAATAATGCAAAATATGCAGAAATTGAAATTTTTACTTAATCGGGTTGAAATACCCCTCCCTCACCCTCATAACAAACTGTAAACAAGCACGAACCCTCTCCTCCCTTTTTTATTGTTACATAGTATTTGAACACTCTCTAATCAGACTAGTATTACATACTTCCTATGCAAGCGAAATCAGAATGCCTCATCTTCCCGAAAAAATTTAAAGATTATAATTCTGAGCCATTACAAATAATTCAGACTTATTTTTTGTAATGTTCCTCAAGCAATTACATTCCGTTTTTTAGTGCTTAGTATCCCTTAAGGATTGTTCAAAAAATAATTTGCCCCCTCTAACATTTAACTTTGACCATCAGAATCCCCTATCATTGTGCCTGGATAGTGCCACAAAGAATGCAAAATAGCAGTTTTATGTAAACTTCATGTTAAAGCCGGTATTTTGAGGAATTTTTCAGAATTAATGATAGAGCTGATGAATTTCAAAAGAAATATTTCTTGTTTGATATACTGAGTGATTATTTAAACAATTTCCTTTTGTTAAAGATAATTGTTGTCAGCCATATATATTCAGAAGTCAATATTTGCTGGAATTGAAGACGCATTTGCAACAGTCGCCCAATATTCAGCATTTTCTCATGTTAGAACTTATACATTGCATAAAACTTTGTATTTGTAGTTTTTTGAAGCTCATGATTCTGCCCTCGAAGCAGAAATTAAAAATTAAATACATCGCATTCAATATGGCGTTTGACAATTAGGCATTTGTCATTAATGAAATTTCGTATTGATGGATTTTCAAGATTTCAAATTATAATTCAGGACTAAAATTCACAAATTACAGTAAGGCAGTACGCATCTAGAGTAAAAATTACAAAAACAAATACGGTGGCTGATAATTGGACACCTTTTTTCTGTTTTATGGAACTTTGTATTACAAACTTTTCAATATTTTTATTCATGAATATGAAGTCAAAATAGCTCAACGCAAAATGGCGAATTTAATACGGCTGTTGACAGTTCTAAATTTTCATTCAAGATTCAAAAAATTTTGTATTGGCGGGTTTTGTAGATTTCTGATATAATTCGGAAGTCAACATAATTACACAATTCAAAATCGTGGTTGACGATCACAAATATTGATTAAATTACCAATATCATGTTTAAAAAATTCAATATGTCGGGTAAAAATTTTTCAAAAATGGGTAAAAATTACATTAAATCTTCTTCTGTCGTGGGCGAAAGAATACTTTTTAATTATTTTCGATCATCCTTAAAAACCCCATCTTTCTTCCTATAGGGCTTGCGCGAGTGGTAATAAAAATTACTGCTGATTTTGAAACGTGATTAATCCCTGAAAAAAGCCACTCTTTTTTTGTAACCGTTAGCAAGCTATTGCAATTCCTCCGCGAATAACCCAGAGTTGAAGTCAAAGTGCGGAATTCAAGAAAACCTTGATTTTTTAAAAAAGCTCTCACGTAGTAAATTCTCTTTAAAAGATCGAAATGATCTCTTTTGGAATCATTCGTCGCGCAGTTTTTAAAAGATTTCCAAAGGATTCTCTCAGTGCTGGTATTAAAAAATTAACCATTTATATTTGTTCTTACAGAATCAAGTTCATCCGATGATTCACTTCCAGGTTCGCGCTCACGATCGCGCTCACGCTCGTACTCAAGCTTACTCTCAAGCTCGCCGTCAAGCTCGCCCTCGAGCTCGCCCCAACGAAACCAAGTTTTTTTGAGCCAATTACAATTACAATTACTCCAAGATTTGTTAGGTAAGTATGTTCAATACTGGGACAATAATAAATATCATTAAATATCTTCTATATTCTAACATAAATTATAAAAGTAAAAATGTTCTATTATTTTTGAAGTTTTTAAATATTTGTTACGACTATTTATTTTTGTCCTGACAAGTTATACATTTAGTAAAAAATAATCAAAAATACTCCTCGAAATCTGTGAATTAACTGCTACAAAGTTCGCCTTTAACCCTTCCGCATAACTTATACAGCATTGTATTATTGAAATGTCCTACCCTAGTACAAGAAGTAATGTTTCTGCAAATTTTTATTACGTTTAAGAATAAAATTTATAACTTTTTTTTAGCGATTTCATTCAATAAGTTATAAATATTTTAATGTTCCGCATTCGGAAAAAATTCTCAGCGAAGTTGCATAAACCGGGACGAGAAGTCGCTGACTGTCTCATTTTCGGACAATTCAACGTGAGTTGTCCAATTGCGTTTCCATTACTGAACGGTCACTTGCGCCGTGTTTTTAATTTAATGCCGCAGTTTACCAACTGCTTAGGTAAGTAATCTAATAGTAACTCATAAATTAAATTTTTCAAAAAAAATTAGTTAGTACATTAGTATGCAGACATTAGTATGCATTAACACTCAATTTTATAGATGAATATGAAATGTTACAAATATTAATAACGAAAAAGTACTTAATTAGTACGAGAAAAGTATATCCTTACGTATTTTGAGCCGCTGAATCCGAATTTGACTTCGGAATCTGGATATAACGTTTACCTTTTTCCCTAGCCTAGGAGAAACTCTCAAAACTAAAGGAATTCTGGGACCTGTCAATGTAATATTCATATACTCTATAGTTAATTAAAGTTTATAAGTAAATCTAAAGTTTCCATGTACCCCGGGTCGTTTAACACATGCGTAGCCAGATAACGATTGTGCAGAGCTTCTCTTTCCCCCTAGCCTAGAAGAAAAATTGGGAAATTGAAAAAGAACTTTTCGCTTTGACGCACAAATACAGATTTAATAAACGATCTGTCCAGGCAGGATCCGAATCTAGCCACTACGTCATCAACGGATTCCTGGATAAGAATCCCAGTACTTTAGAATAAAAAGCGAACTCGTGACACGCAGTCTCCGTGAGTAGCCACGGGCATCGGCATCGACTGGCTAACACTTCCACGGCGGCCATATTCACCAACCAAAGGGGTAGCGGTATTGCAACCAGCGACCAGACACCGTCGACACGATGCTCCAAGCGCCACTACCAGCGGCGAGCAGCGGTACTAGGTCGACACCTGCGTGTCAGACCGAACCAATCCTGCAGTACAACAGTGTGAATATCCAGTACCACGCGGTGGCGATGCTGTGAGGCGACGAGGCACCGGCAAAAGTGGGGAGGTAGCCATATTACAAACCGCTAGAAGGCCATCATGTTCCATAAGACCGGAATGAGGCCATATTGAACTAGCCTTCTAAGTACCAGCGGGCCGGACTCTAAACACGCAAGCTCGAGAGAAAATGAACGGAAGTGAGGACGAGCAGACCGAAAACTGTCACTTTTGGTTCCTGACTCGGCGGAGAGTGCAGTTACCGTGACACCGGGGTGAAAATCCAAGAAAGGATTAGAAATAATCGGATTGCGCCATGGACGATAGAATGAAAGCCAGACCATGTTGAAGCAAAAATATAATAGATAAACCTTAAAAAAGTTTTGCAGTTGATTACGTATTCGTTACACAATTGGAAGGTCTGCGGAGATCTAAAAATGTTTACGATCTTGTTAGGGCAACAATCAAGTTTCACAAAATATCCCTGTTTCTTTTGCTTGTGGGATAGTAGAGACTGCGAAAATCACTTCAACTAAAAAAAGAGTTGCCAAAAAGAACTTCTTTTGAATGTGGCTCAAAAAATATATTATTCGAGCCACTGGTAGATCCCTCAAAAATTTTCCTTCCTCCTATTCATATTAAACTTCGGCTGATGAAGCAATTCGTTAAGCCTCTGGGCAAGGAAGGAGAAGGTTTCACATATTTAGGAAGCAAATTTCCAGGCTTATCCGATTTATAATGGTTGTAGAAAATTTTTTAGGTAACCGTAAAAGCTCTCACTACTAATTATTTACAATATTTACAGTTTTCTTACATCTTCTTCCTCTCCTATTTACAATTCTTCCTTCTGCATTCCTCTTCCTCCTTCCTTCTCTTGTTCTCCATCTTACCCAACACCCCCTTCACCCATGCTACTGCCCTTTTGTGCCCCCTTTCATGAAACAATACCTCCATGCTTATCCTACTCCTTTCCACCTCTTCACATCTCTTCAACCAGTGCTCAACTTTTGAATCCCCCTTCCTGCACAATTCACATATTCTCTTCTCTCTAGAAAGTCAGAACCTGTTATAATTCTCCATGCAACCGCATCTCATTGTCCCTATAAGTTCCTCACTTCTTTGCTCTCCTTTCTCACACAAATATTGCGCTCTCTCCCTTGGCATAATCCACACATAGTTCATGTTAAACCTTGACTCTTTTATTCTCTCCTCTTCTTCTGCGTTCTCTTTCTCCATGCCATTCTTTTTAACCAACTCATTTATCTTCCTTCCTTTATCGTGTATCCTTCTCACATGTCTCACCTGTCCCTTTTCACCTCTATCTTTGCCCCACTACGTCTGTTCTCCTTCTCCCACCAACACTCCCTAACCAGCTTACCTCCCTCCTCTTCCAAAAATTTCTCCTCATATTTACACGCTCGGCTCCCTGTTATAATCCCTAAACTAGTTTTTCCTGTCTCCTTCCCGATAATAGATTTCAGCGTATTCCTTATCAACCCCAGTGTCCACTTTACATATCTCTCCCGAATCCTATTTACCTCCTCATTTACCTTCCACCCAACTCCGTAAAATAACACTCATCACTAGCGAATCAAACAATTTCATTATCCTTACAAAATCATCTGCGAACAACTTCTTCCCTAGCCCCCACACCTGCCTCATCACCACATTTGCCCTTCTCACCCTCTCTTCTATATGACCATCCACTCCCCCATTCCTTCGAAACAGGAAGCCCCAGGTACACAAACTCTTTCACCTCCTGCACCGCTTTCCCCTTCCATCTCCACTTCCCTCCCTTATCTCGCCCGCCTCCTTTCCTAAATATCATAACCTTTAACCTCCTCTCACCCTATCTTTCGTCTACTCGTGCACCTCCCTTACGATTTTTTGGTAAGTTTTTAGAAATACATTAATGTGCTTTCGAATTTGTAGCGATTTCACAACTCGTCCCAACTCTGAACACTTTTCCAGCAATTTTTCGTGTGAAAGGCTTATGTTGGGGGGGGGGGGAGTCGCGGTGCCTTCTAATTCGAAAAGGTTTTAATTGAGGGGCATTTAGGATTCGTAGGACCTTGACCTCTTTTACGAATTTTCCGCAAGAAACAATCAACCATACCCCCCCCCCCCCCCCTCCCTGAAAAACTAATGGGAAGGGCTCAGTGGTGCCAGCGAATCGTAAATGCCCTCCTGTTCGAATCGCTTCAAATTCGAAGGCACTTCGATATACATTAGTGTAGTTCCAAAAGCATGGAAAAATTGTCATTTTCAAGACTAAAAAGCTGTATATGTCGAAAACGACAAGTGAGTGACACTTTTTTTGGTCTGATTCGTGTTCAGCAGGAAAAAATACATAAAATATAGAAGTTTAGGCATAATCGAAGGTGATCGACCTATTGTGCAGTTTTGCCAACAATTCTTAGTTTAGATTAAAAACTCATCTCTTTTTGTGGAAAATTTATCTTCTTTGGTTCCAGATACAACTGTTCCGTTGAAGATTCAATATTTTATTGGAAATTCGTTCTTGGGTTGAATTCAAAATATTTTTTAGGATAAAAATCTTCTTTGGTGAAAATATCAACCTTGGCGGAACAATGTTTACAAAAAAGTGCAGAAAACTAACTGTATTTTTCTAGGATTCTACAAATAATACACGACAGCTATTACAAAAATAAGCGAAATTTTTAAAATTATTTTATTTTAATGTTTTTAGATTCAACGTTGGTGAAAGAATGGATAATGGTCATTGTGATTAAAAAATTCATACTTAATTTTATACATTGTACATTACAAAGAATTGAAAAAAAAGAAAGCAACGTTATCACTTCCAATGCTATGAATTAAAGAATTTATCAAAAAGTTTATGAATTTTCAGAATTATCTCATTTTAAGCGAATTTAAGCAAGAAACATGAATTCATACACTAAAATGAGTTTAAAAATCTTTTTAAATATTTTCTTCAAAATTTTTTCGAAACAAATTATTTTTAAAAATTCCAGGAATCTAATAATAATTCAAAGTGCCTCTTCGCCCCAAAATTCGGGATGACTAGTGTAATATTTTTCATCAGCTCGGCTAGTTGTTTAGAATCTTGGGGGCGATTAATCCACACTTGAGAACCGGACAAAATAGCTTGGCCTAACTAGTCAAAATAGTTGCTTCCTTGTATACAGAATTGATTAGCAAGAGATAATCTGCTTGAATAATTTTTCAATAAACGCAATCATCAAGTAATAAACGTAAAAATAAGTTAATCCTTGCATGGGTATAACAAGATTTACAACTATATTGGCAGAAACAAAAATCAAATAGAATCTCAACGCTATTTCACAACTCTCTAGCCAATACCTTGTTATTTTAGCTAATTCAACACTTTCAGAAAAAGTTTCTCGCTTTGCAAGGAACATAATCACGGTCATAAAAAATGATATTTCAACTACATTTTTTCAATAAAAAAATTTTTTCGCTTTTTCAGGTCGCCCAAATCAAGCGATCCTAAATCTAGAGCCAGATGAAGAAGATGCCTACCCAGCCATCCCTTTACCACATCCTCCGCACAAAGTAGTTCGAATGGAAAAACAATGGCTTCGTGGTGTTCAAATCATTTACAAAACTCGATCTATAAGAGGAAGTGAAATATCAACAGAGTCACAGTCGTTTTATCCAGTGCGACATGCTTTATATGTAGTAAAAAAGGGTAGAAGAGTCATCGGATACACCCAACCCGACCGAGAATTTATTCCACTAGGATTTAGTCCTCCAACTGGGGGGATTGCGTATGCTGCAATCGATCTCCAAACCCCCAACAGAAGGCGTTTGCAGCCGATGGATGATCCTGAATGCATGGCCTTAGGGCTTTATCGGAAACTGCCATCCAACACCATTTTTGAGAATGAACCAGAAAACTATCCCGACATAACCATCATCAAGGTTCGAGATCAAGTGGTAGGTGCTTTTACCGATCAAGTATTTAGGTATGAGCACAACCATTGAGCCATTTCCCTTTCGGGGTACACGTGACTCACTCGGTGGTGAAACGAGTAATGTGAGGAAGGGATATAACATTTTTAGATTGATCCAGAATTCTCGTGTTATTTATTAAAATAACACGTTCGTTCCGCAATTAATATTAACTATTAACTATTTGCCGCCATACTTCTCTGTCCTGGCATACTTGTCTAGCTTCCTTTATATCCATATATTTTTTCATGCAGGCTCTCGCGCTTGGGCCAGATTTAACCACATCTATTTCACCAAATATTTTGAACTCTCCTGATGAAATAAAATTTGATTTGCACTTTGAAGGCGAATCAAAATATAACATAGCTGGTTAAAATTAATAAACATGATTCAAAATAACTTATAACGTCATTCGTGACCGATTTCGTTTTTTTTAACCAGGAAAATTTACAATTCACTTCCAATAGGACCTGTGAGTTTTTTTGTTTAAAGATTTATGTTAATGAAAAAATTATTTGAATTTAATACAGATGTGTGTGTTGAAAAAAAAAATTGATCAGCAAGCTAAATGGTTTTAAGTGTAGTATAGCCTATGCTTACCAGAGAAAAAGATTTCGTCATTGTAAATTTCGTGCCTACGAGAAATGATGTAATTTTTTATATAATTAATAAAATTCACGGATGATTGGCATTAATATATGCACAAGTATTTGGAACTATTTAATTGTATTTGATTTACCTGGTCCTTGAGCAACAACAAATATGCCCCAAAAAAATTATTTCAATTTAGCAAATTCAGTTCATTATTCATGGCGAATGTTTGTCGTGGTGTTTTCAGCTGACAATTAAAACATGTTTCTTTAAATTAAGATTCATCCTGATGTCCAAGACTGCCAACGCATTTTGTGGAGGTTCCAACCCACAAATGAGCCAATCCGTGAGTATCGGCCTCTGCTTTAAAGAAATTTTCCATTTTTTTGTTTTCTTCTTCATAGATTGACAATTAATTTTTTACAGTACTCCAAAGTATTCTTAATTAATCCGAAGTAATCTTAGCTAATCTCAGTTAATTTAAATTCATTGTAAAAATTCTTGTTTTTGCATAATTTTGTACTAAAATGAACTTTTTTCTAAAAGCATTAAACTTGGTAATCTTACACTATACCAGTAAAACAAGCTTGATGTGATAAGAATCACAGAAGTGTTTACTTACAGAAAAATAATTCAAGTTAATTTTCCCTAACTTCAGTTCTTGACTGTCAATTATTTTGATATATCGGTATTTACGCATAAAAGATATATTTCTAGCACACAGCTCATATTCACAACGCGACATTACGCATCGCCTGCTCCGTTGAAACACCCACAGTCCACTAACATCAGTACCACTATGGCAAAAATAGTGGCAGTGCGAATAGGCTCCTAGTATAGT